>NW_022060596.1:0-600000 GCF_003285725.1 Scaptodrosophila lebanonensis | reverse complement strand
GCGCCTTCAGCAGCTCCGCGTACAGTGCCAGCGCAATCTCATATTTCATGACATGATGCGATTCGCCGAAGAAGAGCTTCTCCAGTTATTGCAGCAAAGCACAGATAACAAAACGGAAACGGTGGCTACTTTTGCAGAGCCAGTCGGCAATGGAATCGCCACCGCTACCACAACCACCACCACCACCACCAATCTGGCCTCCATGCTGGAACAGGCCGTCGACAAAATGAGAAAGACTGCTGACAGTGGAAGTGCTTCAAGGAAGTGCACCACTGTACTGGAATCGGGAACCGTGGGCGATGTGGAGCTGACCAACAAATCGCTAAAAGCTCAGTCATTGGAGTTGGAGTTGAAGACTCAGCAAAGCGAAGAGGCACCGCCAACATCCACCACTCACATTTGAATTGTTATTGATTGTAAATAAAATCTAGCAGTTCAACTTATCGAAATTTCCAAACATTCTGCTGTAAGATTCAATCCTCGAGCTTCAAAAGCAACTAACGGACGCCTAATGGTTCAATGCTCGAATTTTCACGAAATGACCAACTTTATGTGCTAAGCTCTGGCTTATTGGAGTATAATGGAGTACCGAATATTACGTATACCCGAAAATTGAAAATGTGGGCTGTGGAAGAAAAATGTGTGTTTGTCCACGCTCAAGCCACCGCGCACTTCTTAGCAGACCTTCTGTCAGGTGTGGTTGTATGTAAACTTCTATATAGATTCCAATTCCCATAATTGGCATTTTCATACTCTGTACATGAAATTTACAAGGTCTTATAGTCTCCGAAATATTGGTGATTATACATACGAACGGCGTTTCCGAAAATCTCCCATTGGAGGAAGTGGGGGAAAACTCAAAAAAATAAAACAAACTCATGAAGCGTACACACATAAGGCATCTATATGCAAAATTTGGTGTCTCTATCTCTTATAGTTTCTGAGATCCAGGAGTTCATACTGACGAACAGACAGACACACAGGGCTAGATGGACTCGTCTCGTTATGCTGTTATGCTCGTCTTGTTATGCTGAGGTCTGCCACGCCTTCTTCTGTCTGTTACATTTTTCAGCTCGCGCAAACCTAACATACTCTTGTACATTTCATGTACAGAGTATAAAAGTAACAGGCTGATAAAAACCAGTAATCAATCTGTAACCAATAATTTAAGTAGCTTGCATGCTCCCCTACAATACCATAGATAGTACGCACATCAGAAGAAATCCCCTAATGGGTAATAAATAAGACACATACGTATGGTATTATTATATACATACATATAGTATTATATATTATGAGCTCTAAGCAATAACCTACCAGATAAGCACTAGAAATATTGGCAGTATAATTTTTTTTTTTTTTTTTTTTTTTTTTTTTTTTTATATGATTTTATATGATAATACTTTAATTTTACTGTTATTATTTACAACAACTTAAATTAAACTTATAGAAATATACAAATACAGCTTAAACTAGGAGTTCAGTCTTATTTAATTATTTATATCATTTAATTATTATTTATTTAATCTTATATTAAATAAATCTATTAGGAAGATCGGCAGGGTGTGATCTCTTCAGCCTCCTTCTTATTACTCTTGTTCCTTTTCGTCGCCGTTTCAGCAGGCGCCTTGCTAATACATTCACATGGGTTCGCAGACGCTCCATGTATTGCTCAGCCTGCTTATTTAGCACGTCTCCAACTTTTTGCACCCCTAGATCCCTTTCTATGTGTGCCGTTTTCATGTACCAGGGGGCATCTGTTAGGAGGCGAAGGGTTTTCGCTTGCAAGACCCGGATTTTCTGCAGGTGTGACTTTGCAGCGATTCCATAAACTTGTAAGCCATATCGCCAAGAGGGAGCGATGCAGGACTTATAAACAGTCACTTTGTTTTTTAGTGACAGTTTTTTGTTGGTTAGGAGCCATCTCATATTGTTTATTCTAACACTTAGTGTCTTTACAACAGAGCATATGTGCTCTCGAAATGTGAGGCGCCTGTCCAAAAGTACGCCCAAATATCTGTAGCTCTTGGTGTGATTCAACAGCTGGTTCTGTAAGGAAACGCCAGGACAGCTCATCCTGCGCAGTGCGTAGGTGACATTGGCGCACTTGCTTGCGTTGATGCCAATATTCCAGCGATTTGCCCACATTTCGAAGCTCTCTAGGTACTGCTGCAAAATATCTGTGGCTTCAAAGATATTCTTGTTTCTAGCCAGGATAGCCGTGTCATCTGCGTAGGTAGCTATTAGAAGGTCCTTCGGGTCTTCAATAGGAATCATAGTGCCAGTGGGCATATCATGTGTAAATAAGGTATAGAGGGTGGGCCCCAAGACACTGCCTTGCGGAACTCCAGCTCTAATACCCCTGACACTGGATTCCTCTCCATCCAGCACCACCGTGAAGGTCCTATCTGCGAGGTAGCTCCGTAGTATCCAGAACAGTTGAGGAGTCAGCATTGGCTTAATTTTGGCTAGTAGGCCATTGTGCCAGACTCTGTCGAAGGCCTGCCTTATGTCCAAGTACGCCGCCACCACGTACTCCTTAGCCTCAAATCCCTCAAGGATGAAATTTGCTACCCTATTCAATTGTTCTGGTGTTCCGTGGGATTTTCGGAACCCAAATTGAAAGGGAGGGATTTTATTTGTCACTTCTTTTAAGGACAAAAGTCGTTTCAGCAGGCACCGCTCGAAAAGTTTGGCTATTGTGGGCAGTAAGCTGATTGGTCTGTATGAGTCCATGGAAGAAGGGCTTTTGCCAGACTTATGGATCATACAAATCCTCGCTTTCTTCCAGAGGGCTGGAATATGACCCAGTCTCAGTACTGCGTTGAACACAAGCACCAAGAACAACACTGCTTTGGCTGGCATCGCCTTGATGATGTAATTATCCAGGCCATCATCACCTGGAGCTTTTCTGCTTTTCAGCCCTTTTATGTGTTCAGTGACTTCCTCCACTGTAATGGGAGCAACCGGGGGACATAGCTGTTCCGGACTCTCGAGCGCCAGTTGTACTTCGTTTTGAGTGGTTGTTGAGCTGGTACTATATGGCTGGAACCGTGCCTCTAAGTCCAGTGCAAAAGCCTCTGCTCTTTCTTTTGGAGTTCTAGCCCAAGATCCATCAGGCCTTTTTATTGGAAACTTTGGAGTCACTTGCTGCTTGTACCGTTTAGCCAAAGTCCACAGTGAATGCTTTGAGCTTGCATCCGTGGTCGCTTTAGCAAGAAGTTCGTCATTTTTGTTTTGCTTGTGTAGTACCAGCAGCTTCTTTACTCTATTGGCTACTTTGCAATATACCCTGTCCACTATTGGATCCCGAGTGCGGCAGAATTGTCTTCTGAGCCTTCTTTTAATGAGCAGTAAAGTTTCAATTGCTGGCGGGAGTCTGTTTTGAGAGTTTAATCCATGCGAAAGTGTATTGGGAGTAGCGCATAGGGCAGCTGCATGTACCTTATTGAGAAAGATCGCATGCGCATCCTCGATGTCTCCTGGCACCAGTATTTCCAGATTTAAGTCAAGAGCTTGTTCCAATTCTCGACGAAATATAGCTATATCTGCCCCTCGTGGTAATAGACGAGCTTTCTGTACCTTTAAAACCGGAATACAGTCATAGGTGGCTACTAAAGGCAGGTGATCAGAAGAAAGCTGGAATTCTGTTCTTAATTTGAGGCTGTCTTGACGCAATCCATTAAAGACGAAAAAGTCAATAGCGCTGGGTGTGTGGCTTGCTACAGCAGGATAATGTGTTGCTTGTCCAGTTGCAAGAATTTGGGCAGAAGAGTTTTGGACTGCATTCTGCAAACATTTGCCTCTCTTATCCGCTCTAAAATTTCCCCAGAGTCTGCTTTTGGCATTGAAGTCTCCTCCAATAATGAATTTATTCCCAAGGTTACTAAATATTAGGCTGAAGTCTGCTTCTGACCATGAAAGTTTTGGAGGGAGGTAGAGAGACGACACAACCAAATCTCCTGAGCTTGTGGCAACTTGAATCGTAGCCATTTGTACATGTGCAGTCTTCACCGGGTCACAAGGGAAGTACGAAATGTCCTGTTTGACTAGGATCGCCGCTCCTCCTCTAAGTCTGTTGCTGGGATGGTCTGCTTTGAGGATATTGTAGCCTGGAAAATAGACGCAGATGCACTCCTGTAGCCAAGTCTCAGTGATGAGCATCACGTCTATGTTATGTTCTGTAAGAAGCTGCTTGAGTTCCTCAACATGTCCAGAAATTCCACGCGCATTCCACAATCCAAGGCTAAGTGTGCGTGTCATCATTTTTTGGCGTTCAAGAGACTTAAACACATTTGCTTAAGGAAGTGATTTGTCTCCTGCAGTTCCTTAAACATGGCTTGTAGTGTGTCAACTTTCGCTGTGAGGGCCTCAATAGCCGCCTCAAGCCTCGTGCTACGGTTTGTGTTTATGTGTTGCCAATTCTGTTCCTGGTTGTGTATGTCCAAGTTGTCTCTTTTTTCTATATTAATTCCCTTTTTTGAGCCCGAGTTCCGATCAGAATTGTGTACGCTAGTACGGGTACGAAGCGCCTCTGCGTAAGAAATGTTCTCTTGAACCATAGCTGCAGGAACAAATTCTTGCCGATTTTTTGGATTACTGGCACGTTTAGCTATATTTATAATTGGCTTCCGTTGTTCAGCTTTGGCTTTGTAGACACGGCATTCCCTAGACCAAGCCGGGTGACTACCTCCACAATTGGCGCAACAAAAGCTTTCCAACGAGGTTTCCTTGCATTGCGCAGTTGGGTGAGTATAATTTAAGAAACAAAATCAGTTCAAATTTTAAATTTAAATCAAAGCTGAACTAAAAAAAATGCATGTGCGTGAGCCAAAAGCACGGCTTCAATTGTTGATGCTACTGCATTGATAAATACCACGTCATAAATACATACATATGTACATATATACATAGTATACAAGTAAAATATTTATGTGCATACACAAATAACAAATTTACAAACACTACGTCATGTGTTAAATATTTAAATGCCAACAACCAAATAAAACAGAGCGCCAGTATCGAACAGTGACGCGAGTTGTATTTGCGCGAGGTCAACCGTTGGTGCCGATGCTGCTGCAATTGTGGAGCCAGGCAGCACCTCATATTTTAAATCAAATAATGTCGAGGTACATATGTTAGCTACCCGAAGTCCGCCTTGCACCCACTCCCCCCTTTTAGCACGTCGAAGACCTCGTTATTAAACGATTGAAGTTGAACAAAAAAGAAATGCTTAAGCTCTTAACTACCCACAAAAATAAAAAAAAAGGATTTTTTTAATACTTTTCAAATGAATTTATTTTAAAATAAATTTATTTTAAAAATTAAAAAAGCTTAAGCATAATTAATTTTAAAAATTAAAAAAGCGTACATAGAGTCGTCCCTTAATGGGCACTTCTTCTGGTCAGTATACTTTTTAGAGGAAGTTCATCTCTCTTGATCGGACATGGACACTGTTTTTTGAAAAATTGTAACAAAAGCCTCAATTGGCTGGATGCAAACCTCTTACAAGTAAAAATAGACGCCAACATGTATAGGCACATCCAATTTTAGATACAACCTCTCAGCCGGACGCGTACATCTAGTTAATGTTGTTGCAAAATAAATTCAACATGTTTTTATTTAGCTAAGGAATTGTCGCAAAAGAAAAATACATACAAATATTAACGTCGATTTTTTTCTGTTATTTTTGAAGCCAATCACTGCACTTCTAAACGGCATGTTTTTACTCAAAAAAGGGAAACGTACAACAAGTTTCAAAATGCAGCTATAAATTATGTAGTATAAGTACAACTATGTATGCATGTAACATTTATAACACTTGAAAGAATTTCATTCTTCATTTTTATTTTTGATTGTGATTGATTAAAGGCTTATATAATTCATAACTGAATAATGCCACTTTATTTTAATCGCCTAAATGGAAAAACAGCTGAAATAAGCAAGAAATTAAAAAAAAAATGCAACACTTGTACTACATACATATTATGTATTAATCGGAAATTCCCCTCGAGCTTGAACACAAGTATTTCAGGCAGCATATTAGCCAAACCAAAGATCTTCGGAAAATATACCGAATTTAATGTCCCCCCTACAAAAAAAGTCCACCACACGTTCATTATTATGACGCACTATTTCGCGTTAAAATGGAACTGAGTTGGATTTGTTGACGTTTTTTCATTGATAATATGCATAAATTATTTTTTAAATGCATTGTGCATTATTTAATCAACATTTTAATTTTTTGGCCCCCCGTTTAATAAAAGCTGTGTACGCTTACAAGTTATAGCACTTTAAATTTGACAGCATTAAATTGTCCAATTAGACTAGGAGTACTGTACTGTACCAATTGTACGGCCACAGTGATCGATCATTATTTCAGCTTGGGGGTACAAGTCCTGGACAAACGTGTCCTTATTTAAGGTCTGCTTTCGATGCACATAAGATTGGAAAACAAACAATTTTTATACATTGCAACCAAATTCACAACTCAACTCGGCGCTTATATGCTGGTGCTTTCTTCACTGAAAATGTACTGCCGTCCATGGTAATGAATTATATTAGTTAGAAAAATATATCACAGCAAATATACTACTACTGTACAAGTTAATCAAATTCAGACACAATTATACTCATATATTTAGAAAATTAATAGATACTACTTAATTATAGTTTTTTAAGCATATATATAAATGGATTTATGAATATACAAACATAACTTAGAATCGTAATCAAACTAAGCAACACACTATCTAATTTGTCTTCAGCTTGACCTGAGGGTCTTCATCATCCTCATCTTCTTCCGGGTCGCGTCGCCTTGCGAGTGCTAATGTCCAACAGATAATCCAAATTGGCAGGAAAACAGTGCAAACGGCAAAGTAAAGCCAGTTACCATAGATCTTAAATACAATGCAATTAATGGGAAAAGGTTTGATAAAATATCCAATAAATCCATTAGCTTACCACTGAATCTATGAGTGCGAATGTGACGGCGTCCATGGCAGCAATGGCCGCCCGTAAGAGCAGCTGCTGTAGCCCCAGTTCAGGAAACTGATAGAAAGTCATAATGAGAACAATGCCATAGATAATAACCAAAGGATTCAGCAGTAATGTGTAAACACGGATCAAAGCGCGTAACCCGACACTGCTGCTCTCAGGAGTGTCCGGTGCGTTTGTGTTTAAAGCTATCACCAACGGCACCGAGATGACGGCTACAAAGAAGCCCAGGGCGAAATTCAGGAGTCCAACCACGATCAGTGCACAGCCATATATGAGTAGCAGACCAATGTGTAAGAGTTCCAAGCCACCAGGAGGGAGCACCACAAAGAAAGGAAGCACAAAGCCGATCAGCATCAATGTGGTGAGTAAGGAAGCCGTAAGCGGTGCAGCACTCATCGGGATTTCCTGAAAATATTGTTGTAGTGGCAGCACATTGCCCAAATAGCCGATAAGCAGAGCAGCCGTCAAGAAAATAAGCACGGAACCATAGGGAAGGGGAAGTTTGTCCGATGTATCAGAATCGTTTATCTCAGGGGCGCCGGATGACTCGGTGTCCAGCGTCGACCATGTAAGATAGGCCTTGATAAAAGCACAGGCCACTAAAGCAACCAAGGCGGGCATATAATCTCCAATGGATATGTAACGATCATTGTGCACAATAACATAGAAAAAGAAACTTTGATGGAAACGCTCCAGTAAGTTGTTTAAACTGCGCGCAATGCCCTCAATAGCCTTTAAAAGAGGTATGGCTACTGAATTGGGGCTCGTCTTGATATTGCTATGCGTTGTACGCTTCATGGCTGCAATAGTCAGAGCGTCGATGCGATATCGGTGAAATAGGCCATGATTGCCATTGGGCACCCCAGAGCTCTGTGTAGTGAGCATAGCAATAATATGGCGCAGGTTCTGCTCGAATGTCGAGAACGTTGAGCGACGAGCTTTGCGCGGCGTCTGCTTATAACCAGAGCTGATGCCCTCGCGCGCCATTATGCGCTGCACCAAGTTGAACATATCTAAGTTGGGTAGCTTGCCATTAAGGCCCTCAATCTTTACATCAATATAATCTGCAATAAAAATGTTTAGTTTTGTTAAGTTTTCACCATTCGCCGTAGCCATGTTATTACCGATATCAAGATCCTGAACTTCAATATTTAAAGCCGCTTGCAAGGAGCCTGCACGTGCCGGCAAATTGCCGGGAAATAGATACGCCTTGGTTGGATCTACTTCTCTATCGCCATCGTGATACGCCTCTAGCCAAGCCTGCATTCCTAGCTGCTCTTGCTCGGTCACCAGAAATATCAAGTCTTTGGCCCAATAGTTTTTCCCTATAACGAAATCAATATTTTGCAAATACTAACAGGAGCTTGAAAATGTTTTCAAATTTCCAGCTCACTTCGCGCGAATTCCGCAAACGCCAGCAGCAACGGCACACTTGGAGATATATCCGGATGAACAGAGCTCGGGGCCCTGTACGGCGCTGAAAACACAATACCCTCAGTGGAGCCAATGCGAGGAGCACGGAGTATGCCGTAAACATTCTTGCCATGATACTCCTTCCCACCGCCAAACGGATACCGCAGCGTGTAGTTGTGCGTGTGTGTCTCCAGACCAAACTCATTAAATTTGGCCGTTATCCAGGCATATGGCGTTGTCGCGGTATGATCCTTGCGCTCTCTCTGCAGTTCCTCCAGCAATTGCACTGTCAGTCTATTGGCATCTATGCGTATTTCTGGATAAACCAGACCTGTCAAAACAAACAAAATAACTTCGTAACTTCCACTACTCCATTAATCAATTGGGGCGTTGTCATTTACCCGGCGACAAGGCGTTTTCTGATAAATAGGTGCCGTGGTTAAATTCTGGCAGCGCCAGGCAGAAAAACCAAACTACGCCCGCGGCGTAAAAGGTGTAGCAGACCTTCCGCACATGCTTTGCTAGACTATCCACGAGTTTGTTGTGCGTCGACAACGATGGATCGGACAGCAGACCCATTTTGCAAGTTTAGCTCAGAATACGCTATCAATTTCTAAACGCAATCAACACATATTAATCAAAAATATATCAAACTTCTGTGTAATCAGCCAGTGTTGAAAAGTCTCACGCACCGGCGACCAGGGCTGGACATTTTCAGCATTGCCCAACACTCCAAAGATTAAACAAGAAAGGAATAATAGAGTCAGGCTCGTAAATACCCTGCACATATGTGTACGCACTACGAGTTTATTTTATTATTTTTTTCACAACGCCTTTCGTATAATAACCTATGTATATCTCGTTATTGTTGGATGTTTTTCACCCCCAAGTTTTTGAGAAAACAACTCTTCTAAAAGGTAATTGTTTTTGTATATGTACATTCAAAATGTTTTTGTTAATCAATTGTAAGTGCAAGGTATGTAACAGACAGATGGTAGCAGTGGCCCCTTAAAGTATACACATATATTCTGTATAAGCGAAACAACACATACATAGGTATATGGAGTACATACATACATATATATGTATATAACAGCGACGTAGTTTTGTTTACGTTCGTGTATACGAATGTAAACAGATAAGGCGTTTGATAATCTTCTCAAAAGGTAAAAATGTTGTCTTACATAGGCATTTTGGCAAAAGCCATTGCATGTGCATCTGAACAATTGGTACATTAATAATGCAATACGGACAGACGGTCATGGCTATATCGACTCGTCTTGTCATCCTGATCAATAATATATGAATATACCTTGTGGGATCTGCCACGCCTCCTTCTGTGTGTCACATACATTCCCACAAAACTAGTATACCCTTTGGGTACAGGATATTAAAAAAAAACAATCAAACAATTACATTGTATTCAAAATCAAACGTACAGTAGTTATACATTTATACATATATATGGTATATTATAACATTATAATTTATGCAAAAAAAAATAGAAAAAAAATATTACACTAGACACTTATGTTCGAAAATGACTTTAAAGGTATTACTGGGGTGGTGGAAGGCCTGTAACGAATAGAGATTTAGATGTTAGTCGATGTCATTCAGATGATACTATGAGGGATAAAGCTTACCCAGCCTTGGATGAACCGTATTATGGGGTCTCCAGTCCAAACAATCCAGATCTATTGTCAACTTAGGTCGTTTATATTGTGGTAACTGAAGCAGATCATTAATGGTCTTGGGCGTCACGCAGATTACGTGCTGACCTTTCCAATATTTAATCATTTTCATCGACTGAAGCGTATAGATGATGTCGTCGGTTGTCATGCCACTGAGTTCACTAAGTTCTTTAATGCTCTGAGATGACGAGCGACACTCCTTCATTAGCTCCAGCAATGTGTAGCCCCAGTAGCTGCGATAGCTCAGCCGGCCAAGATCCGAAAGCGGTTGTTCAGGGCTTCCAATTACACCCTCCTTGCGCGACAATTCATAACTGAATGCGATTAAGAGCTTTCCATAGCCCTTTCTTTGATGTGGTGGAAGAACTAAAATACATGCCACATTGTAATTGTCTAAGGACACTTTCTCCTTGGAAAAGTAGCCCACAATGTGACTGCCCTCCTTGTCAATCTCGCAGAGTATATAGAATAGGAATGGATCCATGTCGAAGTAGAGAGCCTTGTGATCCAAAAACAATTTCGCCATCAAGCAAAGCAGCTGACAATAAAGAGCATCATCCTTGCCATTCACTTCGTATATGGAAATTGTGTCTTTACGATAAATTTCACGTCCAGGTGGATGGCGACGTGTGCATTGTTGCAAGTGGTAGCGATAGCTCTTTTCTAGCCTCATGTACTTCAGACAATACTCGCAAACATAAAGGGTTTGCGCATTACGATACTCACCAGGAAAGGGGCTGAAGTACCAAGTAACGATTTCATACTTTCCAAACTGCAGCTTATCAATATATTTGATTTTGGTGATGGACTGATGCTCCTTCTCCACTGCCGCCTGTAAGGCGCTCAGCTCCGCATAGCTTTTTTGGACATGATTAATCTCGTCGTAGCGTCGCTTCTGGTATCGTGTCATTTTGCGATCACTATAGTCATAGCGCTGATTCTCGTTCGCCGTTAAAAAGTAATCCTTGTAAGGCTGACGCTTGTGTCGCTCTACGACGGCAGCTTGACTAGTGCCGGGCTGGGTAGGTGCGGTGATTCCACCCAAATCATCAGGATTGTCCGAAATTCGATGACGTTTAACCCATTCGTCCAGGCGACGATTAAGACCAACATAGTGCACGTAATACTCATTTGGTACAGAAGAATTGTCGGTTGAGCGTTGTTGGAGCACGTGAGCAGGATGCACGGTGCCGTCTGTGCGACGAATGTAGTATATCTTTTCCGGGTTTTCGTTGATATCGATTTGCTGCAACGGCGCGTCACCCTCGGCATCTGTCGTCTCCGTTGCTGTGATGGTTTCTCTTGAAGTGCTGTCCAGCTCGTTGTCGTCTTCATCGGTACTACTGCCTTCGTCACTTGTACTTGAAATGCTCTCAATCTCCTCGTTAAGCTCATTCCTTACGGGCGCCGGTGGTGGCGGCGGTGATGGCGGCTGCTGTCGTACCCTTTGGCGTGGATCCCGTGGGGTGAGCACAAAAGTGTGCTTGACTGGGGGTATATTCTCCTCTTTATTATTGCCTTCCTCTTCGTTATCATCTTCCTCATCGTCAGGCTCTTCTTCACTACTACTATCAATTTGTTCGATTTCTGGCTGGTCCTGTTGCTGCTCCTGCTTATTAACAATCGTCTGCGACTTTGGCCGGCTGCCGTCTAAGTGCTCCTCTGACTTATTAGATACATATCGTGCGTGCATAAATGTAGGAAGGTCCAGATCCTCACCATCATCGGTTGGCGATTGGGGTGTTTCGGGAACATTCGATAGGGCGGGATCTTCGTCAATATCAGGATCACCTCCGCAATATTCTTCCATATGTGCTTCCTCTTCCGTTTCAACTGAACCTACAGCTTCCGAGGTGCCAGAAGCATGTTTGCTTAACTCATCAGGGGCGCTGCTTTCGCCCAAATTCACTACAGTATTAGGCGATTGCTCATCAGTGCCCTCCTCGGTTCCGTCGTCCTCGCTGCCCTCTTCAGAATGCGATGTTCCTGATTCACTTTGCTCACCGCTGCTAGAGGAGGCACTGCTGCTGTCACTGCTAGACTGCGAGTCTATGCGCCTTCGCTTAGGTGGCTGCCCAATCGTCGTCATGTCGACAGACACGGGGCTGTCGTCACTTCGTGGGGCGCGCGGCACTCGAGTTTCTGCGTTCCCGCCAAATTCATCACCAGAGTCCCTATTTTCGATAGACTTCTCGGACCTTTCTGTCGGGTCAGACTCGGTAGATCCGCTAATATCCAAGCTGGCATTCAGCTCCGCAGCCGCATCATGGACCGGCGTACGCGGTGGCCCTCCCATTGCATAGTTATCCGAATTGTTTTGTCCGTCTAACGTCATAGGTTCATCGCCGCGTATATTCTCCAAGTCCGCGACGGACATTTTATATATGTTCCTCAGGATGATTTGTTTTTTCTTATCCGGGGTGCAACGAGATCTTTTCCTTAACCAATCCCCCAACTGTCTTATTTTTGTTGAGGTTGTACCTAAAAACACGCAAATGCAGCGAACTGCGTCGCTCGATAGAGCCGATTAAGATAGCAGTGTTGTGAAATAGTATAGCACATATCTAATACCGTTTTTTTTGCGCTCCAGCAGCTCGCACTATATTTTATGGCAGCAACAACAATAGAAATTATTTGACAAAATTCGCTTTTAATTTCTAAATGCAATTAACACACACTAATCAACAGTATATCAAATTTTCTCTTTGTATCAACCAGTATTGGGAAGTCTCACGCACCGGTAACCAGGGCTGGGATCTATCGTCATTCAATTTCCGTTTAAAAATGCTTATGCTATTAGCGGAGAAATTTTATTTATTATTATCATATACATCATATACACCACTGCGCAAGCTTTATAATAAAATATACACCATGTTTAATACATTAACAGAATGAGAACCATAATCCAAAATATTATTTATTAAATACTTTAAACTTTTCAAAGCAATATCATATTTCTTTATTAATTCTTTATAATTTCTGCAAGGTACAAGAGTAGTAGGAAGTTCTTGATAGAATTCTACCAGAATATAATTTTTTTGCAGATGTAGAGCTTCATTTAAAAAGAGCATTCAAACTGTTTTTGTTAACCAATTATAAATTCAAGTAATTAACAGAAAAACGCTAGCAGCAACTCCGATCCTTTAAAGTTTACATTCACATGTACACATGTATATAAATATGATATTTTATTGTGCTAGAAGAGCGTACGTTTCATACTAGTTAGTGTCGAAATGTATGCCATATATTTAATCATATAAGTGGGACCACAATTCACTACTTAAAATGGACACGAATGTAAGCGAGATAGATAGATCAGGCGTTTGTATTGGTGTAAGCGGTACAAGCTCATGAAAATTTATTACATATTTCACAAAAAATATTTGTAAATTCAGCTGCGAGTTGAGCTCTACTTGTAACTTAGTATGGTCTTTTAATTATAATACAAACAGCTTCTCAAAATTTTAAAATTTCACGTAAGATAGCAATTTAGCAGAAGCCATTGTATGAACACATAGTATATTAATATTACAAAACGCGAAGGATAGTCAAATAAAATTACATAAGTCCCAGAATTCGAATTCCTTACAAGGGCTTTTTAGTTTAGTAAAAACAAAATAAAAAAAAACAAACAAATACAATGTATTCAAAATTAAACGCACAATAGTTATACAGTTATACATATGTAGGTACGTATGTATGGTATATTATAACATTAAACTTTATGAACAAAAAAATTAAAAAAAAAAAACTATGCTAGACTTATGTTCAAAAATAACTTTAAAGGTATTACTGTGGTGGCGGAAGGCCTGTAACGAATAGAAATGTAGATGTTAGTCGAAGCCATTGAGATAATACTATGAGGGATAAGCTTACCCAGCCTTGGATGAACTCTATTATGGGGCCTCCAGTCCAAGCAGTCCAAATCTATTGTCAACTTAGGTCGTTTATATTGTGGTAACTGAAGCAGATCATTAATGGTCTTGGGCGTCACGCAGATTACGTGCTGACCTTTCCAATATTTAATCATTTTCATCGACTGAAGCGTATAGATGATGTCGTCGGTTGTCATGCCACTGAGTTCACTAAGTTCTTTAATGCTCTGAGATGACGAGCGACACTCCTTCATTAGCTCCAGCAATGTGTAGCCCCAGTAGCTGCGATAGCTCAGCCGGCCAAGATCCGAAAGCGGTTGTTCAGGGCTTCCAATTACACCCTCCTTGCGCGACAATTCATAACTGAATGCGATTAAGAGCTTTCCATAGCCCTTTCTTTGATGTGGTGGAAGAACTAAAATACATGCCACATTGTAATTGTCTAAGGACACTTTCTCCTTGGAAAAGTAGCCCACAATGTGACTGCCCTCCTTGTCAATCTCGCAGAGTATATAGAATAGGAATGGATCCATGTCGAAGTAGAGAGCCTTGTAATCAAGAAACAGTTTCGCCATCAAGCAAAGCAGCTGACAATATAGCGCCTCATCCTTGCCATTCACTTCGTATATCGAAAGAGTGTCTTTACGATAAATTTCACGTCCAGGTGGATGGCGACGTGTGCATTGTTGCAAGTGGTAGCGATAGCTCTTTTCTAGCCTCATGTACTTCAGACAATACTCGCAAACATAAAGGGTTTGCGCATTACGATACTCACCAGGAAAGGGGCTGAAGTACCAAGTAACGATTTCATACTTTCCAAACTGCAGCTTATCAATATATTTGATTTTGGTGATGGACTGATGCTCCTTCTCCACTGCCGCCTGTAAGGCGCTTAGCTCCGCATAGCTTTTTTGGACATGATTAATCTCGTCGTAGCGTCGCTTCTGGTATCGTGTCATTTTGCGATCACTATAGTCATAGCGCTGATTCTCGTTCGCCGTTAAAAAGTAATCCTTGTAAGGCTGACGCTTGTGTCGCTCTACGACGGCAGCTTGACTAGTGCCGGGCTGGGTAGGTGCGGTGATTCCACCCAAATCATCAGGATTGTCCGAAATTCGATGACGTTTAACCCATTCGTCCAGGCGACGATTAAGACCAACATAGTGCACGTAATACTCATTTGGTACAGAAGAATTGTCGGTTGAGCGTTGTTGGAGCACGTGAGCAGGATGCACGGTGCCGTCTGTGCGACGAATGTAGTATATCTTTTCCGGGTTTTCGTTGATATCGATTTGCTGCAACGGCGCGTCACCCTCGGCATCTGTCGTCTCCGTTGCTGTGATGGTTTCTCTTGAGGTGCTGTCCAGCTCGTTGTCGTCTTCATCGGTACTACTGCCTTCGTCACTTGTACTTGAAATGCTCTCAATCTCCTCGTTGAGCTCATTCCTTACGGGCGCCGGTGGTGGCGGCGGTGATGGCGGCTGCTGTCGTACCCTTTGGCGTGGATCCCGTGGGGTGAGCACAAAAGTGTGCTTGACTGGGGGTATATTCTCCTCTTTATTATTGCCTTCCTCTTCGTTATCATCTTCCTCATCATCAGGCTCTTCTTCACTACTACTATCAATTTGTTCGATTTCTGGCTGGTCCTGTTGCTGCTCCTGCTTATTAACAATCGTCTGCGACTTTGGCCGGCTGCCGTCTAAGTGCTCCTCTGACTTATTAGATACATATCGTGCGTGCATAAATGTAGGAAGGTCCAGATCCTCACCATCATCGGTTGGCGATTGGGGTGTTTCGGGAACATTCGATAGGGCGGGATCTTCGTCAATATCGGGATCACCTCCGCAATATTCTTCCATATGTGCTTCCTCTTCCATTTCAACTGAACCTACAGCTTCCGAGGTGCCAGAAGCATGTTTGCTTAACTCATCAGGGGCGCTGCTTTCGCCCAAATTCACTACAGTATTAGGCGATTGCTCATCAGTGCCCTCCTCGGTTCCGTCGTCCTCGCTGCCCTCTTCAGAATGCGATGTTCCTGATTCACTTTGCTCACCGCTGCTAGAGGAGGCACTGCTGCTGTCACTGCTAGACTGCGAGTCTATGCGCCTTCGCTTAGGTGGCTGCCCAATCGTCGTCATGTCGACAGACACGGGGCTGTCGTCACTTCGTGGGGCGCGCGGCACTCGAGTTTCTGCGTTCCCGCCAAATTCATCACCAGAGTCCCTATTTTCGATAGACTTCTCGGACCTTTCTGTCGGGTCGGACTCGGTAGATCCGCTAATATCCAAGCTGGCATTCAGCTCCGCAGCCGCATCATGGACCGGCGTACGCGGTGGCCCTCCCATTGCATAGTTATCCGAATTGTTTTGTCCGTCTAACGTCATAGGTTCATCGCCGCGTATATTCTCCAAGTCCGCGACGGACATTTTATATATGTTCCTCAGGATGATTTGTTTTTTTTATCCGGGACGTAACGAGATATTTTACTTCACTATTCACCCAACCGTCTTATTTATGTTGTGGTTGTACCTAAAAACACACAAATGCTTCTAGAAATGGTCGGAACGACGAACTGCCTCGCTCAAAAGAGCCGATTACGATAACAGTGCTGTGAAATAGTATAGCACATATCTAGTCCCAGTTTTTTTGCGCTCTGGCAACTCGAACTATATTTTAAGGCAGCAACAACAATAAAAATTGTTTGTTGCCACTAAATCAAGAATTAACATTAGTAGCTTTGTTTGTGCAAAATGTCAACATTAAATCGTCCCAAATCTCCACATACGCCCACAACAATTAAAAAGGGCGAAAAGGAAGATAGCTTTTGGGACAAATTCAGTACATTGGGTCGCAAGCGTGGTACACGAGAAGGTGAGACATCCAAGTGAAAATGATGTGAAATCGGGAGACAATTTATTAACGTTGAAAAGTGCATAAAATACTGGCCTCCAGCTATGAGCAATATGCAAAAGGAATAGTTCAATTGGGAAGTTGCAAACTGTTGTAAGAAATTACTGTTGGGAAGCCCTTAAGTGTATCTGCCCAAGGTTTCTTAGAACAGATGTGCGCGCCTGCCTATAATTATAATCATTGCGTCACTAATATACACACAAACATGTGTATGATACATACACAATCAACCAGCAAACAATTTGATTGAATTGCTGTAGTAGGTAGGTATGAGTTAATGCGTTCGTGTAGGCGCAAATCAAGCACACATATTGCAAATAAACCAATATGTTTTCTATTAAGGAAGAGTGCCAATGACGTCAACGCTCAATGCTTTTATTCTTTCTTAGACTAATCTTCCTTTTCCTTTGCATTTGTGCGCAGTTAAAAAAATCCAAGAGGAGGGCAAATATGCTATCGACTCGCCAGGCTCACCGAACCAATATGACATACCACCTGAGGATTATGCCCTGCGTAAGAACCACACACCTACACATATGAATGAATTTATGCGTAATAAATGTAAATTACAGGCGAGCACGAGCAACGCGCTGTCATTGACCCTCAGTCCATCAATGATCCGGAGGTGATGAAGCTGCAACGGATACTTATCGATTGGATCAATGACGAACTGGCTGAGCAACGCATCATTGTCCAGCAGCTCGACGAGGACATGTATGATGGACAGGTGCTGCACAAACTCTGGGAGAAGCTGACGGGGAAAAAGTTAGATGTGCCCGAGGTCACACAGTCAGAGCAGGGTCAGCACGAGAAGCTAAACATTGTGCTGAAAGCCGTCAATCATGTGAGAAATCCATTCAGCATTCCAGAATCCTCATCACATTTTGATCCCCTTTTTGTCCGCAGACTCTTGGCTTTCATCAGAAGATACCCAAATGGTCTGTGGCCAGTGTACATTCGAAGAATATTGTGGCCATATTGCATCTGCTGGTCGCCCTGGTGCGTCACTTCCGTGCTCCGGTGCGTCTGCCTGAAAATGTCTTTGTGACCGTGGTCATTGCGGAAAAGAACGGAGGCGTGTTGAATGCACAGTAAGTCTCGAAATGGTACAATTTTAATTCATATGGGTCTCATGTGCTTCCCTATCCCTTTAAAGGAAGTTCCAAGAGCAAATCACCTCCGAGTATGATGATTTGGGCATGCGTTGTGAAAAGGATGCATTCGATACACTCATCGATTGCGCACCCGACAAATTGGCTGTCGTGAAGAAGTCTCTAATAACCTTTGTCAATAAGCATTTGTCAAAACTAAATTTCGAAATCAACGACTTGAACACGGACTTTCGAGATGGTGTCTATCTATGTCTGCTGATGGGTCTTTTGGGAGGCTTCTTTGTGCCGCTTCACGAATTCCATTTAACGCCCCAGGATGTCGATCAGATGGTTAACAATGTGGCATTCGCATTCGATTTGATGCAAGACGTAGGCTTGCCTAAGCCAAAGGCACGTCCTGAAGATATCGTCAATATGGACTTAAAGTCAACATTGCGAGTGCTCTACAGCTTGTTCACCACATTTAGGGATTATGCCTGATGTAGCATGCCAAGTTCTATCGTTGTCAACATATAATATATGTGTGTGTATTTTTTTTCTTTTATTCATATGTGTTTATGATTATTTATGTTTAGTTTTAACTCTCAATTTTGCTAACCGTCTGAGCTGGATCTGCCAACGCCACCTTATCGCTTCCTTTTCCCCATTAGTTAACTTGTCTTTGTCAAATGGTACCAAACCGTTATTGTTACTAAACGAATTTTTACCTTGTGTATTAATAAATGTGCCTTTACTATTGTAAGGTCCCCCGAAACGGGTAATTTAAATCCTCAATTGGGCGGTACAAATAATGTAGGCAATGCTTTTGGAAATTGTGTTTTTATTTTCATGTCACACGGAAATGAAGTTTTAAATAAAATAAATACAGATTCGTAAAATTGGCATTGCGCGTTCTAAAATTAAATCGTGTATTTTAACATTTTCGGTGTGAATGACCAAATAAGTAGCAGAATTTATTTTAATCCAGTATACCAGATTTCAAAATTCAGTGGCTGACGCTAAAGCGCCATCCCAAAAAAAATACATCCTTGACTATCTGCACATGTGAGTTCCAATTGGTTTCGAATTATTGACAACCGTGCTTATTGCTTCTACAGTGTTGTTGACAATTCACAATAGTTGAAGCTCATAGTAACAGAGCTTGCCAGACTTTACAATTTTGCAGCGCATGCCATAAATTGCACTTGTTGAGCGCACAAAGTTACAAATGCTGGCTATATCACAATCTCAATAAATAAACAACAAATATAGCACTCTACAACACCTCTACAACTATAAACTAAAGCATTGCAAGAACTCAGAGCTAAAAAAGTTTCTACAAAATGAACCATTTTTGTTACCAATTGTACCAAGGTGGCAACCATGCTTTTTATGATTTTCACAACAGCTGAGCGCAGTTTCAACATATTAGGTCAGTCGGCAACGACATTATTTCGACGTCATAGCTATCAAAATAAAGTAGCACCAACACGCGAGGGCGCCCGTTTAATTGTACGCCGCCTGCAAAAGACCGTATTGCGCGTCCTGCGGGATCCGCAAATAAATTTCGCCATGTCAAAGACAGCTTATCAACAGAATCAGGAGAAGGAGCCACCGGTTGAGGAAACTCAGTTTGCCCAGCATAGGAAGAACAAGCAGGAGAATAATTGCCGCACCTGCAACGATTTCAAGTCATGGTCTAAGCAACAGCGCCTTATATCCAATACACAAGCTTCAAAGGTATGTGCATATAAAAGTCTAGCACATGGCTTGCTGCCCCCTCTAACTCTTCAATTTATTTTTTTTTAGGAAAAACACATGGCTGTCGCTGAGAAATTAACGGTGAATGCGAACAATGTGGCGCCTCGTGATGATTGCCCGTTGGACAAAGTGCGTCTTGGAATATCCACGTGGGGTCTGCTCCATACCATGGCCGCGTTTTACTCTGATAATCCGACGGATAATGAGAAACGAGATATGAAAACGTTTTTTGAAGTGCTTTCTCGTCTGTATCCTTGCGAGTACTGTGCCAAAGACTTTCGCAGCGAGTAAGTGCTTATTTAACTATGAATGTGTTTCTTCTTATTAACATCATGCCATCTCTTTCCCACATGCAGCTTAGACGTGAATCCGATCAATGTCAACTCGCAGAAGGAGCTAGCCATGTGGCTTTGCAAGTTCCACAATCGAGTGAATGACAAGCTTGGAAAGCCACTATTTGACTGCAGTAAAGTGAACGAGCGGTGGCGCGATGGCTGGTTAGATGGTTCCTGTGATTAGATCTACATAGACCGAATAGTCCATTTATAATACTAGCCCCCCACATTATTATTCGACAGTTGCACGGCTTATCGAATTTCATCATCACAGTATCATAATTACCATTAACTACCCGCTCCAGTAGGAAAAACTGCTCCCATTGTTGTCCAACATTTTTTGGCGTCAGCTACGCCAATTACAATAGTAGCAGCAAAACTATATATCATCATCGAACATAGACGTCATTCCCACCTAAATGAACGACCTAACGCCCTCGTTAGCGCCATGAAATTGTAATTGTTTACGTTTAATCCTGTGCTCCGTTTCCTTTTTCTTATCCATGTTTGAGCTTAAGCATTGCTTTACCCATTGGTCGGCGCTGAAAAAAGTCAAGCCAGAGGCACGTTGAAAATCTGTTAGATGATGAAAACATAACGAGCTGCATTTCAAAAACTAAATTTCGTATCTGCTGTGTATTATACTATACTGTTAAGAATGTGGAATGCCAAAAAAAAAGAATCATTGTTGTTATTGCCGCAGACCGCAAACTTCACAATAACTTTACATTCACACATAAGTATGTATGTGTACGTGGTTGCCTTTCACAGCGGATTTTTCTTATCTGTTAGCTGCGAATAAGCCATAAGACAAGCACATTAGAATTTAGCATTTAAGATATACATAAATAGCAGTTATGGGGCTATTTCATAAACTTTATGACTATGTTACAAATCGCAGTTTTAAAGCATTTTCTTTGTAAAATGTAAGGTTTTACGCATTAAACGCATTGACAATAAATCTATGCTGCTTAATTTTGATTTGCATACAAGCCAGCTTTTTAAATGGAAAGAAAAAACTTTGGACCGCCATTCGACCAGTGTGCACACACCTCAAGCTCATATTTCTATAATCGGTATGTGCGATACCACGGAAACATTGTTTTCGGTGCTATGGAGTATCGATAATATTGGCTCGGGTCGCAGTCTTGTTTTTACGCGTTGCGGAGGTAGCAACAAAAATTCTTGCTGTCTTTTTTTCTTGTGAAGTTCGCTATACAAGAGAAATGTATAGGAAAGTTATAATATAAGTGGAAGTGTGCATATTACTGTAATAATAATATGTATAAATGATAAATTGCAGTTACACCTTTTGTCAATAGATTTGCACGACGATAACATCAACAACAACGGCAATTGCGCGCTAGCAAATAAAAGTTATATATTTTACTACTATATCCACGTGCGTGTGTGTGTAATAGAGCGTTTGCGTGTTTCTTTTGTTTAATTTATAAAAACGCGCAAATCCAAAACCGCATTAAACGACATTCAAAGTTACCAACAGTGCTGCAAACGTTGTCAGTAAGATGGCTCCGGCTTTAAGCAAATTAGCGCAAAATCAAAGTGCCATCGTCGGCGTCGCGGGCATGACGGCGGCACTTTGGATAATTGCCTATGGCAAATTGTCCAACAAGAAAAGGTAAGTTAGGCGTGAAAGTGTGGCATGCTTGCGCACGTTCATTTATAGTGTAATGTGTGAAATGTAGTAGTTGTTGCCAGGAGCAGCAACAACGCTTCTGCAATAATAACACATTGGAGGTAGTCTCTTTTAGCCGAATTGCTTGCACTGTTGCTGTTTAGTCTGACATTGAATTTTATTTATTATTTATTTTTTGAATCGTATACTTACATTGCACATAAGCCCATAAGCTCCACACACTTTCAAATACATCTTTCTATACATACCATACCCTATATATGTTATACCTATATACATGTACATATATGTAAAAAAAAATAGTTGTGCGTTATGTATGCATATAAATATGTGTGTGAGCGTTGTTGATTCGAATCGTACGATGCGTTGTCGCTGGGTACTTCACTGGGTCATTGGCGCGCTGTTGCTGGTCATTTTGGGACTTAAACTTGTTTTATTGCCACTTTCCGTATTTGATAGGTTGCGTCTGCGGCTGTTGCTGCAGCAATAGGGCCATCGTCAGCGCCTCCACTTTTCCATGAAGCTTGTGTGAGTGAGTTTTTCAAGGACAACTACCTGATTATTGGCCAGATCTGATATTGACTGGGAACCCATTTGACGGACGCTTCCACTAAGTCGGTCGTCGTTGACCCAATTGTGGAGCGCCTGTTTTGCGCAATGTCTTGCAATTAACAGCTCCACAACACATACAAACACACAAAAACATTCATTTATTTATGCATTTATACGCTGCTCGGACCACTGCAAGATAGGTACACTATATGTAATGAATATACTGCGACGTCAGGCTGCTCATTATTTTTGGTCTTTTTTGACTTGCAATACACAACAACACATACCTTGCAATTTTTGTGTTTGTTGTTGTTGTTGTTGTTGGGCTGTGGTCATTGAGTCTGAAGCAACTATTTCTCAACATTATGGTGCAAGTGGCTGCAATTGATCACAGAATGTGCCCAGTAATTGTCCATTACCCCCTGCTGCGTTTAATAATAATAATGGAGCTTTTTAAGTTTTTATTTATTTATTTTTTCTTACCTACGTTGATTTTATGAATTGACTGGGGGAAACAAACATATCGAAGTTATCGTACTTTACGTATAACTTTAACAACCATAAAATCAAATGTTACAGAAAATCTTCATTACCATGCAAATGATAGGCTATTGCTTGTGTACAAAATGATTTCAAGAAGGCGTAACAGATCTTAATAATATTTGAAATTGCATGTATGTATGTATTATTGATCAACATTGCGAGACGAATCGCTTATATCGGCCATATCCATGTGGATAACATATAATCAGTGCTTGAAAATACGCTATAATTCTTAGCTAACTTCTCTTTACCCATTCTGGTGTTTTCTAATCAAATATCGGCCGGAGCTCCTGTGCAGATTTGTAATACCTAAAGATAACCTTGAACCTGATCGAAGTGTATATTCATGTAACGTTTGTCGCTCATCACAAATTAATAAAAGTAAATTTTAAAGTACAATCCATATGTATATGCTCGTACCTAAGGTTTTATTTTTAAACAATATTAGCAAAACTGTTTTACAATATTATTTACTTCTATTAAAATTAAAACTATAAGCTATTTTTTTAGAATGTTTATTATTACTTTTAGGTTGCCTGCTGTAGGGTTTGAGGGTTTGTGGGGACATTCAAAAATATATGAAGTAGCAATCGAAGAGGTCATAAAATTTGAGGTCCCTTATAGCTGGGGTGATTGATGCGTTCAGACATAACTATTTGATTTAGTCAATTTATACATAAACAGTTTCAAAACTCCTTTTATTTTACATCACTGTAATGATTGAGTTAATATGTATATATAATATCTAACTGGATTTACTGCGACATTTTGGTCCGACCATATCAAGTTTGGTGGCTCCAGCTTTAATCAATGTGTTTAGGCTGTCAAGCACAAATGTATTGTATTGCCAGTACTGCTATAGATGTCGATTTTGACACTTCGTCTCAAAACTTTTGGCGAATACTGTAGGCAGAAATTCGCACATTCAATTTGTACATGTTGCTGTGCAGCTTGCAACAGCTGGTTGGATGTCCAATTGTCTAATTGTGCAAAGTTGCCAATCGGAGTTGCAACAGCCGGGCGCCGTGTTCGCTATGCTTGTGTTATAACTGTTATTTGGCCACAGCACAGAGTTACGGTGGCCCTGTCTGATGTGCATGCAAATGGTGTAGCGAGTGAATTAATTAGAAGTTATAATTAAGCGCCAACTTGGCTCAATGTGCGCAATGCAGTTAATGATTTATTTATAACACTTTCAATTGTTACCTCAACTCTTGCTCTTGTTGTTCTTGTGTGTACTTTGAGCCGCGGCCAGTGTGGAGCAAAAGTTCAAATATTTGGCCCACTGTGGCGATCGTTTGCCGGTTACCTAACTTTTCCACGTTTATATAAATGATTAAGGTTGTGGCTATGTTCAGCTAAGCACTTAAAAGTCGCACTAGCGTGTGTTTGACTAGAAAACTGTGACTGTGCAAAGTTAGCAGGCTGTTTTGTTGTTATTGTATTTATTTTTGTAGGCCCTGTCCACACTATGCGGGCACTCATAAATTTTTTACAACCAATCGCAATTGACTCTAGCAACAGAAACTCAAAGAAAATTGTATGGTTCGCTATATGCCGATATTTGTTTATATCTTATCTCAGAGCTAAAATCGACATATGTATAAAATGCAAAGCTTGTGTGAAGGTTTGTTCGAGTTGGATCGATTTAGCTTGGTCTGGTTCAAGGTTCTCATTTTATTTTTGAACTGCACCTCATGCATTCAATTAAATCTTTTATAGAAGAGAAGCGCACAGCATGGCAACTAAATTATATTAATTCTGACTATTGTTGCACATTAACCTTATATAGCAAGTGAGCAGACGAGATGCTAATAATCGCTGTTATTTCTATTCGTCTCTGTCTAGACTCTAGAGCCATCAAACTTCTCAGATTCGTACGAATAGCACGGCCTTTAAATGTATATATGTTTCACTATTTTTTAATAAACCTGCCGTGGGAACGACGAATATAAAAGCATTTTAGTAGATAAATATTTACATATGTACTTATCCCACAATGTACGTATGTATTGTAGGTATGTATGTATATACGACAGCTCCGTTAGAAATTCGCAGTAATAATATGCACTGCTCAATTAAATTCTATATATATGTACATTTAATGATAATGATACTAAGGTATCCCATTATCAAAACGCATGATTAATAAAAAGTGCTTACTTCGGTAACATTGGTTCTATTCAACTCCAACCTATAACCAAACTGTGTATATAGACACAATTGGAGCAAATACCCCCAACTAAATGAAAAGACTCACTCTTATAAACTCTTTGGCACATATTTATGTACGTTTTTACGTAGCCATGCTAATGTAGATCACCGCCACATTCCAATGCCCAGCTATAAATTAAGAGAATAATTTGATATGCTTTAGAAAATTATACGAAATGGCAGAATTTCATTTCTATTGAATGATACAGGTAGGTTCGAATGAGTATGTGAGAGCAGAATTTTATTTGTTGGTCTTTTTTATGTGTACTTTGATCTGAAGTAATCTCGGCCACATGTTTTTATCAGCCATAGTTTTATGACTGGCTCGAGGGCGCTTGTTTTTGGATGCTTACATGGGCCTTGTGGCGTGGGCTGAAATTTGCTTTGTCTTGCAAAAATGCTTAATGCATTCACTCGTTATTAATACTTTTTCCATTTGCTTGTTTTTGCCACGCGGGTGTTTGTTTATTTTTTCTATACTTCGGAAATGCAATAAAGACGCAAACAGTTAATTGCTCGAAGGGGAATAACAACAATGCATGCCTTCAAAAGCGAATTCCTCATATTCGATTATTGTCTTACCCAACTAGCTGACCTTTAAAGCCACAAAACAAGTTGGTTTAACTACAGCAAATCGCATTTCCATTATTGTATTGATATGGTCACGTATATATTTTAATACATGATCAATATTCGCCACTTGTTAGTGTTAGGTAACACAGTAGTTGGTGTTAAAATTAATCTATAGTTTGTGTTTTTTACCAATGCAAGCACATTTATATTCTACCCTATAATTATGAGTTAGTTAGTATTAAGGTCTGCTATGGCCCAGCAACATTGGTTCACACTACTCTACTTCACTTTATTCTGCTCTTGTTAAAAAATGGAAAAACTTAAAAGGCGTACCAAGGAAAATAGCATTTTCAAGTCAATATTAGTGGTAAAAGCTCTTTTATAATTTTAATGAATTGTGTTTTTTTAAACATGCTTTTCAAAAACACACTTGCCCTGCGCTGATTTTGGAGCGAATCGTCACACCAAAACTATTGACCCCCAGTCCTTATAGTACTTTCGGCAATATATATATATACACATAGTTCTTCCCCTCTTATTAAAGAAATATTGCATTTGTCGGGGCACCCGTCCTCCATAGCTCTCCTCAGTTCACAAGAGTGTGCAATATGCTGCAGGTATGGGAACCGCAACTTTGACATTCCCGCAGATTAACTCAATTTCAAAGGCGAAAAGCAAATATTCGTATATACATATATAGTTGTTGACGACTAATTGGAAACAAATATATTGGTTGTGATTTTCTTAATTTCTTTTATAAAATTCGTAATGCGCACTGAAAGATTTACACAAAATTTAAATGTTCGACATATGTATGTATGAATTTCACAAAACTCAACTTTAAGTTCAAGTCAGCAGTTTTAATATTTTATTTTTGAGTGTGACAACTAACATCGAAAATGTACATAATAGAAAGGACAAAATTCAAACAATATTATCTAACAAACAAAATCTATAAATGCAAATATCTTTAATAGTACGTTTCTGTTTTAAAAACAGCGCTGTATCGACAATTAATTGACCTTATAAGGTGCTTGCACCTCTGTCGACCATGCTTTCTTGATTTCTTCGAATAATGTATCTAAATTTCTTTTGTTCAGTTGAGCAATGCCTTTTGCAATGTCATTCCATTAACGCTCAATGGGATTTAGATCAGAACTGCACGATTGCCATTCAAGAACCCTAACAGAACTTGTGTCTAAAAATTATTTTGTTAGACACGCCGAATGTTTTGGGCCATTATCGTGCTTACAGGCCCAAGCAGTCGTAATTTTTTCATTCGCATATGCTATCAAGACATCACTCAATACATCTACTTACTTCTTCCTTGTCAGAGTTCTCTCGATGAGGAATATGAGACCAACTCCATTCTATGAGAAACACTCAAATATTTATTTTGCCTGGACTATACTTGACAACAGTTGTATTAAGTTTTGCTACTTTTTGGCTCGCATTTTTTTCTACCATAATACAATCTTGCTATCCGAACGTTTCGAAGTTTGACAAGATCTTTTTTTGTGTAGAACATTTGCTGTTTCGCGAGTTTTTCGATAATGGTTAAAAGCACTAAAAACAATTTTCCTACAGCAATATACAGTTGCAATAGCCTGAAACGTCATACAATTCTTTTGGAGTTTAAGAAGGATTGATTTGCTCATGACTGGCGTACAACTTCTGTCATTCCCCATGATTGAGGACCTTTTTAATAAGCACAAACAACAAAAACTTACTTTAGTTTTGGAATAAAACGTTCAAAAATAGAAAAGCGAAATTGTTTCCACGCATTATTCGCACAACTCGGCTAAAAAATTAATTTTATAAAGTGTACGTCGCTAAGAAATGTGGAATTCAGTGCTAATTTTCAAAAGGGATATTGGAAGAATTTAAAACCTGTGATAATATACCCTTAGGTCAGCCATAGTATTGGTAAATATCACAAATGCAAGAGTTGAATTTTGGTTTCCAATTAGTTGTTAACAACTGTATACATATACTGGTATGTGTTTGTATCCTTCCTGTGTTTAAAAATGTGGACATATGTTTGTGGACTTTCCCGTACACTGCCTGCCAACCTGTTTACTAATAATGTGCCTGGGGTAATGGTGTTGGCTGTGAGTTGTTTAATTGGCAAATGGCTTGCGGGAGAGTTTTACTGATGCAATGTAATAGCTATATACAAATGCATGCATCCGTGTGTATGCATATGTTTGTATGCATGTGTGAACGTACCAAAAACATATATGACAACGGTTTGGTTGGCTTTGTTTTCGATTTTTCGTGGAGTTCACACATTTGCCAATCAATGTTAATTTTGTCTTGCACTTTGTTATCACTCATCAACATACTCGTACATATAGTATGTAGGCACAAGTATATACATATATATAAATAGCCTCAGGTAATCACAATACTTGATTCGCAAGTCTAGTATTGTGAATAATCGACTTTTTATACCCAGTCCCCAAAGGGTATACTAGGTGAGTGCGAATGCATGATCAGTATGACGAATCGTTATAGCAATGTCTGTAGGTCTATCTTAGAACACGGTTCTCAGGAAGTGTATTAGTTTCGTTACCCACTACTCTCCCGCCCTTAGTGATTTTCCCATATTATCTATAACTACTATATCAGCAGTATAGTTAACTGTTCTTAAGAAATTCTTGTATATCATAAAAAATGGTTATAATTTGATAATTACATTAATTACAGTGATGAATTATAATAATAAATTACAATGTGTAGATCTAGTATTAGAGTAAACTAAAAAAAAAGTAAACAGCTCCAGAGATATCTTGGATAGCAGTCTTGTTTTTTTAACCTATATGTACATACTAATCAAATATTAATCTTATAGCTAGTATCCGCATCCAATTCAATATTTTTGAAGATTTTACAAAAATGGTAGATCTCGTGTGACCGAAATGTGAATGTGATTCATAAATACACCCTACAAGTATATGTGGCCAGCAAGGCAAGGCAATTCAACATATTGTAGATCGAGTAATTTTAAACAATAACAAAAATTAGGTAGTATGTAGACGGTATGTGAATCGAAGGGCGTTAAAACAGACTTTCAGAATTTGTATTCCGATTTTTCGGTTTGAATGGCTTCTGAATTAATCCTGAAAGGATTCTACAGGATGATTAATCAAAACTAGACCAGCTGTCCCAAATGTATGCGTTATTCTGTGAGTTTTAAAGTTATGGTATAGTAATTTATAAGAAATAGTTTATGGTTTTGTGCCATTGGGTTTTTTCGATTTAATTTGATGAAAAGTAAACCTTATTCAAGAGATATTCTGAGCTCTAATTACATGACCATAAACAGTGGGGCGGTATTTCTTTGCTTTCAAGTATAGTATATCTCTCTGGAAAGGTCTCCTGATAGTTTTTTTAAATGACAATAAATCTTCTTTGATAGATGCTATATTGAAAACAAACAAAATATGAGATGGAACTGTTTCAGTTTAAATATTTTGTGGCCTTTAATGCTATAGTATTATTCACTTTATCATACTCTGTACATGAAATGTACAGAAGTATATTAGGTTTGCGGGAGCTGAGAAATGTAACAGGCAGAAGGAGGCGTGGCAGACCCCACAAAGTATATATATTCTTGATCAGCGTGACAAGACGAGTCGATCTAGCCCTGTCTGTTTGTCTGTCCGTCCGAATGAACACCTGGATCTCAGAGACTATAAGAGATAGAGACACAAAATTTTGCACAAAGATGCCTTATGTGTGTATTCTATACGAGTTTGTTTTATTTTTTTTTAATTTCCCCCCTACTTCCCCCCTATAGGGGTTTTCCCGATTTTCCATTCGTATAATAACCTATATCTCGGAGACTATAAGACCTAGGAACACCAAATTTCAGTCCCAGATGCCTTATGTGAATACGCAGAAAATGTATTTTTTGGGAATTTCCCTCCCTCCCCCCTCTCCTCCGCAAATCGCGATTTTCTCTAACTCCCGTAATTCTTGAAATTTTAGAAATACCTTCAGTTGGTTATTATGTGTCCGTGTGCCAAGATTCACTATGATAGACCGATTTAACAAGAAGTTATAGCCATAAATATATTTGCTGCTGCAGCGCTGCCCGCGGCTGTTGTTGATGCTGGTGCTTTGGTTGACTGCACACATGTTTACACAGACACGAATAGACGCGCATAGGTATACATACACTCACACAGACGTAATTGCTATGTAAATGTGCAATTATACACCCTTTACGTGTGTTCGAATACCGAGAAAGGTAAAATCGATCAAATTTTGTTTTTGTTAATTTTCTTAATTTTTTTATTTTCTATAATTATTGTAAACATATGTACAGAGTATTTCAAAGTCGTGACACCCGACTTTAGCTTTTTTACTTGTTTTCTTATAAATTTGTTAGAGTGGCCTTTTGCATTGTTTTGACATTCCACATTTCACTGATTCTTGTAAAAAAACAAAACTTTATAACGCGAAGTTTCTCCGTTTATTCATAAGAGGATGAATTATTCAGAAGAAACGAACAAATTTAATAACTTGTAAACATTAAGAATTAAATTCTAATTGTTCCACAATCACAAAATATAGGTGTTTTCTTTTAAATGGAATACTATGTTCAAATTAGATTTGTGGCTATAAAGCTTATCTGAACCTTAACCTTTGTAAACGACTAACTAATCCGTATTTCATAAGGTCTGTCACACCTTTTTAGGCACATAGCGCAAACGTAAATGATATTCGCATTAACCTTTTTTGTATGCTTAATTTACGCTTTTGAGAACATCATTAATATGACTATCATATAAATATAAGTACTTATTGCTAATCGAATTTAACTCCACGCGTCAATTTAATATTGGTATAGGTATACTTTGTGATAAATCTTAATCATATCGCTGGCGTATTAATTGTCGAATTTAAGTGCCCGACATGTGCATACACCAGTGCTTGTGTGAGTGTGCTCATTTGACGCTTGATTGCCCAATTCTAATATATAATTTACTAATTTTCATGCATAAAATCAAAATGAAGTTTACAATTTGAATAATTTAAAGTGCCGAGCCGACACCATCGCCAAGTCAACCCCCTCTTGTTGGGATTAAGGCGTGAAATTGCCAGCTTGCCGACTCATTTGAGTGCATTAACAAATCGCTTGGATTTGGCCCTAGCAACTAAAAAAATGTTAGCTTAGCCCCCACTACCCACGCAATGGACTTTTGAACTCAGCCACTTATCGATTAGACGGCATCGATAACAATGTGCTGCCAGAGTATCGGAATGACGCCTGATCGCTTTGTTCACATTTGAACAGCAGTCAGGCACCCAACCATTCAAGCAGCCGAGCAGCCAAGTCCGACCATAAAGCCACGTAAACTTTTTGCAAGCATGTAGATAATGAATGCGACTGCCTTTTATCAGTGATAATAGACAAATAGATACGGCAACGGACGAAGACTACGGTGGAAAGATGATGCTTTCATGGCGATAAAAGCAAAGCATACACAATGACACAGCCATTATAATAATATCAACAACACACACACACACACAACAAACAGAAACAACAATCAAAACTAAATCAGTTAAACTTATTCACTGAACTTTGCACCCAAAAATAAAAAGCAAAAGAAAAAACGACGCTTGTGCTTCTTCTTTTTTTTTTGTTATTTAAACAGATTCATAAACAAATTATACATGCGGCATGCCAATACATAAATTATTTCCTCATACTTACGAGCATATTCAAATACACATACAAACTCATAGAAGTAATAACAATTTCGCATGTTAGCCAGCGCCCATATTAGTTGTGTCTTGAAGAAATGCCGGCAACAATATCTGACGTAGTCTTTTTTATGTGTTTTTTTTTTTTTCTTCTTTCCTGCGCTTTGTTAATCAACGAATTGGTGGAGACAGGAAAAACAAAAGTCGAAAGAGCAAAATAGAAAAAATTCAACAGCCATAAAAACCGCGCTGTTTCTCAACAAGAAATGTTCAGACGGTGAAGCAGCCAGACAGTTGTCTCAGTCTTACTAAACCAGTCAGAAAGATTTGGAGAACTATCACCAACTCACAGCCGCAGCATCAAACATTAGAAATATAATTTGGCACCTATGTATGGTGCTTGTTAGCCGTACCTATGGTCATGAGCAAATGGTTCGAGCTATGAGTGGGTTGCTATCTGCACTCAACTGATTTAAATATTGTTATAGATATAATAGGTTAATTTATTAACCATCATCTGTGAACAGGGGTGTTCGGGGTTACGAATACGACTTTTGTGTTCAGTTCTAAAAATGTACATTTCAACAATTTGTAAATATTCATGGGAAAAACAAACTGTTCGAACTTGTACTCGTAGTTGAAGTATACAAAGTTTTCTTCAAATAGAATATAAATACTTAAGTCATATACGCTACTCAACTTTGATATATATTTCACTCAACACGAGGAGATAAATCATATAGCATGTCTACATACTATATGTTTGTGCCTTTTTTTCTGAACTGAATTTTATTCCTCATGGGCCGCGAACAATAAATATTGCTATGCTCGTAGTATAATTTCTTTCCTTTTTTTACATTTGGACATTCGGGGCAACCTACCGCGACCCGGAATTAATCCCAACCACTAGGAATAACGATAGTATTCTCAATATAACAGTTTCAGTAAATAACATAGTTTTTATGACACCACATATATGATATAGTGATCTGATTGGTCGCTCACACATGTGCCAAATATTATCTGTGTCCATCAAGAAAAAAGCCTCGGTGCAAAGTTTCAATCAATAGGTCCTAAACTGTGGGTGGGGTAGTGATTAAGATAGACAGACGGACACCGCGATATAAATTTGACTCATCATGCTGATTATTTATACATTTTTATTATGAATGTTTGAATTCTTTGGTAAACATAAAAGTTAAGCATCTAAATATTGAAGCAAAGAAGTGGTGGGCAAAGTACAAATTTGACGATTCAGGCCATTTGTGTTGACAATATGGAATTTGTTTGTACTCTATAATGTAAATACTAAAATGCGCATGTGATGATCCCCAACTCTGATAAGTGATAATGTCGAATTGTCAAGTCAAAACAAAACATTGGCAGATACAGTAGATGCCCAAGCTTTTGTCTTCCTCACTCGAAATCAAATAGTTTCCCCTCACGATTTTTATAGTGATGAATCAGCGGTGGGTAGTATGTTAATATTGTGGGTTCAATGAGCCCAACATTTATACATCTAAGTATGTACATGTACATAGTTATCGTGTATGCAGACCGTGTGGATTGCCGATAAGACATTATTTGTAATGCACTTATATATAATTGAATATTTATCAGTCTGGATGATCTAGTCCAGCGCTATATAGCGGTTGAAGTGAATCGAGATGTGAGAGACCTTTGATTTCGCCAACCATAGACAAATGTAATCTAAACGCGTCGGCGCTGGCGCGTCTACTTCGTTACTTGATATTGATGCGATTGACCTATGGACGCGAACACATGTTTCACATTCGTAGCGACAAACAAGACAAACAATGAAAGAATTAGAAATGCTCAAACAGCAACATTGGGAGCTTGCTTGCCTAACAATACAAAAGAGAACGCCACACGGACAGAAGGGGAGACCGTTTTGATAGAAATTAAGCATTACGCAAGTCACGGCCAATTAGCATCTTTCAATGGTGGCCAACAATACCGACGTCGAACCCGATGGAAACGCCATTGGTTCAGATAAGACCCTAAGCTTTGTACTTTGACTGGACATCTGACTGGACTGTGCAATGGCAAAAATGCATCCGCATTTAGGTTATTAATGCCGGAATGTTTATCAAGGTAAAAATAAAATACATGCCAATGTCTAGACGCAATATAGTATAGTCAATAAGTATATGAGGGGAAATAAAACTGCAGATTTCTACTTCTTTCTTTTTCGTTCTCCCCTTGAGGCCAAGATAAACGCCAAGTACAGTACGGTTCGAAGACTTGATCGATGACTTTTCGAATTATCTATAGTCATTAAGATTTAGTATGTTTTTATTATAATTTTTTTTTTTGTTTATTTATTTATTAATACCAATACTAATTATTACAACTATTGCAGAAAACCAGGCTATGAGGACAAAATCCAATACACAATTGCCGAGAAAAAGGACAAAAAGGCGAGCAAGGCGCATGTCAACTCGTTATTCTTCAAACAATTGCGAAAGCTATTGCGTAAGTATTGCAGTCACATTTTAAAGAGTGGTACGGGAGTACGCTATTGATTCTAGAAGAGTTTAGATTTCTAATTAAACTTTTAGAGGATACTTGGGAATTGTATTCCATGCTCGACCAAAATCGTTTAAACGTCGTTCTTTAACGTTTTCCTTTTTTCCTATTTTTTTTTTTTAAAGCCATTCTAATACCCAGCTTTTGGAGCGTTGAGACGGGCCTTCTGCTGCTTATAGCTGGTGCACTCATCGGACGTTCCGTCAGCGATATTTGGATGATACAGAATGCCACTGTTGTTGAAAGCACCATTATACATATGAACAAGTCCAAGTTTAAGACAGCCTTGCTTAAATATTTGGCGGCTCTTCCAGCGGTAAATATATATCTATATTTGTCAAATGCAACAAAAACTAATGCAAGCTCTATATGTTTACAGATTTCAGTGGTCACGAATATCTTGAAATGGAGTCTGGGCGAGCTGAAGCTACGTTTTCGCACAAATCTAACCCACCATCTGTACAGTCAATACCTGAAGTGAGTTAATGATCATCAGAACTATTCGAGTGTTCAGCTAACGTCCTCTTTTCTGCTCTTTCTCTGTCTCTTCTCTGGTCGCCAGTGGTTACACATATTACAAAATGTCCAATCTGGATAACAGAATAGCCAACGCTGATCAACTGCTGACCACGGACATTGACAAATTTTGCGAAAGCGCCACAGATCTGTATTCCAATATTAGTAAGCCTGTACTAGATATTTTCATTTATGTCTATCGCCTGACGGTCAATCTGGGCGGCAAAACACCTTCCATACTGATGCTCTACTTGCTGTTTGCGGGCGTCTTTTTGACTCGACTACGTCGACCCACAGGCCGTCTGACGGTTGAGGAGCAGAAGCTGGAGGGCGAATTCCGCTACGTGAATAGTCGCCTCATCACCAACTCCGAGGAGGTTGCCTTCTATCAGGGCAATGTTCGCGAAAAAATGACGCTGTTGGCCAGCTACTCCAAGCTCCGTTCACATTTGCGCAAGTTCCTTGAGTTCCGCGTCAGCATGGGTATCATTGACAATATCATCGGCAAATGTAAGTCGCTAGCATATAGTTAGGTATAAAATTAATCATAGGCCCACGAATCGAACTGTGTCTAGATCTGGTCTGGGTTAACGGACAGATATGAAATTTAAATATTGCTTTGATTACCAGCCAGAAATATGTGTTCAGGCAGGGAACCCCGACTTATCATTTCAATAGCAGCCAATCTGGGCAGCCCAACGGATTGATGGAGAAAGGGGAATCAAAGACAGACAAACCACATATTCCATTTAAACTATACGTTCATGCAACTATTTATGAAGAAAGGGAAGAGTATTTATGATCCGACAGAGTTTAAGGGTTCCCATGATCCAAATCGCACGTTATTTTCAATAAAGAATACAAATTTTTATTAGAAATTAATACGAGAGTATAAGAAACAAATTCTGTGAGGAGTACACAGAATTATTTCTTCTCGTTTATCTTCTCGTCTCCACAATTATGTAACACACTTTTCTTAAAACGGATAATAGAAGTGAAAAGACTTCCATTGTTTTATTATATCATTTACAAATTATTATTATTATTGGGCTTCACCCGTTTCCCAATATTTCTATTTATAGAATGAGCTATTTTTGGGAATTAGTCAGAGGTTTTTTATATACTGTGAACATATTGTTATTCATTTGCTATAGAGAGTATTATTTGTCTGAAGATATTTACAGTTGAACAGATTTTTTTTTAGAGTAATGGTTCGATTCAACAGCACTAACTTCTCATAGATTTGGCAGATATAAGTTTCAGAGTAAGCTGAAAACATATTGTTTTTAGAATAAAATTAAAATTATTGATATTCCCATTTCTAATCAAATCTTAAATTCAGGGAAAACGACATAAATAAATAAGTGCCTACTTAAGCGCACGGCTTTATTAGAAAATGGATAATATATATCTATATAGGAAGTAGTAGTAAAAGAAATCATCCCATGTGTTTCCGCCCGGGATCGAACCGGGGGCCTTCTGCGTGTTAGGCAGATGTGATAACCGCTACACCACGGAAACAGTTGGAGACATGTGAGAATATAGAGCCTTTCTATCTGTTTTTGATAAACATAACGAAAGGAGTAGGCAAGCAATACCCTTTAGTAAGTATGTAGTATTGGGTGTTCGCGCGAAACCGACGAACTGGAGGCCAACCGATAGATACTACTCTTTGCTTTGAGAGTTGCCTTTAAACGGGCTATGTACTGACGAATTTAAACTGGATGTTCTTCATTGCAGATTTTGCTTCCATTGTGGGCTTCTACGCCGTGTCTATTCCCTTCTTCGCCGAAAACCATCCGCTGTTGTCTGGCGAGCACAGCGGTCAGCGTCTGCAGGCCTACTACACCTACGGTCGGATGCTGGTCAAGCTGGCCGAGGCGATCGGTCGTTTGGTGCTGGCCGGACGCGAAATGTCGCGCCTCGCTGGCTTCACGGCTCGTATGACGGAGCTCATCAAGGTGCTGAGTGATCTCAATAAGGGCACCTACGAGCGCACCATGGTAAATGGTAATAGCATAACGTTAAACGGCAGTGCGGGAGGCGATGGGGTGAATAATTTTGGACCAAACAAGGGTATCATGTGTTTCACTGACAACATCATCAAGTTTGAGCAAGTTCCCTTGGTCACGCCCAATGGCGATGTGCTGCTCAATGAACTTACCTTTGAAGTGAAGTAAGTAGCTTCAGCATGACGATGCGGGTTCGCTTTTCATGTTTCCATCTCCATTCTATAACAGATCGGGCATGAATGTTTTGGTCTGTGGGCCCAATGGTTGTGGCAAATCCTCATTGTTCCGTATACTGGGCGAGTTGTGGCCCACGTGGGGTGGCAAGGTGACGAAGCCGTCGCGCGGCAAGCTCTTCTACATACCCCAACGTCCGTACATGACGCTGGGCACCTTGCGCGACCAGGTAACTATCAGGAACGATATTTTGCATCTGACCGAGCTAACAATGTCTTTCTATTACTTAGATTATCTATCCCCATACACGCGATGACATGCGTCGCCTGGGAAAATCCGATGAGGATCTCATGCACTATCTAGACATTGTGCAACTTACCTATTTGGAGCAGCGCGAGAATGGTCTAGATGCCATTGAGGATTGGATCGACGTTTTGTCCGGCGGCGAGAAACAACGCATTGCCATGGCCCGTCTCTTCTACCACAGTCCGCAGTTCGCCATTCTAGATGAGTGCACGAGCGCAGTGTCCGTGGATGTGGAGGGCAAGATGTATAGCTATTGCCGTGAGGCTGGCATTACGCTTTTCACAGTCTCGCATCGCAAATCGTTGTGGGTGCACCACGACTACTATTTGCAATTTGATGGACGTGGCAGCTACGAGTTCGGTCCAATCGATCAGGAGAAGGAGCATTTCGGCTCCTAAAAAAAGGTGAAGGCGTTCTGAGCGCTCCCTTTCCAGTGCAGTAGTTGTTCTTGCAGGGCAATCAGTCAGAGCTTTTTGCAATCATTTCAATCATGCCACGCCCCCTCAACTCCTTTTTCTACAGCGCATTGCTAGATCTGGAGGCCTGCTCTAAGCGTTTACGATCAATACAAATATACACACCTATATACTTCTATATGTACATATGTATATATATATATATATATATATATATATATATATATGCATATATGTACATATTTATATATTGTATGTAGTTCTGGTTGCTATTTGTTGTGAACATTTGGTGCTGGCAACTATTCTTATCCCTGCAGCTTTCAATTCAGCTTTTTAGTTTCGTTCTTATCTTTTCCGCAGTGCACTGTACATATATAATTACAAATTGATACACTTACATATATATGTACGTGTATATAGATATGGCCTTTTGCTTTCCCCGACAAGTGTGGCATATTATTTGTTGCATAATTTGTGATTTGTTTTTTGATTACATACCAACCTACATACTTCCTTCAACAAGCTGTTCCTCTGCTTTAATTTTGTTAGTCCTCCCCCTTAATAGCTTAGGCAAAGAGTTGAGCAGAAGTTGGTGTTAGATATTTAAGCGTAAAGTAAAATGCATAAAATATAAATGATAAATGAGTATATAGCGAACTTTTAGTAAATTTATACGATCATATATACATACATACCCGTATGTATGTATGCACGAACTATATGTAAATCATAAAATGAAAAGCACACAAAAATTATACATCAAACAACACACACACACACGCGCGTAATCACACACACACAGCCATGTGTATTGAACTCATTGCAATATTTGTAAATTATATTTAACATATATTTTTTTACATCGTATTTTTTCGTTTTTGGTTAAATTGGTTTTTGTAATGGAATTTTAAAGCGCGACACGAAATAAATTGCATAATAAATATTGTAATGTTTGTTAATGCGGAATGCAATAAAATGTAAATAAACACAAATGAATCAATTTTTCATTAACGGGGCCTATATGAATGAATGAGTTAAAACCATTTTATGTGTCTTAAAAATGTCTTAATTAGAAAAGAAAAAAAAAAGTGGGTCTACTTTCGCTTCGGCTTTTTGCTCTCCATAAGACTCATGATGGTCTTGCGCAAGTCCTCGGTCTCTTTCTGCTCCATTTCGAGATTCTCGATTTGCTCCTTCCGCTCTTGCAGCTGTTTCTCAAGGACACTAACTAAGTCCTCGGATTTCTTACGCGCCTCACGCTGTTCTTCCAGACCTTTTTGGGTCTTGGCAAGATCTCGCTCGCGCTCTTCAATGGTGCGAACCTTCTCTTTGATATCGTGCTCGTATGCATTGACAGTTTTCTTAAGTTTCTCGATGCGTGTGAGCTGTGGTATGATATAGACCGGAAATGCTTTAAGTTAAGAGCGATACTAGTTATTCCGTAGGCATAAGACTTACGTTCTCTTTGTTGTGTGTCTCCAGTTTGGCCACCTCTTCAGTTTTTGCGCTCAAGCTGCTGCGCAACTCTTCACACCTTTTCTGGTAATCTGCAAGTATGCGGTTGTGAAATGATAGTCCATACAGGTTATAGAGCTATATCTGTGCATTTGTTACCTAGTATTTCGGATGCAGCCACAGCCAGTCGGCGCTCCTTGACTTGCAATTGCTCGGAGCTCTCCGAAAAGTCTTTGATTAAATTGCTCATGTTAGACTTGAGTTTGTCAGTCTGTTGTTTCAGATCTTTGCACTGTGATTGAAGTCTTATAATTTTAAGAAAGAAATATAGACACAAATGTATTAAGCAGTTAAAGACATTTCTGAATACTCTATAAGCTCTTGAAAATGCATTAAGATATTATTTATGTGAAACATAGTAGACTGGATTGAATCTTCGGCTGGGAAATTTATACTCTGCTTTAAGATTCAAAATTGCATGCTTTGGCTCAGTTTTATACTTGCTAAGAATATATAAAACAAATTGTAAATTAATGGCTGGCTGTATAACAAAATCGTACATACAATAACAATTGTATTTATCTAATGATATATGAACTTTAGATTTTTTACGGCGATTTTATGTTATTTTTAAAGATTTATGGTTTCAGGCGACTCGGTTTCGGGCCATCAATATTAAATAGAACAGTCGCCAAATTACATTTCAATAGTTACAAATGTCTGTATATTTCAAAATTGCAATTTTGAGCTGCTTATGTGCGATTCCAGTGGATGGCCGGATGCTTGCCACAGTTATTAAGCATTTCATTGTGAAGGCATGCTTAACGTTAAAACAAAGGAAATGAATGTAAGTGCAGGTTTTTCTTTGCGAACAGTACGTATAATTAAGAACAATAAAACAGCAATAACTTGTGGATAGCCTCGAAAGTTATTTGGATAAAAATCTTTCGCTGCTTCTGGGCTACTTACCGCTCCTGGCTGATCAGTAGCTCAAAGTTTTTACTCTGAAAAAGCTCCAACTCTGCATTCTGCATATTATTTAGTTGAGTGGTTCTTGTGATTTGGGCACTGGCCTGCTCCAGGCGCTGCTGCATATTCGACATGGCACAGTTTAGGCTGCTGATGCGATGGTTGTACAGCTCAATGACCTGTGAGACAGGGGCATTGTGCAGCTCGTGATTCTGCAGCGTGCTGTTAATGCTGTCAATGAGACCATTAACACGCTGGGTTAGCTCCTTGTCCACTAAAGTTCGATGACTCTTTAAAATGGCATTTAGGTTCCGCCACTGCTCGGCATCCGCGTTGGTGCTAGAAGGTGTTTCACCATTGCTATTGCCGCTGGCGCTAATGTTGGCGACATGCTGTGTGACAAGTTTAAGAGAAGTGTGAGCATGGGAGAAAATAGAATTTTAGCCTGGAGCACCTACCTTAGCCACGGCTGCCCTGGGAAAGTGCTCGAATTGTGCAATTTTAAATACAGCTGAGGCCACTTGTTCAGTTCCGGAGACCATGGCACGAGCCATCGCGTACTGGAGCTGCGGTTTGTCGAGGAGCTCACGGCACTTGTCGAAATACGCCTTCTTGGCAATGTTGGCAAAATTGATGAGCAGCAGCAGGCAGAAAATTGCCTTGTCTATCTCGGACTGAGCAATGGCGTGCTTGCTGAGTAGCTCCGGCTTCAGAGCCAGCGGTGCGGCCAGTATATTATCAAAATACGATTCGGATATCTCGGCCAGTACTAGTTTCTCGGTCTTGGATTCACGCAGCAGTGTCAGCAACAGGCGCAGTATGGCCATCACGTGATCGGGCTTTGTGTCTGCTAGCTTGGTACTGGCCACCAACTTGATCACTGTTGTGGGTTCTCGGGCTATGAGCTGGGAAATGATACCGCGCCTGCCCACACGCAATAGTATGGACAGCAATTCGATGGCGGCCACACCACAATGCTCCGATTCCATCCAGCAGCAGAGTAGCTCATAGAGACGTGGCGTGATGGCGTCCAGGCTAATAATGTTGCTGTTGTCTTTAGTACTGAGTTGCAACACGTGGCTGACCAGCCGGAAGATGAGATCCATGCAGAGTTGCTGATGCTTGCGCATATCCTCACTGGAGTCGTCCATGCCGCTACGCGCGTCGATTTGCTGCAGGAAACAAATTGTGGTTTGCACATATATGGGATACATTTTGTAATACTCACATCCAGCAACCGCTCGATGTCCTCACAATAGTGAGTGTGCGTGAGCATCGCACGTTGCAGTCGGGGATGACACTGGGAATCGAGCAGAAAGTCCACAATGTGACTCAACTGAGGAACGTTCCACTGCTTAAGGCATTCGTCGATCGCTGCGAAAGATGTGCGAAGGAATATGTGCAGCTCACGCTCCTCGAAGGGGTGCACATCCTGAGAGAGAATGATAAGCATCTTGTTAGCCAGCAGGCCATAATGTTGAATGCGTCGACTGAAGCTTGAGATGTTCACACGGCGCAGAAAGAGAAACAGAACCACAAAATTCTTATAGCACAAATTAACGAGGATGGAGAGCGCGAGGAGTGCGTGTGAGCTATCGTCCTGCGGCGATGCCGTCTCGCTAGCGTCGCACTCCGTGTTGTGCACAATGTCTACTAGGTGCTCGAGCAGCACCACCAGATACGGTTCCTCCCAGGCAATGCGTATGCCATATGTGAGATCCTGCAGCAGTAGCATTAGGCGATGGACGCGCTCTGGCCGGGTTGTGCGTACCAACAAATAGCTCAGCACCGGCACATAGCAATATTGCTCGACTATGGCACGACGTGCCTCTAGATTGCGACTACAGTGCTGCAGCAGAGCCACGCATGCCCACAACGCGTCGCTTTCATCATCCAGAGCGCTCATCAATGCCTGCAGGTCCACAAAGAATTTGGCCAGCTCGAGGTGCGTCGGCGCAAAGCAGTGCGGTTGGATTTTGGTACTCAGCAGTACGATGGTGCGGTGCAGATGGACCAGAGGCTCCTCCGTTTTGAGCAGATGATAGGCCGCCGCCTGCGTGCTGAATTCGCGCGCGTAGCCAATAGAGTGCTGGAGCGCAGCATCGCTTTGGTTTTGCATATGTAGTGGCGATTCTACGGAGTTGTTGTTGTTTTTGGTATTGCTACAGGCTCTGTTTGAACTCATTTTGCTTCACCTCCTTTCGGTTCAATTTAAAATATTTTCAAGGCGCTATCGCAAAGCTTCACTGCTAGCCGGATAAACTGGCAATTATTACTTTAGGACTTGCAAACTTAACCCAAAATAAGAATATTATCTTAGTATCGGTTTTATACATGCATTGTGTCCAAGAATTACTTTTATTTCATTATACAAAAAAAATAGCTACTATGCCGCGTTACAAGACAAATAGCGATAGTTGGCAATACATCGATTACAGCCGCGATTTTTTACAATTGAATGGCAGCACTACCATTGCGTGGCAAGGCCGGTAAGCTGGACTAACACAAAAGCTGACTGCTACAGCACGAAAGCGTTAATTTCAAATGTTTTGTTTCGATTGGTAACAAGCGCGATCTTAGTAGTTTATCATTTAGCGCTTATTGGTGGTACAGTGGTGTTTGTTTGGCTGAATAAAATAAGACATCAAGTCTTTTATTAATTAATGAATTGTATTAAAATGTCAGTGTTTCAAAGAATTCTAATTGTATAGTTTATAAAATTAAAAGATGACCACAGATCACATTTAACATTTAAGACATTTCTTTCATTTAGTTATGTCAGCGCGCACAGGGGCAGTTTTTCCCACATAAAGTCAATTGGAGCAACTTTACTTTAAGTTGTTCGACTGTTTAAGTTTAAAAAAAAGAAAACGTACTTACGCGCATTCACACGGACACGTGCGTAACATTTCAAAGAGCGCAGCGCATAAATTTTCAAAAGTCTATGCAAAATCAAAACGAATTGTGAAGCACACAGTCTACGCTGGACAGCAGCCACGCGTTGATGGTCACATGTGCTTATTTATGTGTGTGTGTGTGTTGTTCTGCTCACAACTGCCACTTTTCCACTACCCCCTTCGCACAAACACACGCATACGCATGAACAAGTGGTGCACACATGTGTGTGGCAGCAAATAACACCCTAAACTACACATACCTTATCCTAGACTTTCTGCCTTACTTGGTATGTAGATGGGCATGTACTTGTATGTACATGTGCGGGTGTGTGTGTGAGTGTGTGTGTGAGTGTGTGTAGCTGTTATTCAGCAGTGGGCGGGCAGCTTAAAATGTGCACAGCATAAGCCTAAGCTTTTTTATCGTGTCGACCATGAGGCCAGCACAGCGCACAGTGTGCTCGACGCTCTAAAGTAGGCTATGAACTTTATAGAGGGCCGTTGCTCAAAAGCGAATGGTGGATCTATTTTTGGACCATAGCACTTTCTGAAATTCCAAATTTTAATTCTGCAGTGGAACTAGAATCAGAAATGCCAACACCTTTTCAAATGTGTAAAATGGAATAGTTCTGATGATGTGGATGAAAAACTTTTTAAGTAAAAGAGAATCGTAAGCACTTTCTAACAATGTTTCTTAAACAAATGCTTTTGATGAAAATGGCTCATTTTGAAGTACATTGGTTTGCGTTTCAAAGCAACAACATACAATTAAATATCATAATTTAATGATGTTGTAAGTATTGTTTGTCACTTTCTTTTCATAAAATTTCATTGAGCTGGTATATTATTTCGATCGAGCCATGATCGTTTGATTATAATTCTTAAGTTTATGGCCAGATTAAAGTAATAAATATATGAGTATGTATTAAATAAAATATGAAGTACTTGAGCTTATTTATTTTTGCACATAAAATCCAAGCCACAAACTATAATAACCAAAATCATCTTTTGGGCGTTAGTTCATGGCGAGTTGTTATCCTTCCTTTTATAAACATTCATGACGAACCAAGCATTTTAAATTTGGACCACGGTGCGCCACAATGGGCTAAAATCAAACGGACTGTTGGACTTATGGTTATGCATGCGTTCCTTTCTCCCGCTCTCACTTTGGATAAAAATGTTTGTTTGTGTATGAGTTGTGCTGTGTTATGTGAAAAGTGAAAGTGGTCCAACACACACACACACACACACACATGCACACAGACACTTGCTGATATGTGCATACACAATTACAAACCTAAATACAGGCAAGCGTCCCTAAGCCAAATTAGAATTTCCTTTCGAGAAATAGAGTTAAAGTCTGAACTTATTTTCAAATTGGAGCCGATAAAAAGCATTACTTCAAATTATACATATCATACATATGTATGTATATGTATGTTTTATTAATTAGATATACATATATGTATGCACAGGCCAATTTTATTCAGATATTCATTCTTCATGGTCTTCTCATTTTATGAATATAAAATATTATTGAGAAATGTGTGGCTGTTTCGTAAATTTCAGTTTGGGAGGCCACACTGTATATAGTATGTCTGTACATATAGTTCTACTAAAAGAGCGTAAGTTTAAAACTGTCAGGGAATTTGTGTGTGTGAGCGTGCGTGTGTGTAGTTGAAAGTTTCAATATTGGCATAGGGTTGGAATAGGATGGGAGTCAATGCCTTTCAACTGCCCAGCCGCCCCAAATAATCGCACATGTACCACATCTCGCATATGTACACAAGACACACACACACACACACACACACATAAATACATGAGCATATATGTATCTACAAATATATATAATACTGTATATACATATATGTGTGTGTTCATGAATAATGTACGCACACACACAGACATTGGCATTTTTAACTTTGTTTGAAAAATGCGTTTTATTCAAACGGAAGCAAAGCGCTGGACTGTGGCGACTGTGTCGCTCTTGCTGCTAGCTGGGGATGTGGGATGCGTCGGGCCGAGTTTTTGGTGGGTGGGTGGCTTGGTGTGGTGCGGTGCGGTGCGGTGCGGTGCAGAGGTGGCAGATGTTTGTGGGCGTCTGTGTCATTGTTTGATTTTGCGTTTGACTCTCAAGGTCCTGTCATGTACTCCTATATAGGCATATATATGTATATATGCATACATACTCGTATGTATTTAGATATACGTGTATGTGTGTGTTTGTGTATGTATGCATGCATATATATTTAATCTTCGGACAAAATTTACATATAAAATTGTATTGGATCAATATTGTGTTATGCGCCGCACAGACGCATAAATCATTACCCACTTTTGTAGTCAGCTGTTGGTCTGACTGCCTGGTCAGAACATTCTATTTCTGATCCCATGCCATGCTACCAGAAACAAACCATGTTTTTCAAGCGGAATCGAATTTCCTCCAGGTCGTTCCATTATATCTATGAATATATAAAAACTTATGACAAATCATATGAATCAGAAATATTACTCTCAAATACAAAGTCTTATACTTACTCACCATAAGTAACTTTACCAAATTTTCAAAATATTTCAATACTTTACCTTTTTTTAAGAAAATTTAGAAAATAATACAAATTTCCTTAGTGACTTAAATGGGCGACAATCCAAAAAAATATATATATACTTGGGGCGTAAAAAACCCCACATCCCAATAGTGTAAGCAAAAAAGATTGGTACTTTACAAAAATATTTTCTAATTTTTAGAAACATTTCAGATATTTCGTTTTGTTTTTTTCTCAAAAGCGTTGTACTTTGGGGGGCTATTTTAAAAACTGTAGAGCCATTTTGGGCATCTTTTCTGTGTTTAGTTTGAATTTACAACAATGGATCAGTATTTACATTTTCATTTAATCAGGGACTGTAATAATGATTGTTTTTTAATTTTATTCATTCGCTCACAATACACCTAATTCTGTTTTCACACGGAGGATTAGTTCCAGAAAAAGTTGTGTAAAAAAAGACATTGATCGAAAGCAAGAATAGGTGTTTGGTTCCTTATATCTAAAACCTAATCAAAATCAGTGCTTATTTTATTAAGTCACATAAATAATGTGCATAACGAGCCATATAAGAATAGTTTCTAACTGTTTGCAAGTTGTGTGTGTTTTTATTTATTTATTTAGTGTTATTTTGAATCGTGCTAAATGGAATAAAGTCGTGTTACAAGACACAAAATTTGTATTTTTCAAACCGTGTAAAAACAGAATTAGGTGTAGAATGATTAATTTTGAGTTTCTCTTTACGACTTAACTAATAATCATTATTTTTGGGCTCAGGCAAAATTAAAGCTAAATTTTTATTTTTTGATCAAAAAAAGAAAACTCAAAGAATAATGATTATTTTATTAGTTTTGTTTTGTTGCCCAAAAAAAAGATTAATAGTTAAGTTGTAAAGTAAAACTCAAAAGTAATCATAAAACGAGAGAGAGAATGAGTAAAAATTACAATTTTTAAACCATGGTGAAACTGAAAATCCTTAAAAAAAAGAATATCGGTAAATTCCTCGCTTTCTCAAAGTTACTATAACTGAATGATTTTGTCGTTAAAAAAAAATTAATCATTATTTGCGGTCCCTGATCATCGTTTGGCGCACTGTAATCCTCTAAGTTTCTTTTTGATCTTAAGAGAAGAACCTTGATTTAAAAAACATGAATTTCTTTGAACTTCATAAATGTAGGACACGCTGGGCGGATGCTATTTTGTTTTTGTTTGGTAGCCAACGAAGTTTTGGGAAGGAGGATGATTAGGCCGATTTGGACCACTTCATAACATTTCTTGTTCACTTTCCGTTTTGATCATTTTTCTTGTGGTGAAAAGAGGTTATTACAGGAAATAACTCCTTTAGAACAATTAAACGGTCTAAGGGTTATGAGGCCGCAGTTTGTGGGCGTAGTACCGCAGTAGAATTGCTGCGTTAATACATTTTTGGAGCTGACCGAATTGTAACAATTTTTAAATAAACGATGAATGTTAATTGTGTACAAATATGGCTCTAATCCAAGAAACTGAAGTCTAATTTAACGGAAAACTCCAAAATCCCACCCAGAGTTTTAACTTGGCTCCAGAACGTAATGCAAGATATAATAAGATAATTCTCATATAAATGTGACTTAGGCTTTCGATAGGTATAAAGGTTGCCGGATTTCGTATCAAATGGGGACGAAAGCTTAGAAAGGTCCTTTTTGCTTTACAGTGCAGACTGTGCAGTCTCTTTAATTCTTCATATAACTTATTTGCCCCTAACCCCATTCAACACGTCTTTTGTAATCAGCACTGTAGCTTATAGCTATAGTAGTTGTGCACCTTCACACATACTCCTACATACATACGTATGCAGCGACACACACACATTCACACATACACGTATTTGGCTCACATAATGAAAAGTTATGTGATTATGTGACGGGCAGGAAAAAAGTGGAATGTGAAAAACTGGGTGAGAGCATTGAAAAGGAATTGTGCTGGTGTGTGTATCGTGTGTACGTGTGTGTGTGTGTGTGTGTGTGTGCCTGTGAGAGTGCGAAAGTGCGAGCAAAAACTTCTCTCTAGGGCAGACTGGGCTGTCTCGTATGCAAAAATGTTTATCCGCTAGCTGTTTTCATTGTTGTTTTTGTTGTTGTTATTGTTGTGTTTGCTTAAGCATCAACGGGGCCTGCAGCCCAGCACCCCCCCCCTGCACACACATTAACATACGAGTATGTGTGTGTGTGTGTGTGGGGGTTACATGTAAGTGTAAGCCGCTTTTAGGCGCTGCTTACAGCGCAAAGCGCTTTAAAAGGTTTAAAAATTCACCCAAAATAAGAAAAAAAGAAGCCACGTTGGCCCGTCCAAGTGGATGGCAAATACTCTTGTATGTATGTGTGTACATATGTATAGTACATCTTACGGTGCGTAGCATATGTTCAAAGTTCTATTTAAGTGCCTAAGGAGCCAATGGGGAAGCGCCCAAGGAAGATAAAGGCTGTTCAATTAGTTTGGGCATCGCATCCTATATATACGCGTATGTTCCAGCTGAAGTACAACAGCAAGGATGAGGACGAACAGAGGGACAGAGGGAGGTGAAGGAGGCCACAAGGCGTCATCAATCTGGGCATCCACCAGACCATCACCAGTTCCTTCCTGGATACAAAGCAGCTTAAATACAGAGAACATATAGACTGACTTTCCACTGTCATTACATTGGATTGTCAGGATTGGGCGGCCATAGTGTTTTCATTTTTATTTGCATACAACCGGACAACTAAAGACGCAGACCACAGTTGTTTCTTAAATTATTTTCTGAAAACTATTGAAGAAAAGTTGGGATAGCATTGCATAACGAAACAGAAATACTTTTACAAACATTGTTCCTTCATACATATAGTTTTTAGGTTTGTTGTTTTGAGAAACAAATACATAGAATATTTCTGTTAACTAAAAAGAAAGTTTACTAAGCTTTTTTCATTTATAATTTTGTTAAAAAAAGGGTTTGAACTCGTGGCCACGAAATCCACATTTGAATTTGTCCCGAGCGAATACCTTGGTTTTTTTTGCAACTATCTTGGAAACGAAAAATTGCCCAAATCTGGATTTGATCAGGCTATAAGGTCCAGTTAAGAGCTATAAGTTAGGCGAATTAAAAAAATGAAATTAGTTTTCATTTGACTTTTTTTCGCTTTAAATGTGTACAAATCATATATATTCTCACTATATTCTAAAGTCGCATTAATTTCGGGGCACAGTAAAAGTATAAAGTTCCTGAATCTTTATTTATCTTTTTTCAAAGTACTTAGTTTCCGAGAGAGTACTGTAATATGGTAGAAGAACATATCTTGATAGGAAAACTAGAAGAAATGAGAACTAGGAGAGACAAACAAATGATAATGTGTGCTTTACAAACCCAAGGAGACCAATAAAAATTCACTTTTTAAGCACTTAAGACATATACCATCTACAATAAAATTACGATCAATCAAAAAGTGGCGTTCTTTAAAAATAATACCCACTAGTATATATTACTTTAATAAACCCATTATTATTAATTCATTTAAAATCTTTATCCTAGCGTTACAAGTACAAGTATTAGGTTACTTTTGAGTTAACAACAACAATACATATATAATTTTATCTAAATACATTTAATTAAATCTTATTCTCATTTGCTATATTTTACTTTATAACACAATACATTTTATTTCTATATAAATTGAAGAATAAGTTTTTAAATTGTTTTTTTATTAATAATTTTTTTTGTATGCTCTTTTTGCTCCTTTATATATAGTACTATGTGTTGTATTTTCATTTTTAGTGGTTCCCTTCGAAGTGTGCTTGAATCGTTATTTCGTAAGCGCTAAAATAAAAGACGCATTTATTCCGCTGCTAGTATTTCTTGCAGTGCAACGTGCAACCAAATCACTGGGCCTGGACTCACACGCGAACAAGTACACGCAAAATAGAAAAAGGCAATAAAAGAAGGAAAAAAAAAAAACACAAGCAGAAGAAGAGACGACTCGAGGTTTTTCTACCTGCAGCGCATTATTTTCTTGATTTTCCACTGGATTAAATGCAGGAAGGTGTGTTGCAATGAAAATCTGTATGCTTTGCTGTTGTTGCTGCCTCCCTGCCTCGTTTTGAACAGCAATTCTCGATTTCCATTGTTCGGAGCAGCGGCAGTTGGCCGGCCATCCTGGCGGCAGAGCGGCAGAGAACACACACACAGAGAGAGAGAGTGTGTATATCTACACACACATATACATATATGCATGCATAGAAGTAGACACGGACACGCACAGAGGACTCATTAACTTGGTATGCAATAATAAATTACAACAATTTGACAGACAGACGAACAAAATGGAACGAAACAAAATGTTGGCGTTGGCATTTGTCTGTGTCCTTGCCGGGCCATTTGTATGTGTGTGTGTGTGTGTGTGTGTGTGCGTGTGGCTTGCAAGTTGCATACTAGTAGTTGTAGTTTCCCGCACTGCAAGTGCCGGCTGCCGCCTACTTCTTTTTTGTTTTTTGTTTTCTATTTCCCTCTTTCTACCCCTCCTTCTCTGTTTTTTTTTTGTTTTTTTTTTTTTTGGACAACACGCTCAGCTCTTCACGAGATTGTGTGCAGGAAACTCATCGATGTCGGCACCGTTGTTGTTGTTGTTGTTGCTGCCGTTGCCGCCACCACCTGTAGATTTTCCAATATTGTTGGTGCTGCATTGGGAATGATGTACGGCGCCTTTTAATTGGACACGGTCTGCGTGATTGTGCTTTTCATGTCCCCCCTCCCACGACTACGTTGCGACGTTCATTGTGTGCATGTGTGAGGAATTGGACCTAGCCACACATACATATATGTATGTACATCCATATATGTGTACGTATTTATGTATCCGTGGCCTACAATCACGGCGCCTTCAGGGTATTTCCTAACCATTTCGTTATTTTCAATATATTTTGATATTCTTTTTGCAATCTTCCTATTATTTAAATAATATCTAAAAATCAATTACCATTTCATTTCAATTAAGTGCATTGTTGCTAAATAATCTTCATTGTCTGAAATCTAATCTAGTTTTTGGAACGGAGCCCAAATAATGTAGTTTGAAGTTCGGAACGAAGTAGTTGCTTCAAAAATGTAATTGATCCTTTAGTTTAGTTTAATCATCTAGTCTCTTATATCCTTTCCTCCCCAACCAACAGTTCTTCAATTACAATGCTTGCATTTTTAAGTCAGCAATATGCTGAAGCACTATAAAATACACGAACATTTTCAAGCATTTATAAGTTGTCTGACTACTACTGCAGTATATTCCAAGGATAAATAATAGAGGCAGCGGAGACAGCTCTAGGAATACCGAATATTTGAGACCTTATTACATTTTTTGTGGATAGCTAAAGAGCAATAGAATCTTTGCCGAAGAGCATTCATTAATTGCACAAACGATGTCCTGACGAGCAGGAGGCGATCAAAGTACCTAGAAAAACCTCGTGTGAAATGAGACATGGACTCCATACAAAATATGGGGTTACGATCCTAGATTTTGATAAATATACAAAACAAAATTTTTCTTTTCCTGCTGTTTTTAAGGTCCAAACATTTTTGAAATTAACAAAAAATTACTCCAAGTGTTGAATATTTATCTTTAACAGATTAATCTTAATAGAAAGAAAAATATTTACAAAAAAATGTTGAAGCAGCTTAATTTAAAATTTAAGAACCATTTGGTGGCATCGGGATATAATCTAATTATAATTAACATTTGTTTTTTTGGGTGAGCAAAAGAAAGGATTCTGCAATTGTAAACCACCACTGGTCATTATTTCTACCAATATCCATTCAATGTTGCCTTCTTAAACTCTTAGGGATAAAATAAACAATTCAAGGCCATAGGAATGTAGATATCCTTCCACGTAGTAGCTTTGAAATTGCGAACTAATATTTTAACATTCAGATTTAGCCACATTTCAAAAACAAAAGTGAGTTAAAGTTGTACGCTTCTTTTTTAAATATTTTCAACTTTTATCGTGTAAGAAAAAGCGAAAAGGGAGTAAATTTTTAATCGTCTTAGACCGAGTTCGTATTAAAAGAGGTCCTGTTAGGCGAGGGCTAGGTTACTCATAGATACGAAAAATACATACGATATCTTTATTAAAGAAGAAGAAGAAGGTATCCTTAAGTGTAATGGTTGAAAAAAGCCCGGGCGTATCTATCATGCTCATAATATAGACATATTTGTAGCTAAATATAGAGCCCCCTTTTCTAGTATGCCCTTTGGCACTTTGGATGCAGGGCATAATCATTATAAGTTGGCCTCAGTTTGCCTTTCCATTGTGAAAAAGTTAGCATAATTTTGCACGATAGTTTTTATACTTACTCGTACCATCCGGCTCAGGCAGCTCTTTGCCAGTGTAGTGCAATTGAGTAAAAATTTCTCTGTAGGTTTACATTTCTTCATACTTTATTTCGGCCCAAAAAAATTGTTTTGTTTCTTGTTATGCATTTCTTGATCTGTTTACAATTTAGTTGCTTCTTATTAAATCGATGCATACACATACACATGTATGTATGTGCGTATATATATATAGAGCAGTGTATTTTATTTCATATATTCATATGTATGTACATATATAATAATTATATTATGCATTATGTATATATATATTTTTTATATATATATATATATTGTAGAATTTCTCTTCATCAATTAAAAAACAGTTTTTCTTTTAGTTTTTTTCTTGTTGCTCAATAAATTCTTTGTATGTTGCTTCTGCTGATTATTCAATTAGTCATTGTGTTAATATGTACTTTTATTAGCTTTCTTGTTGTTATGTTGTTTTGGCTTAGTCACTTGTCTACTACAGTTTACTTTAATACATTTATACTTTTGAAGAAAATTGATATACTCGTAATGGATTTTTCAACATAGATTTTCTTTTTCTTTCTTTTTTTAAACTTATTCACTTTCTGCTATCAAAAATTGAGTGTATATATCCTCTTTTAATATATAATTTAAAATTGTTGATATCCTTTTCTTGTTCTTTGTTTTTTTTTCTTTTTGTTTTTTAGTTAAATGTAAAATTTACAAATACACACACACAAAAGTTTACGCCGACTAAAATTGTAGTTTTCTAGCCAGTGGTGAGAGGTACACGGTTCCTTGTCATCTTATTGTTTGTTGTTTAGCTTAGTTTCCTGCTTTATGGCAATTGTGTTAGGCTAACAAATACGAGTATAACAATGCCCTCTGAGCAGAATTGGTTTTGCCTTAGCTCTGAAAACCTTCAAAAGCAATCTGCTCAGCAGGACCTAATCGGTATTCCTTCAAACGTTTCAACTGCTGACAGTGTTAATGTTTCTTCTACTTAAAGCTGTTTTCTTCTGATACTTTCAGCGTAGTCTGAGATACAGCCGTACCCTAGAGCTACCCAGGGATCACCAATGAAATCTTCTATGTAAGTAAAAGTTATCTAAGTTTCAATCCTTTCAGTGAAGTGCCACCAGGACGTGCCAGTACAATTTTAAAACCGAAAGGCTTGGAAGATTCGCAAATAAATTATTTAGTAGTTGAGTTCGCATTACTTTTCTATTAAGCTTAAATATGTGGAAATTGTTAACTAAGGCGTTCAAGTTCGATATTATTATGGACTCGGACTCGGAGAGTGTTTCTTTCTCTGTGCGACAAAAAGGGGGTCTGGCCAATCTCTAGATGATGTGAAAGACATACCTTTCATGATATTAACATCGACTGAAGTAGTTTGAACGTTTGATGGAATACGCTTGTTGCTGGATTGTGTTTTATGTGCTTAGTTGGTGCTTTAAAATTGTTTTGTTTTTAACTCTTAAATATGTGTATAAGTCGTATGTGTATAGTTTAAATTTTGAATTAATTACTCTTCAATTAATTAATTTGCTTCGGCAGAGTTTTTTCGAGTTTCCTCCATTCAATAATTACATAATTAAGTACTAGAATTTAACATGTAGTTGCTACATAATTCAAATACAATACAAGTATGTTTCGCTTGTCGTAGGACTTGCATAGATAAAATGAAAACGTTTTCGATCAACTGAGCTCTAGTGTTATAATAGTTAAGTGCCTGTTTTCAATATTGCTTCAGCGTTTTTGGTTACAGAACAATAAAACGAAAAAAAGGTCTGCAATATGCTAGTACAAGTATTTGAAAACAAATTATTCTCAAAACAAGAAAGATTAGGTTAAAAACGTTTTTTAATTCGCAATTAGTTTTCGTTGTAGAAAAAAGATGATGCACAACTTCTAGATTTACATTATACAAATAGTAGGAGAATCTTCCACTCCCCTACACTTGCCACTCCCCGACTCGCACCGCGCCCGTTGTCATGTGTGCAACAATATCTTAGCTGGCCAAACCTTTGTCAAAAAACGTTCAATTCAAATTTAAACTGATGACAACGTGAATCAAAAAATCGCAAGCGCGGCTGCTGCGAGGAGCCCCCTTCTATATGGTAGATCGCTCTAATTGTATATATATATATATATATATATGTATATATAATATATTTATGTGTATAAACAATTAAATTTAATGTACATTTAATTTAAATTGATTTCAATTCGTATAAATTGTTATTTGTTTTAGTTTTACGTATAATTAGTTGCCATTTAGTAAATATGCCTCTTTATTTTTGTTCGCTTTATTTATGAAAAATCCTTGACATAGTTTCTGTTCTTAACGAGGTAGTTGCTTGAGCTGTTTTCCATATCTTTGATCGTATGTGTTGTTTTCGTGTTTGCTTATTTGTTTCTCATGAGGTAATCCTTTTAGTGTAGGGTCCTGTATTAGCATTTTGGCATATGCTTGTGGATGCCCCTTACAAATACATACATATTTACTTATATACTCGTATTAAATTAGAAAAAAAAATATACATATATATATAAATTTCATTACTCACACCTATGTATTTGTTTAACTCGTTTTTCTGGTATTGGTTGTATTGCACAGTATCGTCGTTATAGGAAGAAATTGCTTTAGTTATTAAATTAAACAAAATTTAACTAAAATTATTGCCTTTTGCTGCTTCTTCGCGGTTCGACTCCAATTTCAATTACTTTTACTATTTGTTTTAAGTTTAATTATTGTTTATTCTTTTCTTTCAAAAATGATATGCACAAAATTGATATAGGTGCTATGTTTTACTTTTTTCATCATCATCAACTTCTTCTACTTATTTGTGTTATACTTTTGCAATTTTGTTGTAATTTGTGTGTGTTTTTTTTTTTTTTTTTTTTTTGTTTTGCTTGAACCATAAACCCCATGGACATGGCCCTTTGTTTTACTCAAGAGTATTCGTTTTGAATACCATTAATTGCACTCTTTAAACCATTTGTGTTGTAGACTCTTTGCTTTCTCGCATTGGAAACATTGTGAGTTTTGAAATTCTCGTCGTTTAGTAGAGTTAGGGACACCTTTTTGGCTTAATTAGTTCATCACGATTCAGTTAATAAGCTATGGGGTTGACCATGTCCTGCTGCGCTTAAATATGAGCTTAGTACAGCATTCGTGTCAGATTTTGGTCATTGGACAGGCATATGCCATTAGGTACCAATTATTTTTACTGTGCAAGACATTGGAATGAAGTTTAGGTTGCTTTAAGTACAATATAAGACTAGTTTCTGTGCATTTTCATATGTTTCCAAATATCCATTCTGCGCTCTAAATTTAAATACAACCGCTTGGGGCTATCGTGGCATTATTTTAAAAGTGCAAACAAAATTCATACATACATACATATCTCTAGATTGCAACACATTCATATTAATTTGTTATTATTATTTGAAATGTTCACACGAAATCAATTTGTGATTCTCGTACTAGCTCATCTCCATTATACTATATAGTACACATGCATGGGTATACGTATACGAGAGTACAATAACGCTTACGTTCAAACGGTCTGTCCGAAATATGCAATTTACTTTAAATTTTGAGCCGTCGTTGAGCGTTCGAATGCCGGGCACTCGTTGTTTGCCAGGCATTCGCCATTGATTGCTTTTTGTTGTTGTTGGTTGCTGCAAATATACAGAGATATGAAAACAAATGTTAGAGATTATTTTTGCGCTTCATGCAATTACTAAGCACTCCACCCCCACCCCCACCCCTTCCCCATCGGGCTCCAGAGAGAGAGAGAGAGACGCTGACGCAGACGCCGCTACCGACACCGACACCGACACCCGCTAATTACTCAACGTCAGTCCGAGATTCATAAATCGGGCCGGCTCTTCGGCTATTCAAATGACACAGATACGAGCAACAACAATGACAGAAAAAAATAATAATAATAAAAATAGACGACAACAAAATCAAGAACGAGGGCGAGTTGGAGGGAAGGGAAGGCAAACAAAAAACAAAGGCGAATGTAAAAGTTGTATACAAGTATGTATAAATCTTTAATCCAATTATAACTCATTATACTTATATGCACACATCTGCTTTACTCTGTATTTCTGTTTGTGTGTGTGTGTGTGTGTAGATGTACATACATACATATGTACATATGTATGGGCGTGTGTGCCAGAATTATTAGCTTAGGCTAAGGCAATGCCATAATCTCGAATCTTAGATGTCTCTCGCTCTCTCCTCAATTTCGGCGTAATTCTTATAATTCGTATAATTTTTGGATTTTTTCTGTTTTTTTTTTTTTTTTTGTTTTTGGCCCACAATCTAAGCGCTTGACTACAACAACAGCGGCAACAACAACAACAACAACAGCCAGTGAACCACCACGATGAACCGAGATCAGTTTCGAGGCAAGGGCCATGGCCACAGCGATACGCCTCTTTATTTCTAATTTTCATGCGACTGCTGTCTTTAGCGGCTATTGTTGCGCATGTAGTTGTGTGTCTGTGCCTGTGTATGTATATGAACATAAAAACCCCTTGATGAGCACATAAAACGCTTAGTGGCGAAATTATTCTTCTACTCACACAATTTCATTTTCTATTTTCGCCCAAAAAAATGGTCCACTACTCACAAAGATTCCGATTTTGTGCGAACAGTGCTGTTTTAACTATTGGATCTTCAATTTCATTACTAGGTATTTTATTTTTCTTAATATTATTTGAGAAAGATTAGTTTCACAACGACAAGTAATTTATACAATTCAATTAAATTCATCTATTGAATGATATCAATACCCCACCAGCTGAACACAGTTATTCTGAATTGCCTCTTTTAACTAATTAACCTCTAATATGGCAGACTAGTGCAGTGCAGCTAGGTCTGTTTAATTAAATTTTTATAAAACTAACAGTCAGATGGAAAATAAATACAATAAATAAATTAATTTTCATGCGCTTGCTAATTCCAAAAATTAGTGCACAATTACAATCGGTATATACTTAATATGTGTGTATATATAATACTGTATATGCGTCCGCTAGCATTACAAAATGGCTGAGGAATTGAGAAGTTTGCCATTATATTTCGCCAATTCCTGTAAAAACCACTTTAAATATAATAATATATCCTATCTTCCTTACGAGGTACATACTAGAAAATAGTCAAGCCAAAGATCGCAACATATGGAGGCCTCTAAACAGACACACAGCTAGATACAAGTAGACAGCCTATACATATTTTTTTTAAATAAAAAATTATGTTTATTTATGCTCTTGGTGATTTTTTTATATCCCGCACCCGAGGGGTAAAAAGGATTAATATGTAAATAGCATTTGAACAAAGAGTTTAACAGGCAAAAGGGAGCATAAAGTATATACTTACATACATGCATATATATATACATATATACATATATACTTAATCAGCATGATAAGGTAAATTAATCAAGACATATTTGTCTGTCCGTCTGGATGAACGCCTGGAATTCGGAAACGGCTAAACTTGCATTGATCATGCTTCGTACATATAATTAATAAACATTTCTCTACTTTCGTTTAAAGTTTCATCCAAATCGGTAAATGCATAGCCAAGTTATCAGCAAAACAATTTCACTCCTGCATTACGCCCACGAACTGCAGAACTTGCTCTTCTTCTTCTTCTTTTTTTTTGCTTCTACAATAAGCGCATGAGTATTTTATTATCGGGCTTGCTCGACTGTGGCATTCTCTCTTGTTTTCATTTGTAATGTCCACAAGTTTTTCAAACGAAATCGAAAATGCACAGCCAACTCACAAGCAAAATTATTGAAATATCATCAATATTCACTGTTTACTTCTGAATAGATTACTAGTCCGAATTTGACGTTGGATTACAAAAGATGAAAATGGTCAACCAATTTTAGATCTAAACACATTTGCTGAAGGTAAATGAAGCTGTAATATTAGCAAAACATGCGCTGGTGCTTTCGCCACTAGTTGGACTGCAGCCCATTTTAAAGAAAAAACAGGCCACACTGCACTGACAAAAGTCATGTTGTTACTTTTAGTATGTTGCTTATTTGGTGTTCTTGAGCTCTGATTAGTGATCAGTGTTCACAAATTATCAATTTTATCATGATTTAAAAGCTATAACTTATCTTCATTCATTACAAAGTAAAACACGAAAAATAACCAATTTGCTTTAAGTAAATTAGCGATTTCCCTTCAAAAATGTCTTCCTGTTGAAGACTTTAGGACACTTTTATAATGCATTTAATATTATTATACAATATTATCTTTCCCTTTACCATAGCTGTAGCGAAGGGGAGGTAAGATGGGCAGCTGCCCCTCCTTAGACTCCGAGCCAAACAAATCCTTGTTGCTCATGAAATTATATATATAGTGTGTATACTCCTATAACTGTCTTCAGTTGTTTTGTTTTAATTTAATATTACATATTTGGGCGCTGAATTGAGAACTGAGAATAAGAAATAATTGCATGGAAAATTTAGAAATTTCTCGATACAAGTTTGAGGAAACAATATAATCAAATCTAAGGCAGATTGGCTATAATTATTTAATTGATTTCCATTTGCGAATTGGTGTTGGAGCCTGTTATAATTTTCAAAGGCATTTCATTTGATTACCCAGCGATATTCTGCCTGGTTGCCTGGTCCCTACCCAGCTCGTTTGCTTGAAAAATATATATTTCTGATTAAAGAAAAGCTTGAGTGGTTTTTCAACAATTGAATGCAATTTTGTAGATATTTTTTCATAACAAATTGAAGCTGATTGTAAGCAATAATTGAATTGAATGATACGCTGATGATGCAAGGCGGGGAATCCTGATTAAACAATTCGTATTAAACACAATTCTTCCAGACTTTCTCACAAAGCAGTAATTGGATTGGAATTTTCTGTTTTACTTTTTGAACTATTTTTTTTTGTTATATTTCTACTCCCTCAAGTTGAATATAAAATTTGTACTATGCTGACTGCGGGCTGCCGTAAAGCCATCCTGCTTAAGATGCCGCTTTTGACATTATGTTGGAGCTTGTAAGCTGGCGGGCGCTCCTTTGTAGCTGCCAACGCCCAGCGATCGGGGAATAGCGTGTGAAATTATACGGAGTTGGTTCCCGTTGCTGCTTTTATAATTAAAATCGTCTCTAGTTGGGGGAGTACGAGACGCTCGTTGGTCTTCTTTTAATTTCATCTTTTGGGCTTCGTTCTGTTTTGGTTTTACTTTTTGTTTCAGCGTCATCGCCATGCAGTGAACGCTTAATCTGGCTGTAGCTGTTGCTTCAGTTAATCTGCAGCGCATCAGCAATTAGCGGAAACTCGTCATAAAAAACAAGCAGTCGCACACATATACTATACATAAGCTCAAAATCGGATAAAGCGCCGCAACAAAAAAAAAAAGACAACAACAACAGAAGAAGTAGCTGTTGCCTAAAATTTAAACTCGTTCGCATGTGCGACGATTTCTAAGGCTCAACTCCACTCACAGACTCATGTGGCTTTAACTTGAGCTTCAGTTGAATTCAGTTTGGCTCGGCTTGGCTCGGATCAGATCGGTTTCGTCTTTCGTTTCGGTTTCGGTTGCGGTTTGCTCATCTAAGATTTATTTTGTTTTACCATTTTTGTGTTTCTTCTTGTTTTGTGTATTGCTGGGACAAACATTTCTGTTGAATTGGAATTAGGACACACACACGCGCATAAAATAATACAAAAAAGAAAAAAAATAAAACACACTAACACACACAGCTGTAGCAACGAATTTGCTGTGGAAGAAAAAAATTAAACTTAAAAACAAAAAATTATACGAAGTTGCCGCTGCCTTGTTGCCTTGACGCAGCTGTGCGACGTTCCCGTTCGTGCTGCCCCTACAGATTGAAATTTGTCTCATAGCTTATGTGGCATGCGCATAAGTACACGCACACACACACACACACACACACATACGCATTTGTATGTGCGAACATAATGAAGTAAAAAGCATTTGCCATTTCATTCGTTAACTGAAAGTTCGTTGCCTAAGTCTTTTGTTTTGCTACTTAAGCCTTGCAGCGCGCCTTAACAGTGCAGTTCAGTTAGAGATCGCATCGAAAGAACTGAGCTAAGCACACCAATAAACTGTTCTAAGATTTCCCTTTCATTTCATTCTGATAAATCGAAAACATTTGTCATTAAATTGATCCTGCTAGAGATATTTTTGTTGATGCATGAAGGATTCTATAGTGCATCAAATGAAATCGCATTTCTGATTGCAATTCCGATTCAGTTTTTTGCTTTCAATGCGGTTCCACTGGAACTACTTTAACTATAGAGATGGTCTAAAGCGATTGAAATCCCATTTCTGAATGCAATTCAGTTTTTTGTTTCCAATGCGGTTCCACAGGAACTACTTTAACTATAGAGATGGGATGGATAAAGCGGTTGTCGACTGACAGAAAAAGGACAAGCAAGAACTGTCTCTTGTGTCTCAGCTCATTGGATTGTTGTTATCAATCTAACAAGGAGTCTCTGTCGATTTCAGGACTACCCTCAAGTACACATTTGTAATAAACAGGCAACTACAAGTTGTATATAGTATTCGAATTATAAATGTATCGGTTTGAAAATTTCTATAAAACTAAACGTTTTTATTCGCGAAAAAACAAATTGAAAACCGAAAAGATAAAAATTGCAATTAATTTCCAATTTATTGCAAATAGAAACGCCAGACTTTGATGTAATTATTATAAACAAATATGAAACAAATTAATTTTATGTGTGTACATCGACTGCTTTGTTTGTCGATGAAAATAAATAAATAAATAAATAAGAAATTGAATGCCTACATCATAAAATATTCCACTAAGGGAACAAAATATTCCATCATTTGCTGAAAAGCCTGAATAGTGTAAGCGATTCTATGGAATAATGTTGCTTGATTGCTTTCTTGATTGAGATAATTTGAAGATCTGTGCTGTGGTCGGCTTTTAATCAAATATCGCCTCTCCAGCTTATGATGTTTTCTATCATAACTAATGATAATAAGTAAGATGAATTAATCAATAACGACCGATTTTTTAGCATGATTTTTAGATTGCAAGTATTTCTAAGTCTATTTATTTATTCAATCATTCAATAATCTATATTTTTGGCTCAAAAAGAAAGCTGTTTAAGGAATACCATCAGAAGTTCATATCCAATGGACATTGGATGAATGAAGCTTTCATAATTCTAGACCAGCTTTTGACGCACTGTCTAGGTTGCACTTCTTTTCCAGCCTATCGGCCACGAAGTCGCATCTCATTATCCCTGCCAACGCCGACACATGGCCCGTTCTTTTCCGGTTGATGTCTCACTTAATGAAGATTGATGCAAATTAGCGGAAAATCAGCCAAGAACCAAGAGCCTAGAGCCAAGCCAAGCACTCCACGGATTCCGCTAATGGTTTGACATTATAATTTGCTATGTCACATATGTGTGTGTGTGCGTTTTTCTCAATTACTCGTATTTTTCAATATCCCATGGCAGCAGCAGCAGCAGCAGCAGCATCTCGAAGTCTTAACAGACAACTTGGCCAAGCGGCAAGGGCAGCAACAGCAGATGCGATGCGACCGCCATACTGTCCTACAACTGCGGTTGTTGTTGTTGTTATTGTTCTTTCGACTGCTCTTCATAGCTTAGAATGTGTTGATGAAATCAAATATCTAATGCTTTCTGAGGGTTGTTTCCCACATATCAAAGCCTCCAAAGATTTACAAAACTAAAAAAAAATAATAATAGAAGGTAAACGAAGCGAACTAAGAAGAAGTGGTTAATATCATTTGCCTCCTTTGTATAATCATCTCTATCTCTCTCTCTCTCTCTCTCTCTCTCTCTCTCTCTCTCTCTCTAGATATACATAGATAGATGTATGTACATACAATATGTATGTATATCCTTATGTCAAATGATTGGTAATTAAGAAGCAGAATACCAGAAAGAAATTGGAAAAAGAAAGTCAAATGAAAGAAAATTTATAATTTCGTGGAAAATTCTGTACGGCTTGACATGGCTCTGTCGAATTTTACTTTCTCGGGCTAATTTGATTGAGTTTTTGTGTTAGATGTCATGCCGTTCAGAGTGCCCGCAGTGGTGGGGGGTGGGGAGGGTTGGCAAACGGGGTTGGGTCGAATTGTTTTTGATGCTGCTGCTGCTGCTGCTATTGCTGTTGGGCACGCACTTTTTGACACGTCTAATGTAACCTTTTTCAGTTTTTTGTCAAAGCATCAGAAAATGTGCTAATTTTGTCTAATGTGTGTGCAAACATGGGTTAAAAATGGATAGAAAGCCATACAGACAGCTAGAAAAGACAGCATACTGATGCGAAAGAGTGGGGGGGGAGGGGGGTGGCAGGGGTGGAGGCTCGTTGAAGCGCGTGTCAAGCTTGATGGACAAATTAGTTAAAAATAATTTGGTAGTGCGAACATTTTTATAAACTCAAAATTTCATTAGAGAGCCCTCTTCTCTCTCCCCCCAACATTCCCCCCCCCCCACACACACACACACACACACCAGCACACGCACACGCACTTCCTGCATAAGACCGAATGCGATGATGGCTCGAATTCTCAAGTAAATAAGATCTCGAACCACAACAGCAGCTGCTGAACACTTGGCACTTGTTTTGCACGCCATTTGGCAAAGAATCGAGAGCCAGAGACAGAGCCAGAGCCTGAGAAAATCAAATAGCAAACAAAAGAACAGTTATGTATATTCACACAAACATGCTTACATAAATGTACCTACATACATACGCACACACATAGATACTCGTATTTTCATTTATGTATGCTATGGCGGGTAAATGCAAACAAAGAACAGATCCTAACAAAGAAGACGCAAGGCACACACACACACACACACACATACACACACTTACCAAAAAGTGCACAAAACAGCCAGACATGACAAAGCCAAAAATAAAAATACAAAAAATAAGAAAGCAATAAACAGAGAGAGGGGGGATTCGCGCTGAAAAGGAAGATCTACAAAAGCGGACGGCAATACAATTGTTATCATAAGTATTCCCATAGTTTTCAAATCGCCAAAAAAAAATATCTCGATGCTTAACGGGATGATAAACATAAACCTGTCCGTACTGCCCCAACAAATCCTAATCTTTCATTTTAAACCCTAAGCGCCCTCAATCCCATTCATTTTAATAGCTATAGATTCTATAAACTACATAGTTGAACTGAATTAAGAGTCTACAGCCCCCAGTCAAATGGTAGATCGCACCCCTTTTGGCAACTTTTTCCAGATCTTACAAATTGTTGACCCAGTATGGACTACAAATAAACACAGTCTTTTATGAATTTGGATATACGGCTTAATCTGTTCAAACATACCTATAATATTACGAAACAGCGCAAAATAGCCACTGGAACTGATTTAAAACGTTTTCATACATATGTATCGATGCTTATTCATGTGCAGCCTTGAAAAAGTATCGGAGCAACTCTTAAGTAATTCTACATACATGCAAGTAAGTAGAAATTCAACTACAAGTGGAACGACTTCACATTAAATTAGGATTGGTTTGTACTACAAGTATATGGATATACTTATTTTGAAGATTTTTGAATGCAGGTAGCTCGCCAAAGTATCGATACATTGTCTAGGATCTTGAACTTATAAGTACGGAAAACTGTATTAACATATACACATAATTCTGTTTTTACACGGTAGATTGGTTCCTAAAAAAGGGTTACACGCCTTTTTAAAAGAAGACATTGTTAAAAGAAGACATTGATTACATGAAAATAAATCGTGCTATATGGAATAAAACCATATATAAAATTTTTTATTTTCAAACTCGTAGCTTATGAAACGAAAACCATGCACAATCATTATTTGAAATGATTGGAGAGCTTAGCAAAGTACTTATGCCCATTAGTGTAGACAGAGACTTATTATACAGATGGGGCATATACATAGCTAAGCACTCTTTCGACTATTGCATCACAGGCAAGAGCGAATGAACTGAAATTCTTCTTATGCATAATCTTGAAAGTATCCGATCTTTATCATAAATCTGTTTCTCTCTAAGATTTTGTCTGCAACTTTATCTTAGAGTGTAAAAGAAAACCATCTGTCAGACTAATTTTCTATTAATGAATGCTAAGGATTCAAATACCTATGTATATACATACATATACTATGCTGTATATACTTTTTGCCAAATGTGAAACATACTCACAAGCCTACAAATGTACATATGTACATATGTATGTATGTATGTATGTAGTACATATGGGCACAACCTGGCATCGCCGAGCATTTCTTTGAAAATTTTGAAGCAAAAACAAAAAGAAGCGAAAATTGTGTGTGTGTATATAGATATGTATGTACAGATATATGTATGTATGTCTGTATAAAAGGAGCGGCAGATACATGAGCTGTTTGTATGTATGTGTGTTTGTGCAACAACAACAGCAACAACTATGAATCATGGTAACAGCTAACATTGAAACACAAAATATCTCGAAAGTCGACAACGACGACGACGACGATGAAATCGACGTTGAAACAGAAAAGCAGAGTTTCAAGGATTACACACACACACATATATATATATATATACGTACATACATACATACATATGAACAAAGCGTACGGCAGTTAGAGCCATGTGATGTTGACTGGATGTGTGCGCCTGCGCGCCATCTTCTGCTGTCTACTGTCTTTAGGGGTATCTACAAGATACACATTTGCACGCACACCCAACCAAGAGCGACAGCAAACAATACAAAGGTATACTTGTACAACTTCTACCTGGGTATAACGTCGATGCCATCGCTGGCTATATTTTGTATGTACATATCTACATACATACATATATGTATGTATGTATATACGAGTATGTGTGTATAGCAGAGAGCGCGTAGAAGCAGCGGCAACAGCGACGACGACGCCGATTGAAATCTCGGCTTTGCCGAAAAAAAAACTGCCGAAAATTAAAATTACAGATTGTTATTGTAGTGGTGTCCGAGTTGTTGTTGTTGTTGCATATAAATGTATGTATGTTGGTGTGTGTGTGTGTGTGCGTATGCATGTACAGGAAACCAGTTTTATGTTCAACAAACAAACCAAGTAAGAAAAAACAACGTACAACAAGAACAAACGCGTTAAGGCAAGTAAAGTAAGTAGAAATTCACAGATACAGATACAACAACGTAGACAACAATAACAACAACATCACAACGCTGTTGTGTTATGATGACATAGCCGCTGACGCTGCTGCTGCTGATTCTGCCGCTTCTGCCGCTGTAGCTGTTGTTGCGCATGCGCAACGACTGCTTCTCACTGTCTTTTCGTATCTTTGAGATACTCGCAGCATAGCGTGGCATGGAGAGCGCGCACTTTTGGTTTCGTGTACAATTTGTTGGTCTTCCACATTTATTTTATTCTTTGTTTGGCTATTTACTGCTCCGTTCCTGCTGGCACACACACACACAGTCTCGGCAAACATAACCCGCACACATGTTCTGCTCTGTCTTCGCTTCATTTTTATAAGCATTTGGCAGATACAGATATATGTACATACACGTACGTTTGTATGCAAGATTTGTTGTTGTGCGTGTTGGACACATTATTGTCTCCATAATGTGCACAGCAAGAGTTATCTATGTATGTATAATTGTACGTGTATATATGTGTGTACATATGTATGTACATACAAACATAGAATCGAGCTGAAGAGCCACTAATGCTTTCAGCCAAATCCCCGGATTGCAGCGAAAATATAAGCCCATTTAAATTTACACGCTTCTATGCATTCTGTCATTTACTCGCACACACACCAATAATTGTATATACTCCTCGTATATGTATGTATGTACATTTGTGCAGGATGTGTCCTTGAAATATGTGGAGACAACATCTTTAATTCTCAATTTCTATTCCAAATCAAAGTATGTATTATAAAAGTAAAACAATTGATTTCAACACATCATCAAGAAATACAACAGACTTCCATCAAGATGTTATATTAATATCCAAATAGGTATTTAAAAAGGACAGTTGGTGAATACAATTTTCACACATCTACAAAGAATTTTCAGACCAATAGTTCCATTGAAAAGTGTAGCTTTGAACTTTTCAGCGAATCCTAAAATCATTTCGGACCAACTTAACTTAAAAGAACAAATGCCAGAAGAGTTCAATTATATATACACACATACTCTTGTATTATAATTCTTAGCCTCTTGGGATTAGGATACAAGTAGTCTTATATTATCATTTTTAGCCTCTTGGGATTTACAGTTGAAGACTGTTTTGCATCGACATTTTTTCTATTTTCTACTTAGCTTTTTTTTGGTTGGACATTTATTTCCTAGAACTAAGTAAGTACACCCTGTTAGCCCTTGGGCACAGCAGATGACAAGGTCTGAGGTCTTTAATAAAACCAAACAGACAACTTTGCTAAACACGATTTCCATTTTAGGGTGAAGCTTTAATTTTTAGCCCGAGTTGCTGAGCATTCGTAAATGCCTTCACTTCTAATCTGCTCCATCAAATGAATAGAATGAATAATAGGTATATGTATATAGTATCATATAAGCTAAGCTTATGAACAGTTGTAACCCTGCGTTTCATGTCCAAAAGGGCTGCCAAATTCTTCAAAAAACGTCGCAAAAGTATGCTCAGACAGGGGTTCGGGATTGCGAAGACACGCACAGCATTTCCTTGGAACTAACAACAACAAATTTACAAAGTAACAACATAATATATTTTTACAAAAACAATTAAAGCACAAAACAAGAAAGAAAAAAATAACAATTCGTTCGCTACTTTTCCATGAAATGCTCGTATTCCAAGCTAGGAAGCAACTTCTAAGATGCACGTGCTTGAAAAATAAAATAAATAAATAAATAACACTTACATCTGTATCTTACCAAAAATTTTAGCTACAACCCAACCAAAAAGCTGTCAACATTCAAATTAAACGCAAATATAAATTAATGAGCGATCTCAGCCATATGTGTATCAAGTCTGAATTGATCTTTGAGCAATTTTTTTTTATAAAATAGTTAGCAATTTAATTAAATTTCGCTCCAGTTATATGTAGAAATATTGACTCATTTGGTTAGAATTTCAAAAAATTTATAAATAGATCCAACTCCAAAATCAAGAGTTCTCTAGAATTCCTGTTTGCATTAAGACTCCCCATGTGGGCCAACTATGTCCACACTTTAAAATATGGTGTTCGCTGCCTTGAAGCAAGCTTAACAGATAATGCCTATAAATATAGGGTCCGCTTACATTTTGGCGGCACTGACTTTAAGAATATTGGGCTTAAAAAATCGTTTTTGTCGCCTTCAACCTTTGGGTGAGAAAATCAAGAAAGAATCTGTAAAAAATCAATTGAAATATAAAATACAAACATAAAATGCAAATAATTAAAGCAAACATGAAATGTATGGTTTGAAACAATTTCAATAATTTATTTGATTTTTTTGTGCGTTCCTCTTCTTCTTTCTGTGTGTTTATGTGTTTGAATTTTCTCTTTATGATATGCATTAAATAGTAAGAAAAAAAATTTGTTGCGCTAAGTCTGCTCCAATTGCAGGGGGAAATTTTGAAATAAAGCTCCCCTATTCACAATAATAATTTTTAACAAATGGATTTAAATCTAAACAAATAAAACAAAAAAAAGTACACATATATGTATATATATACATATACTACATACATATATAAATACATATATATGCATACCTATATGATTTGCTTACAGAGCGCAGTTTGTTGCAGACGGTTTTTGATTCGCACATATTTGGGAGTATTTAATTTTTTTTTGTTTGTTTAAAATTAGGTACAAAAAAAATAAGTACAAAACATAAAGAATAATTTTACATGATTTGATGTATTCTTCTTCGCATTCCATTCTCATTTAAAAATAAAATACTTGCAAGGCGTACAGTACAGCGTAGGGAATATTTGTAACAATAAAAAAAAATTACATGCATACATTTAAATAATTACAGCTTTTATTTAGCGACTTACGGGAACATAAATTAAAATTAAATAAATATAAACGTATTTATATATATATATATATATATATATATATGTATGTCTTTAAGCATATGTATATGCATGTATATAGTATGGTAAAATAATATCCCTGATTTCTCATTTTGTTTATTTGTGGTTGTTGCTGACAATTTGGCTTCATCACTCTATTTAAGTATATATATATATATGTACATATATATATACTATATATAGTATGTATATATGTGTGGTATTTATAAAAATATATCAATTGGCATTTAGTTGCTGCTTTAGTTTACATATGTATATGGCATTTGTGTTGATTACAAAACAAACGAAAAACGAACTAAAAACAATAAAAAATTAAACAAATTACAATTGCGTATGCAAAAAAAAAAATGACTAAAAATTGTAAACTCGCTTGCCCGTCTGTTAATAAAATAATTAATGATGCATTAAAAAAAAAAAAAAAGCAATGGGATTTGCCACTCAGCAGATGCATATATAGGTTATATATAGTAGATTGTTGTCTATATAGCAACCATATATGGATTCACGAGTACCTGATCTATTTCAAAAACATTTGTTGTTGTTGGTGTTGTTATTTTGTTAGCAGACTTGCAAGCGTTTTTCCCACAATCTTGAAGCAATCTGTGGGGAGGTAATGCTGGCATTTTTGTCATCTTTCAATCGTTTAACATTAATTTAAAATCGCTCAGTAAAATTAATAGATAGATAGACATAAAATACAATCTTTTAACATAAATTTAAATAATTTGCTGCTACAGGGCTACATAAAATAACAATTAGGAATTTGTTTGTCTTTATTTATATCAATTGTGAAAATATGGCAAACTAATTACAGCTTTCAGCAGGGTGGGCGGGTGTTGTGGGTGTTGATTGGGGGATGTGCGGGTATGTTTTGAAATGCTGTAGCTTTGGGGTGCATGCTAAACAATAAAATGTGGCAAACTATGGCAAATCTCTCTCTCCCCCCTCCCTCTGTCCCTCTCTCTCAAATATTGGCAATAAGAGGTTGTTTAAAACTTTCAATTATGCAAAGAATCGAATCGATTGTCAAAGCGCGAGCATTTCAAAACCTGGCGGTGCGCTCGCTCTCGATCCCCAGGCGCCCACACACACAGCTCCTTACCACCCACTGAGGCGACACCCCTTTACTACTATAGTGTATATATCAATATAAGGCGATATTCTTCTCTATCATCTGATATTCCATCTCGTCATCGTACTCATGCTTAATCTGAATAAATTCGCTTTTCATCGGGAAACCGCCCTTAATAAGCTCGCTGCGGTCATGAAGCAGTTGTTGTTGTTGTTGCTGCTGCTGTTGTGGCAGCTGCATATGCGAGAGTGGCATGTGCAGCGTCGCACCAGCATTTCCCCCATCATGATCAGCCCCCACCTCATCGTCTAGCAGTTCGTCGTGCTCATCCTCATCATCATCATCTAGCAAGCTATCATCGTCAGGAGCCACATCGTCGATGGTTCGTTTCAGTGCAGGCGTCTGCGGAGTTGGCAGCGTCTTGTTGGCCGCCAAATTGGCAAAGGCCTCCTTGACGCTGCCAACTTTCGCTGACAACGAGGATGTGACTGTGGCAGCTGCGGCCGCGGCTGCAGCTGCAGCGGCTGACTTCTTGCCCACGACACGTGGCCGGGTGTGGGTCTCGAGGTGCTTACGCAGGTGATCCTTGCGACAGAAACCCTTCTCGCAAATGTCGCACATGTGCTGTTTGAGACCCGTGTGTATAGCCTCGACATGGCGACGCAGATCAGTCTTGTGATGGAACTGCTTGGGACAGATCTCGCACTTGTGCGGCTTGTCCTGGGTCTTGTGGCGGCCGAGATGGGTGGTGTACACCTCCTCGGACTGAAAGCGCTTTCCGCACTTCTGACACCGGAATGGGTACTCACCGGAGTGGAAGCTTTTGTTGTGCTGCGTCAGGTAGCAGTTCTTGGTGAACTCCTTGTCGCACTCCAGGCACTTGATGCGTCCGGAGGGCAACGTTGTCGAGTGTGGCGATGTGGAGCCGGCCGAGGTTGTGCGTCGACGTTTGCTGTTGCTTGATGCCGTGGTAGTTCGTCGCTTCTTAGGATTCGGGGTCGCCTGGGATGCCAGTTGGGGACTGCTGTCGGGCAAACTGAGCTGCAATGGCTGCTGGGATTGTTGTTGGGATTGCATCTGCAGCTGCACTGATGGTTGATGATGCATCTGCTGCAACTCCTCATGCTCGGATATGGTTTGCAGCTCACGTTGTTGCTGTTGTTGTTGTTGCTGCTGCTGTTGCTGCTGTGCTAGCAGAGCCATCTCGTATTCCTCCAGAGCTGGAGTGGTGGTGGATGAAGAAACGGTAGGCGAATAGGGCATGGTAGCCAGCACTGTGAGCGTCGTTGATGGCGTCTGTGATTCTTGCTGCTGGGCTTGGAGCGCTGTGAGGGTGTGTACCGGCGGCAGATCCCCCTCTTGTGGAGAACGCTGAGCGGCTACAGTGTAGGGCGAAAGTGGCGCATACGGATCACGCATGGCAGCTGTTGTATATAGCTGCGAGGAGAAGAGCGAGGCGGGCATTAATTGCAGTATCTGGCCATCGCTGGTGGCTATCATTTGCGGTGGTGCACCCATTTGCTGGCCAAACGCATCGAGACTGGCGAAGTCAACCGTTGAGGCACTACCCGTGCCCGAGTTACCAATAATAGTGTGATAGCTCATTGTGTGCTCCAACGGCGCCAGCGCCGACGCCTGTTGCAGCTGCTGGAAGGATGGCATGGTGCTGGTGATGTGCGGCGGCGGCGGCTGCAGCTGCAGCGGCAGCAGCTGCGGCGCTGTGGTGATGGTGGTGATGTGCGGCTGCTGCTGCTGCTGCGGCGGCGGCGTGGTGGTGGTGCTGGTGGTGGTACTGATGCTGGTACTGCTGTGCAGCGTATTGTGCGGCGAGTCCGTTGCCGGTTGCAGTGCTCCCAAGGCTGCCAGAGCCGCTTCCTCCTGCTGTTGCTCCACCGACTGTGGTTCCCCCGATTGTGGGTCCGCCCCCGCCAGCTCCGTTCCCGCTTGTTGTGGCGCCGATGAGGCCGCTGCTGCTGCCAACAGCAGCTGATGCTGCAGCTGCTGATGAGGTGCCAGGCCCTGGTGTGCCGGGTGGTGCCCCGGGGGGTGGTGGTAGTGGTGGTGCCCCAGCCCCAGCGGCGGCAGCATAGTGGTGCACCCCATGTCCATACTGGTGGTGGTAGTAGCCGTGCTGGTGCTGCTGCACATACTGCTGTTGGGCGGCGGCTGCAGCTGCGTGCTGATATCCAAAGGTAGCATGCTGTAGTCCATTCCCATATGCGGCGGCATTGCCATATGGAGCAGCTGCGGCGGTGGGGTGCGCGAGAAAGCCATTTGTGGCTCCGGCACCGACCCCTGCCCCTGGTAGCCCGGCGGGCAAGTAGTAAGGGGTGAGTGCACCCTGTTGCTGTGCGTGCTGCTGGGCGTGCTGTTGTGGTAATGCCGCTGATGCTGCTGTTCCTCCGCTACTGCCAGCTGGGGCAGATAGGACTCCTCCGACTCCGCTCCCACCAATAATGGAGCCGACGAGGTTGCCGGAGTTGGCAGCACCTGCAGTGGCTGGTGGTGTCCCCCCAGTTGTTGCGCCAGTGCTGCCGCGTCCGCTGCCATTTCCTCCTCCATGGCCATTGGTGAGCTGTTGCTGCTGTTGTTGCTGTCCTCCATTAGTTCGCTCTTTATAACTGTTGTTGGTGTTGTTATTGTTGTGTTCAGCAGGCCCCTCATTTGGGAGGACGGCATTTGTGCGTTGTTGTTGTTGTTGGTTGGGGCGGAGGGACCTGCTAGCCCGTTTGGGTGACCGTTCATAACGGTATTTTGCTGCTGCTGATTGGAAGCATGCTGTGGTGAAGCGTTTGTCGTCGATTGCACTTGTTGTTGTTGCTGCTGCTGCATATATGCGGCATGATGATGATGCTGCTGCTGCTGCGGATGATAGCCACCGTTGGTTTGACCATAACCACCGGTAACCAGCCCATTGGCTTGACCAGCCGCCTGCTGCTGAGCGGTGGGCGACGGCGAAGCCGAATACTGCGACATGGCTGCCCCCACCTGCACGCCCGTCGCACCATGGCCACCATAGTCGGGCGGACTTCTGGGTGGTTCGGGCGGTTGTACGGGAGCTGGTGGTTGCTGTTGAGACGCCGCAGCTGCTGCGGCTGCTGCAGCAGCATTGCTGCGTCGGCTCGATTTGCCGCCGGGATCACGCGATGGATGATGGTGTGCCGAAATGGGCATCGATGCCGGATCCGGAAGACCGCTGGACTTGACGGCGTTCTTGTGCAACGTTGTGTTATAGTGGCGCTTAAGATGACCGGAACTAGTGAACCACTTGTTGCATGCCGTGCAATTATACGTCTTGGGACGACGGGCTTCATTCGATTTCCAGGTAGCTGCCTTGGCGGTCAAACTGTTCGCCGGCAGCACAGACGACGAGCTGGGTGGCTCAAAGCCACGATAGGATTGCTGCTGTTGTGCGCTTGTCGCATCCTGAGGACCGCCCGTAGTTGTAGACGGAAACTCCGCCGGACTGGTGGCCACTGGCAACAGTTGTTGTTGTTGCTGTGCCGCCGTAGCTGCGCACAATTCCGGGCCACCCGCTGTGGGATCAAATGATTTGTCCACATAGTGCTGCGAGTCCGGGTACTCGGACTTTATTATGCCGTACTCCTGCTTAATAAGCGTGCCGCTGGCCTGATGGTAGGGCGACTGCTTGGGTGAGTAATACGGTGACTTATCGGCTGCACCACCACCGGCGCTAATATGCTGTTGTTGCTGCATATAGGGTGGCAAACCCTCCTGCTGTTGTGGCGCCTGTTGCTGCTCCCAGCTGTGCAGGGCACGCTGTTGCATCGACTGCATAGAGTGCAGTGGATCCGGTAATACACCCACGCCTGCCTCATGCTGCTGCTGGAGTAATTGCTGATGCTGCATGCTCCCCGGTAATGGTGGATAAACCATCTTTTGAGAGTCCAGATCTAAAATGTCGCCTGGATTGCCGCCAGCTACTGGCGGTGGCTGCGGCGTGGGCATCTCCTCTTTGATGTAGGGCGAACTGGCATACCCGCTGCTACCGTACGGCGATTCGCCATGCACATTGGCGATGTGCTCCTGCAGCTCCGATTCATTGGTGGTTAAAATGCCGCATTTCTTGCATTGCAGCTTGCAGCCCCCGCCAGGTGAGCTCGGTGTTTGGGCGGTGCTAAGCTGCATGTGTGATGAAGTGGATGTGGGACTGGTGGAGCTAACAACGCGCGGACTCATGGCCGTGGTGGTGGAGACGGCGGCTGGAGCGCTTGAGACAGTTGCCCCACCCACGGAAACAGCATTATCGCCATTGGTCACAACGCTGCCGGGGCCCGCAGCCGAGCCGAGGGGACCTGAGGTGGGTGTCTGTAGATAAGGATGATACCGTACACTCGATGGTTGCGTATGTTTGCCGTAGTCCGCATAACCGCTGCCGTAATCGGCACCTTGTTGCTGTTGTTGTTGCTGGTAGAATTGCTCGTAGCTGTTGATGTAGCTGCTCGCATAACCTTGTTGTTGCATATCGGCGGCGCCATAAGCAGCACCTCCGTACATTTGCTGCTGCTGAGCGGAGTTTAAACCACCCCCAGCGTACATGTGATGCGTGGCATACGGCTGATGGGTAATGCCCGAGGTCTGCTGCTGCTGCTGTGGTTCATTACTAAGTGTGGTGCCGCTGTTGTTGCTGCTGCTGCCTAGTGGTGGTTGTGAAGACTGTTGCTGTTGTGGTGGCTGCGGCGTGCTCGGCTGATTATCGCTGGAGTCAGCGGCGGCGCTTATTGTGGCATTTGCCGTCGCATTGCTGTTTGGGGTGGGTGGCGCGCTGCCGCCAGAACCACCGCCACCGCCGCTATCAGTGGCACTGCTCGACGCAAGCGCTTCTGCCGCATGCAGTGGCGGCATTTCACTTTTTATGCTCGCCATAAACCGCTACATATGTCAACATAAGTCTGGCACGTTGCTCTGCTGCTGCTCATGGGTCTCCCGGTCGTTTATACTTTTATTTATGTTTTGGCGCGCTCTGGTTATCCAGTTTGGTTTGTTAAATCCGCAAGCGCATGGCAACTGATTTTAAAAATATATATGTATATATGGACTTATATGTGTGCGTTATTTGCGCGTGTGTCTTATTAACGCACGTGTGCGCACAATGATGCGTGCGTAGCTCGCCGCGATTTCAATTTATTCGTTCCTTTCGCTGTCCTGGCGTCCTTGTTGTGTGTACGCATGTATGTATGTACATTTATTAGTTATTGCTGTTTTTCGTTTATCATCGCTTGGCCATTTAGTGTTTACGTATTTGAACTGTAAAAATGTGCATTAATTTCGATTATTAATTAAATCTAATTCGTTTAAAATACACAAAAATTGCAGAAAATAGTTCACGCTTTTACTTTTTAACACACACTCTCTCACATCCACATGCACTCTTTTGGCATAACGGTTGTTTTTTTTTTTCATATTTTTCTCAATGTTCTATTTGCACGCTATGTCTAAATTTGTTCGTATTTTTCTTACAATTTATTGTTTTTCATTCGCTTCTTATTACTTTTTATTAATTATTGAACAACGTAGTCGCTTATAAAATCCAAAAAGAACCTCAACAAATTGCCGGCTCCTAAGCTCTCGTCTCTTAAGCGGCGCACAAATAAACGGCGACTGAGCTCAATGCGCAAGTATGCTGTCGCTGCGTTGTCGACCGCGACATTACTTCGCCGTCAAATTGCACAGGGCCGCACAAAACAATGTACATATGTATGTACATATAGCATGTACATTCATACATACAATACATATATTATGTAGTTGGCGAAAAAAAAATTAGTTGCAATTAATATGCTAAATCTAGGACTGTAGCAAGTTCTTTATGTATATATTAAGAGTTCGGTATCAACTTTAAAGCGGTATCTAATGATTACATTTGTTGATGATTTTGGAATAAAACTTGAAGCCGTCAAATATCATTGTTTTTTCACTAAACAAAAAATGAGAAATATTTTGAGCTTGTTTTCTCACAAATTCTTGCTCACACAAAGGCTGCATTTGAGCATTTGTTTAAATGTTTGTACAACAAAAGAAATAACAACTCATATGTAGATATGTATGTACATATGTTTGTTTATAGTAAGTTATGAGTTTTTAAGAGTTTGCCAAAATATTACACGCATTCACACAATCACACACACCCGCAGATCGGAAATATGTACATATTGTTATAATATACATACATATGTATGTATGTATATATGCCGTCTTCTATCGCATGTTTGCTTACTTATCTGCGCCTTCGCTTTGTGCAATTTATGTTTTCGGCCTGCGACTGCAACTGCAGTTGCTCTCCGAATCGCGTAGTTTTATTCGTTATGTGCGTGTGGTTGTCGATATTTTGTTACTGCTGCGGCTGGCGAAGCGTTCGCCGCTTTGTCAAATTTCTTGCGCTGCTTTCTTTTACGCCGCCGTACCGAAGAACACAAAACAAACAGAAGCAGAATGATAATAATTTATAAAATAAAAACCGAACCGAAGATCTGCCGAGCTTTAACTTTTTCGTGTGTTTGTTTCTTATTCGTTAGCACTTTTTGCAATTTTGAATTTTGTTTTGTGTTAATATTTTGTTTGCCGGTGAATTGCTGTTTTAATTTTTTTGTATTTTGCTTTTTGCTTTGTGCACACTAAAGATCACTTCTTGACGTGTATATGTATGCACATATTTATGTACAATGTAGTGGGTATAGCAACAGAAAAAAATTGTTTACGAACGCAATAGAAAACAATAGACGACACGTTAAAACTTTTAATTTTTTTTTGATTTTAAGTCCGAAATAGTTTTTTGTTGTATGGTTTGTTTGCCGAAAAATTTTGCCAAAATGTTGTCGGTATTTGTTTGCCGTTTTTATTAAAAAAAATTAAACAAAAAAGGGCGCTAAAAGCTAAAATAGCCGCTCCGTTCACACGCTGCGCTTGCTCGTCGCTTATTCGCTCGTGTCCTTCTTTCTGCTACGGCGTTCCAAATACAAATGACCGACGTGCATGCGGCATTGAAAAGTTGTCCGCGCGGCGGCCAACGCAGCAGCGCAGCAGCAGAAGTAGAAGCGGTGGCTGCGACGCGTACGCACACAAACGCAGCCCAGTGGTTGCTGCTCGCGTCGTCGCTGCCGTCATTGCGTGTGTGTTTGTATATCGGCTATGTACAGGGTTTTGTGTTTGCGCTGCTGCTGCCGACTTTGCTGTTGTCTCTCTCTCTGCGGCTGCATTTGTTTTTGCTTTTGCTTTTTTATTATTTATTTATTTATTTTTTTATATAAAATATATAAAAAAAAAGAGTGTGCGTTTTGCCTGACGCCGTTGTCGTTGCTTGAGCTGTTGGCCATTTCTTTGCGATGATGCAGCAGCAACAGCGCTGCTTTGTTTTTGTGGCACATTGTAAAGAGTTTTGCCTTGAAAGTAGTAGCTTGAAGGCGACATTTTTCATACCCGTGCATTCTGTCGTCTATGCCTGTGTGTGTGTGTGTGTGCCAATTTATTTGAGGTTATGGCAGCCGGTGGACAATGTGCCTATCTTATTTTAACCCATGTGAGCCCCAAATGCACAACCATTAACATGTGTGCGCGAAAGCGCAATTCAAGGTCGGCGAGCCTATTGGAACTCGACTCATAGAGCGCCTACAGGAAGCGTTAAAGTTTCCATACGCTTACTTTTGTACCCTTTGGAATTTGGCATACAAATGTACATACATAAATAAATATACATATGTATGTATAACATATGTAGGCTTTAGAGGTTTAGGATCCACAAATTATACAATAGCAAGGGCATACTATACCTGCATTAACTTAACAATTTACTTTGCGTTATAAATAAAAAGACCGCAACCAATAAACTATTTCTAATTACTAATTGCATTTTTATAGATTTAGGAAAATAATATACCCATACGCTTGTACATTCTACGTCATTGTACTCGTATGTAACAAGAAAGTTATTTACTAAACAGCTGTATAACTTGTGATTTTACAATTGCCAAAGTCTTTCAGACGATTAATGGGGCTTGTAAACTATGAGTAGCTGGATGCTTGCTAAGAATGCACGGCGCATTATTCAGCGGTTATACAGAGCTATGTACATACATATGTATGTATGCACATATGTATGTACAAACATAGTATGCATGGTAGTACACTACTAGCCTAGTTTTTTTTTTTTCTTTTTTTTTTAGGACCGTCAGTGGTCTCATAAAAGTTGTCAACGCTCAAAAATTAATAAACTAAACTTTTATGTGGGACATAAAAAAAAGACAACATACTAAATATAGCAACGAGAAGGGTTTCAGGCGAACCAACCGAGCGGAAGGAGAGACAGACACCGAGATGGAGAGGTTTGTTGGTTAGTTGGTTGGTTGGTTGACTGGATGGCTGTCAATGCTTGCAAAATGGTCCCAAAGTATTTAAAAATCTCGTAAGCGGACAACGACGAAGGCAACGAGCTAATGGCGCTTCAGCACAGCAGCTCGGATACAGATACAAAGATGCTAAAGAGATACAGCTGTGGGTCTTGAGCGGTTCAAAGAGGAAGAGTTGCGTGGCAAGGCGAGACGTGGCCATGCGAGGCGAGGCGAGTCGAGACGCGGCGCGTTGCGTTGTGTTGCTGCTGAGCTGGCAAAGGCAAAGCCAAATTTACATACATGATTGTCATAAAAAATCAGCAAACAAATTGTCAAATCCCTAAACTGACAATAAAACAATAAAGAAACGACGACGATGGCGATGGCGACGATAGCAGAGTGTGGGCACAAAATGGTCCGCAAGCTGAAAAATATGTGAGTGAAGAGTAGCGCAAAAAGGAATCCAAGGAGCACACACACACATATGCATAGTTAAGGTGAAGTGCGACGGCACGTAGCAGTTACAACAACAACAACAGTAATAATAATAAAAGCACTTGAGAAAAAATAAAATGTACATATGTTGTGTATGAGAGAAATGGGTTTCAAAGTGTCGCGAGGGAATGGAGAATGGAGGAGGAACTCGTTGAGCCGACGGAGAGCAGAGGATCGAGAACCGATAGACACTCTAATGGCATAACTAAAGCGCTGTGTGCGCCTGCGCAAAAAGCTCAATCTTTGTAGTTCAGCTGAGCTGCAAGAGACGGCTTAAGAGCCGCACGACATGCAGCATCTACAAGTATGTATGTATGTATGTATGTATGTATGTATGTATGTACATACGTATGTAGGTAGGGATTAGGCCATTTTTATGGCGCGTTTATGGCACGCAACTGTTGCACTCTCATGACTAGGTGAGGGCAGGTACAGGTACAGGTAGGGAGAACCGAACTAAGGCGTCTCTAATTACAAGGTGTGTGAGTGTGCGGCGAGCGCAACGAGTGGAAACCTTGCGTGCCAGTTCCAGTCCCAGACCCAGTGCCAGTGCCACTGCCAACGTCAGCTTCAGCTTCAGCGTCAACGTCAATCACAGTCCGGTCGTAACTTGTCCGAGCCTGAGCCCAATTCTGAATCCTTTGTGCGTGACAGTTAATGACTTTTTAATTGCGCCCCATACAGCTGTCATTTGCAGCGCCGTTACTTTTCAATGATCGAGCGACTTCAGAGAATAAGAAGAACAACAACACATAGTATGATACTCTTCGCAGAGACGCTTTAAGCTGACCCCCATGCTTATGTAATGTGAACAGCGCTGTTTCTGCATTTCTGCATGGCGCCAACAGCTTTGTCGCTCTCTGCCCGCTACATACCGCTCTCCGGGCACCAGTCGCCATTCACTACAATTTCCAATGAGTCACGCACTCCAGCCGCCAAGCGCTCGCTTTGGCTTTGACTCTGACTCTGCCTACTGGCCATGATCGCTAAAGTTGCGGGCCGGCTCGTCTACGCGTTTGTTGTGGTTTTCGGCTTGCTGTTGTTGTTCTCGCTGTTGCTGTTCCTATGGTTTTTGTTGTTGTTTTTGTCGTGGCTGTGACTCTGACTGTTTGCTTTCCGCAAAAGCCAGCTTCGAGCTGTCGCTGTTGACTTTACCGGCGCTTGAATGCTAACTTTGTATATATTCTTACCCTGTAGCTCGGAAAGTTGCAGTTGAACTAGTTCCTTCAGTCGACTTTTGTAACGAAAAATTAATTTTCCCTACACCCTGCATCAGCTTCCTCAACACACATTTATTTTCGTTAAGTATTTTTAGTGAAATTTACACCAAACTACGATTCCTCCGACATAACCTTAGCTCTTAAAAATAATCTAACTCTAAAACAACCGACTCGATTCAACCAAACATCCCCTCCGTACCAGAAAAGCAACGTCAATCATTTATTTGTCCTTGCCATATGCAATAACAATTCGTAAAACCTCCTATCAAGAACAGAGCAAATATAACTGAATAGAATTCGCTTTGGATATACCTCACTAACACATACACAATATATAGACAAATCTCTATCTAAACACGCTACTAAACGCGTTGCACAGTCCTGCCACATAGATTATCTATTCTCCCAAGCATTAACCCCATCACCGTAATGACAAACCAATTATTACAAAACACTTATCTCATATCAAAATATTTAAAAGCCACAAATACTTACCACAAAATCTAAGCCCACTTCTCATACTACATATGCATTGCCACTTTTAACAGTGAACATATATAAAATATATACATAAATAAAATATAATTTTAAAAAATCAATAAAACAAATCCACTAATCAAATTAGATTTAAATTGTGCATTTAAATGTTACTTTCATACCCATACATGTAACTTTTCCGCACAGAATAATAACAGCAATAACTGTGCCATACTCTAGACATTTTTAAGTAGCATTTTTAAGAGCAAACATTTTCATGATTTACGAGCGGATATGCTTTTATATCATTGGATCCATTATAAATGTGCTCTTTTCGAAATATGTAGCTGTCTCAATTCTTTCAGTGTAAGCCCTATCAGAAATGAAACCAGTTTATGTGAATTTAGAAAAAGTCTCTACGCCTGTACTAGTTCAGAGAACTGCTAGGTACCGCTGTATATTCCTACTTGTAGATGTGTGCTTCAATATCTGTAATATGTGCCACTTCGTTCCTTTTGATATTGTATTCGTAATTTTGCACGAGCCATGATTCGTTTTGAATTAAAGCTATTAATAAGAGAAGAACGAGAAGAGAAAGATTTTGATCAGGCAGTATGTGTTACATATGAATGTTTATTTATACACCCAGAAATTGTCATTGATAATTTATCTGGAAAGCTGCTTAGGACCTACTGAAGACTTTATATACTTCGTGTAGTATAGTTATACTTCAAACTTAATCAACTGGGAAAAGGTCAGTGCAAACATCTTCCCATTAGCATATAGTTTCTGATGCTTCCTAAAGACAGCAATATTTGTACCAGCTATGATTAAAGCCAATGGAAAACGGCACATTGAATAATGTTTGATACTCATTATTAATTAAAGTAATTCAAATTAATTCAATTTCCTATTTATTCCTTCCTATTGTTGCTTCTACTTAACTCATTTTATACCTATTAACATATTCATAAATATCCACATAGTGCTTATAAATAGTAAAATTACGTTAAATAAATTAGATCAATATCTAATATTAATTAAATGCTGCTGAAAATAATCGAATTAATTAAAATTTGTTTGATGAATGTATAAAAATTGATTGGGCGGGAAGATCAAATTATTACAATCATTACAAATTATAATTAAACTCCAGTTGTTACGTGCGGGGGAAAGGTGCTTCATTCGGAAAACTAAAGCAAACCGGTTGCGACAAATTTTATACGAACCGGAAACAAGTGTTTGCAGATATTTGAAAATATTGAACTTAATTTCATTTGTATATGTATTGAATATTTGCTGCATAATGTTTTTGATCTATTTTGTAAGTTCAATAGGAAGTACATATGTATGTAGGATGTAGTTTATATTTATGTAACGACTTGACTGTCTTACCACAAGGGCGAACTATTACAAATAGGCTTTTAACCACTGTGGATTTTTAAATACATATGGTATGTATGTATGTATCTCAACTATTTGCTCTTCACACGACAATTGTCAATTACATTGTGCGAGATGCCTTATGTAGGCACACATATGCACATGTAAATAGGTATGTAAATATGTATATTTGTTGGTATGTATGTACATACATACATACATACATACATACATACATGTGCGTATGTATGTATTTTTGGGTGTTAGAGCTTTATTTCGTTTGGTTTACTTTCTGTGTGTGTTGTGTGTCTTGTGGGTATTTGTTTAACACTTCTGGCGATTGTTTTTAGGCATTTGCATATTTCCAAAGATTTGCTTCGATTTTTGTTCTATTTTTATTTTTATTTTTATTTGAGCCCGTTAGTTGGTATTGTTATTGGTAATACAATGGGTGGTCGGTTCTTCTCCTATAAGTTAGTCATGTTGCTAACTGCCTTTATGTATGCATGTATATATACACGTACACGTATGTATGTATGTATGCATATGTATGTGTATGGCTTGAACGTGCAGCATCAGCAAAACCACAAGAACGCAGGAGTTGAAGTTGCAGTTGAAGATGAAAATTAAGCCAGCCAGCCAGCCAGTAGCAACAGCAACAGCAGTCGCAAACAACACGAAGCGACAATTTTCAATTAGGGTGAAAAGCAAGAGAGTTGAAAAAAAAATAACTAAGCCAAACCAAAACAACAAAACGACAACAAATGCTGCTCAATCATAATTGAAAATGTACGACAGCAACAACAACAATACCAAAAGAAAGACAGAAAAAAAAAACAGCAGATGCATGGCGCACACAAAAATGCCAGCACACTACACACACACACACGCACACATGAATCGAATTTTAAAGGAATTCAATTTGAAATGCAAACAATGCAACGGCAACGGCAACAGCAGCAGCCACGCTCACACATACTTACACGTACACGTGTATGTATGTATCTATGTATGCATGTATGTACAAATGCAATATGCGCGCCAAAGCAACGGCACAAAATGGCAATGAGACTGCGACGCCAACTGCAGCGTCAACGCAATGGGGTGGCAGCAAACACAACAACAGCAACAACAACGGCAGCAGCAAAGTGAGCAAGGAACACGGCTGGAAACAAATGACTGTGCATGCACGTCTCTCCCCTCTCTCACTCCATCTCTCACTCCCTCTCCATCGCACTCTCTTTCGATCTCTGTGCATTTGTATGCAGTTTGTTGTTGGAATAAACTGTGCCAAAAGTGGGCTGAAGCTCCAACTTATTTCAAGTGTTCAAACTCTCCCCCGAGTACTCATCCACAATTGCACAGTGTGCCAAAAAACCGTATGCATAATTAAGCTGGGAAAGAGGTCAACATTGTTGTCCAATTTATGTATATCCTTTGGAGTATGGAACTTATGCCTTTGCACAACTCAGATAGCTTGTAGGGAACTATCAATATTTGTAAATCTTATTTCCTTTTTAAACTTCATGCTTTCAATAAATAATAAAAAAAAAAAATCCTACGTAAAAAAAATTTTTAGTAAAAAAAAAAAAATTTTAATACAGCAAGTACTTATTTGCAGCTGTACATAAATAAAAAACCCCGAATGACGATAAAACGCTTCAAATGTGACTTCAGTCCAGAGGTCACAACATGTCTCAAGCTCGGTGATAACGTGCGTCCTGATTGCTGTCACGTTCATGATCCCATACCGTACGATGCCGAGTGCTTTCTCAAGGACATCAGCAAAGAAACTCACATGCTGTTCTCGCGGCACAACAGCATGTTCGAAAAACGCAAGCGCCTTATGGAGCTGGCGTTACCGACTCGTCGCATGTGTCAGTTTGTTCCCAAATGCCCCTGCCGATTTCAAAAGACCATTGAAATAGTCCACGCCGATCCACCAATGTACACACGCACCGAACAACTAGCTCTGCCACTTGTCAGGTAAGCTAATCATATCTTCAAAGCCTGGGCACTACATCGCATTCGTCTCACTAAAATAGACGCCTGCAAGTTCGAAGGGAAGATGCTCTAGTAAAGGGGGACAAGATAGCTGAGATCATTTTGAATCGCTGGCTTCGCTCTAGTTATCTATCGTTGTACAGTCGCTTGAACAATAAACAGCCGATGCAGAGGCCGTAAGTTCGGGAGTAGAGTCAATTTTATATATTTACCCTTATTATTGCCAACTTACTTTTCAGTCCCAAACGCCAGAAACTGGACAAGAAGCAGAAAGCTATTAAAGCAAAATATTTTAATACGATGGCCAAGCCTAGGGAAGTTCCCGAGCCTCCCGAGCCGGTAAGTTGAACAGTTAGCGACGTAACTATCTGGTACTTTCTTCGAATAACAAACCCCTATAACCCGTACTACCCCTTACAGGACCGCAAGGTGGGTGAAGTTAATCCACGTCGGCTCAAGAAGCTGTCACGTCCCAGGAAGCGTATCGAGGACACTAAGGCTCCATGGGAGTTCACGAAACAAATGAAATTCTACAAGCCGACTGAGCGCATCCAAAGAATTGCCAAGCCCCTCATACGTGAAAACGTTCACATTAAAGAGGAGCCCGAAAAGGTCTCCCGTAACGCCCTCCAATATAAAGGTATACTTGTAGGCGCATTAACTGAAATCAGAAGAATAACTGAAAGCATTCATCCAATCCCATTCATACAGCTAGTGCACGTATTAAGGAGATGTCGCAGCCATTACAGACCCACGATCGTAATGCAGCTACTATTGAGGTCGCTGATGATCCGTTCAGCATATCGCCGAATGCGCTCAAGTACAAGGCATCGTCACGCATCAAGGAACTGGCTGAGCCGAGGGAGTTCGAGAACACTCACATACGCGAAAATCCTTTCGCCATTTCCCCGGCAGCACTCAAGGCCAAGGCCACTCCACGGCTCATCGAATTGGCCAAGCCGAAGGGTAGTTAACAATCCGTTGTCTCATGTTCTGTTTTGGTTATTCCTTCTATTTTTTTTGTCCTTATATTTTGTTTTGGCTAATAGTATATGTATATTAAATGTTTTCCGCAAATCTACATTATGTGCACTGATGATTATGGCTATTAAAGAAAAGTGATTCTAAAACTACCTCGAAATTCCAGAAAAAAAAAACTAGTTCTCCTTACATCCTGCAATTCACGTCCAAAGTTTGGACCAAATTTAGGCCATCCGCTTTCTTTTGACCGAACATTAGCAAATTTTCCAGGTAAAAACTTAAAAGATGCTCTGCTCACTTGGTATGTAGTTTGTCCTAGGTCCGAGAAAGGACAGACTGGTGATTTTTTTTTTGCACCTCCCACTCGTCCCCTATTAATGATTTTTTCATAGCGCCCGCAATTCTTAGAATAGTTGAAAACTTAATTAGTTTAGTTTCATTTTACTTGTAAAGGATCAATTGTAAGGAAGGTTATAGCCATAAATGCAATCTCTATTGAAACTGTGCATAAATATATGTATATACGTATACTTCTACGTAGGTGATATATTTATATTTGGTATTTTATTAACTACAGTTAATAAATTTTTTTTTTTTTTTAAAGTAATTTAAGAGTATTTTTATAATATTTTAACATTAATTGAAATATATATAAAGCTACATTTCCTGTTGAATTACTAATTTAAACTAAGTTATCTGACTGATAAGACATTATTTCATATCAGAATCAGAATAATTTGAATAATTCTTCGAGATAATATTGTCATTCCCATCTCTTGAATGACTATATTTTTAAGATTTAATAGACGTAAATAAGATGTAATATACTTGTATGTTTATAATTAAAAAAAATGTAGAAATTCATTCATACCTTATTCCAATACATAATTCTAATGATTATAAAGTAAAGTACTGAGGCTTGGCTAAAAGGACTCTTCTTCTTGAGCTACTCCAGAATTCACATATATGTATGTGTCTAATGTAATTAAAACTGCACTCGTTAACTATTTTATTAAATAAATTATTTATAGTTTAAATGCATCACTAGCAAATACTGGCCTCTTAAAACGCCAATAATTATGTCTTTAGACGCTTTTCCTTTTCGGATCATTTTATAGAAGTTCTGATTGAGAAGTACTTTTGTCCGTCTTCCACAATTGTACACTCTATGTCATTGAATCCTTGTGGTATACCATCCAGATTGTGATTCAGGAATATTTTTTCATCGAACATACTATAAAGTAGGCAACTCGGCATTAAAATGTGTAAAGACTTCTTACTATATTGAGAAATTAATTTAGAAAATTGCAGAAAATTATTCCAAGAATTTGTAAATAAAACTAATGCCTGAGAATGTAGCTGTATATAACTCCACTGGACTTGTTTCCTCTTTTTGGGTTTTAAAGAGATTCGTCCTCTTTCGATGTTTAGTTGATTTACAAATAAAGTGGATCTAGAAGAAGTTGATTATTGATTTAATGTCTCCAGTGTTTATCTAGCTTGGGCCCACTGTGCTCTTTGAGGCACCCCGCGCTGTGCGTGGCTAATCCGTGCTGTCTGCTGTCTGCAGTCTGCTGTCTGAGGTCCGCAATCTGCAATCTGTGTCTGTCTGGACCAGCGGCGTCTCGTTTGGTTGCACGCTTTCCAACAGAATCGGAATGCAGCGGCATGTGCAACACGTTGCAAAATGCTCGAGATGCCGACACATCGCTGCAACACATGGGCGGCTCTCCCCGTTCCACTTTATATACTTGTATGTGTGTGTGTACATTCGTAGTTAGTGTGTGTGTGTGTGTTTCTTGTGTGCATCCCTGCGGTTCGCCTTGACTGTTCTAATTCAGCTTGTTCTAATTTTTGGTGTCCTGGCCGGAACGTCAAGTTCAGCGCTGGTTCTCCTCTTCTCCTCTTTTTGTTCTCGTTTGCTTTTCACAACTCTTGTTTATTTTCGTTTTCTTGTGAATATTTGCAGCAAGCGAGCAACATGTGGTTGTTGCAACGCCAAACAGAGGGAAAAAGGGCACGCGTTATACATTTAAGCCGGAAGTATAATTTACATTTTTTGTTGGTCCATTATTCCTGCATCTTTTTGGAACGTACAACTGCAAATACCACATCTAATGTAAAGTTAAGTTTTAACCCCTTAAAATGCACCTCTTATGCTAATTTTTTTTTTAACTTTTAAGCTCAACCCATCATAAAAAGAGCGGCAAACTGAATTTTTGCGTCTATTCTCGATAAGTATTCTATCGTCGTGAGCATGAAAAACTCATGTCTGTATGTCAATTACTGAGCAGCGACTTTTGGCGAACATATTTTCAAACTGTTACCCTTATCTGCTTTATGACTGTTCACAAAAAAAGATTAAAGTTGGACAAATTGGATAAATTCATCATAACTTCCTCACAACACTTGTCTACAAAACATTTTTAATTTCGTTTTTGTTCTTTTTTAAATTCAAAATAATGAATGGTTTGTAAAGCATTTCATTTCACCTGAACTTCTGCAAATTACTAACTGAGCATTCTTAGTTTTCCAAAAAGAATAAATGTCTGGATACCAAATTATTATTGAATAGAACTCAACATTTTATTTAAAATACTTCTGCTGTCTACACAGTTTCAAGTCACTTCTTTATGATATTACTCTTTTATTTATTATTATTATTAATGATATTCCATTATCTCTGTCCTACTCTCGAATTGCATACTTATTTATGCTCTATTATGTTCATTAGCTCCAGAACATTTTATTTTCTTTCAAAATGTTTTTATTACATCATTATTTTATTCTGCTATGTGTTAGACCACTTGCGGGTGCAGAAGATATTCGATAAAATTTCCCCAACGTGCTTGTGACTTTTGTGTTTCGCCGTTTTTTTTCAGCTATTAAAGATTTATTTATAATGCCATAATGTGTTACCAGGAATCACTGAAAATAGTCACTTGGCTTTAAAATCGCAGATAATAAGGTTTACCTTTACAGCATTAGTATTTTTATACCGCGACAAGAATGTAAAATAATTCAAAATTAATTACCAATTGCAGCTTTCTCTTATATGGGGAGGTGTGGTTTCGCCCACTTTCCCAAAACGATATAGAGCATATTTTCCATGATCAGTATGCAGATATTGTAAATATTTAATAAGGATCGGCCTATAAAAGATATCGACACTCAGACATTAATTTATGTACTTGTTCTTCCAAGTCCGAGAGAGGGGAAGCTTATGATTTTTTTTTCCAACTACACTACTCCGCTATTATTTATTTAAACTTATTTTGTTGCTGCTACCTTGGCTTAACACCGCACTGAACACAAAAGCATAGACACAAACCCGATGCAATTGAAAATGTACGTCAATAGATGTTTCGTGTTTATAATTGTATTTAATTAATTTTAAGTTTTCAAATGTGGATGCAGGGCATGTTCTAGATTTCTGAAATATGGTACTGTTGTAAAAATTTCTTCGGTAATTACTTTATTCAGGGTTAAAAAATGTGGATTGAAAAAACAGGAAAGAATTGCATTCATTTTGGTCCTTTGATGCTTCTTTATTTATGTTAAAAATCTAAGCCTTTTCATCATTTGGGTACAGAGTATAAAAACTAAAAGCATAAGGATAACAAGTGAATTGTCAGCAATATTACAGTACTACTTAAGAAATTTAAGAATTAAATTTCTAAATGCATGCTCAATTAATAAAGGAGAAGCAATTTAAGATAAAGAAAGTCAATCAAACTCTATCCCAAATCAATAAAAAAAATTGAATGACGACGAGTATTACATGAGTCGGTTTGATGAATCATTGCCTTTGAATTCCAAAATATTAATACTCTTATAATTGTGTATGTATACCAAAGAAGGATTAACTCTTTCTGTTAGATTCGGGTATTACTGACCCGAGAGTTTGTGGAGGACGCCTTCTGGCTCTCATCCCCAAAAGTAGGCAGCAAATAATTCACGACTGGCGTTGGCTATACGAGTATATATGAATAAATTGTTGACGCAGTTGAATAGCTGCCAGAACTTGACTGCCATTTGTATAACTGTACTTTTGTTAGGCACAGAGATAAGCACACTCACACACACACACACGCACAGACACAGAGCGGAGTGTGTGCGCACACATACGCGCCAACTTTTAATCATTAAAAATTGTAACTGTTATTAATATTTAAGGCTTCACATAAAGGCTGCACACAAACACACAGACACACAGACATGAGTAACTAACCATGTCCAGGCATACATACATGCATATGTATGTGTCTCTGTGTGCATATAATTTCGCATAAACACACACAAGTACACACATACACATACACAGAGGCAAAGGCAGACATAAAGCTTAATTGCAAGCTATCGTGACCGTCGCCGTCGTCGTCGTCGCCATCGTCGTCGTCTCTAAAATATCCAAGCGCCAATTTAAATTTAATATCGACGCATACACATACAGGCACACACACACACACACACACACCCACACCCACATATGACCAACCCACCTCCATCTCCATCTCATCTGCAAACAACCACCATGAAGCACACATGCACACACGCACCTACACGACCACAACTGGCCACAGTTGCTGCCGCTTCTGCCGCTGTTTGTGACGTCGCTGGCGCTGCCGCTTATGCTGCCGCTGATGCTGCCGCTGATGCTGCCGCTGATGCTGCCGCTGATGCTGTTGCTGGCGGATGCTGCGACCGCTGCTGGCTTCTCGTTTCTCGTAAATCTATTTGGCACATTCATGCATAAAGTATTTAGTATCTTCGAGATACCTTTTTAACCGCATGGTAACTACATACATGCCCCCACCCCACTCACTCACACACACACACACACACACACACACTCACACCACCACAAACACACTCACACATGCACGGCCATGGGCCAGGACTTGGACATGGCGATGGGCCCGAAGTTTCCAGGGCAACCAACCAAATGCGCGAGCGTTTTTGACAACGACGCCAACTTTCATTCGCCGCGACAGAATCGTCGACATTGACGGCTGCTGCTGCTTCTTCCAGTTCTTCCTGCCAGCGTCCTGTTTGCATTTGGCCATCAAATGGAATTTACAATCTGTATGTGCCTCTGCCTACTGCTTCGTTCGCCTTCCTGTCGCCCCTCCTTCCTGCGTGCTTGGCTTCATTTAAATAAATTAATTTCGAACGCTAAGCACACACACACACACACACACACCGTACGCATAAACACATGCAAACGCACTTACACACACACACACATGTAGAGGCGTCCAACTCATCGGTATTACCGTTTCTTGGTCCAAATTCCGGACTCTCTGAATTGCTAACAAAATAGGTTATCAACAAAAGAAAACAATTTTATGTATCATGCATATTGTCTTCTTTCATCGTTAATCTCTATATATACATATGTATATACTATATTCTACTTATAGTTCGATGATCTTTTTTAGGAGGGAATAGAGTCAATCAAAGGGGGAAAATGGGTAAATGGTATCCTCTTATTTATAAATATGTCTCGTATCCAAAACATTATATGGTATACAGATCAGTGTAGTGTTTGGCTAAGATAACAGAAGTTCTGGCAATCTCCATAATGCTATTCGAATTCTGATTCGGCTATAGCTATGTCGACCCGTCTGCCTGTCCATGTGAATAGTAAGATCCATTTACAACATACAAGTATCTTGAGATTCTTTATGACCTTCGCAACTACTCATTAGAGGTGCTGACCTTGAGATTCCTGAAGATGCGATGGAACCAACACTCAATTCAACCTAAAACTATTATATTTTTCACATTTTACAAGATCCATGTCTCTTTAAACGTTCATTATTGGAATCGAATTGAATGCTGCGCTTTAAATAATATAATGTTTTAGTGTTTTTTTTAAATCAATAAAATTTATACTTTATTTTTTTTACCAGATGTACTGCTACCTAATGTGGCAGCATAATCCAGTTGTACATAAAAGAGGAGTACAACAATCTATGTAGCTATAGAAGATACAAATTATTTACATTATTTTCAAATTACTATAAAATAGAAATTTGAAATTGTCGTAGAGATACTGTACAATAAGTTTGATCATTTGTTTCAATTGCTTCTTTCTAAAAGTACCAAGATAAGGGCATTCTCTACTTTGTATAATACTTTATGCATATATGAGGATCGGGCTAGTCGAAATTGTTCAAAAATATTGCTGCGTATACCTTTCAATTGAACTGAATTGATTTAAGCACTTCGCTGGTGTTTTTATAGATGACATCAAGTAATAAAATATAATAAAGCTTCTTCGAATTGCATTTGATGAAAAAAAAAAACGTATTTGAATGGATTTAATTTTTGTAAAAAGTGTGTAAAGTTGCCATGAAATGTAAAGATAAACAAAAACCTAGCAAGGTATCTGCAAATCGGAAGCTTCCATCTTTCGGGCACATTGACAGGCGTTGACGCGTGTGCCCAAGATTTTAATTTGAATTGAAATCATTGATGAATATGTGTAGTTTTGAGTTCGCTCTGAAATCATAAAAGCTGGCGTTGCAAAATTTTGATTGCGCCTCGGCATAGGCCATGAACAATTTTGAACTTTACGTTTTTAGACGAAATTGCACCCCCACTCTAGCTCCAGCTCTAGCTCCAGATCCTGCTCCTTGTTCACCCCCGCCGACGGGCACTTGCCAAGCGGAAATTACGCAGGCTGCTGCTGCTGCTGCTACTTGTTGTTGTCGCTACCGCTGTAATTTGCCTTTGGTCCACACACACACACATACACACACAGGCTCCCACCCACACATTTATTCAATGCGTGCGTGTAGTTTCATAATGGCCGCAACATGAAGCATCTCATTCCCAAGGTACAACAGCAACAGCAACAACAACAACAACAAAGCTGCGTCCACTCGCACACTTACACATTCACTTGCAAAGGGATAATTTACGAAATTTGAATCTTAGAAAATGTTAAAGGCCTGCCTGTTGGTGTGTGTGTTTGGGTGGGTGTGGTGTACGTGTGTGTGCGTGTGTGTGTATGTAACTGCGCATGTATTTCAAAATTGCAAAATGTCTACATGGACATTCAAGTCAATGCCGCTGCTGCCGCCGGCATTGGCCGCCATCGTCCACAGCGTCCACACGACGTCCGCAGCATTCGTTTGTAAGCCCGCAGGCTCACACACATAAACGCCCACACATCGGCACAAACACCCACACACACACACACATATGCGTACATGCATGGCACACATACATCTTAAGTCCTTGCTCAAGCTCATTTGTACAGCACGTCTGACTGACAGTGCCATACAAGCAAGCAAGCAAGCCAGCCAGTCCGCCCCTCCCACCCCCAACCCCACCATCAACAAATTTACAAAATATGCATACGTAACAAACAGGCAGCACATTCGGCATCCTGTCTACCCCCGCCCGAGCCGAAAACCGCCCAGCAATCAGCCATGAGCCATAGCGATGTGAGATTTTGCCGAACTAGATTTCTGAATTTCCAGAATGTGATGCCAACTATTTGTTTGGACTAATCCAATCGCATAATTTTTAATCCCACATCCTACAATCTGATATTTAGATGCATTTATCTTTTGGATAATTAAACCTCCAAGTGGGGGACAAATGCGACGAAGATTATATTTCAAAAACCCCTTTACTGCCAAAGCCTTTCTTTTGAATCTTATATATATAAATATATATTTTAAGTGTATATCCAACTATTTGTCTGGACTAATCCAATGGCATAATTTTTAATCCCACATCCTACAACCTGAGATTCAGATGCATGTATATTTTGGATAATTAAACCTCCAAGTGGGGGACAAATGCGACGAAGAAATCTTTTGGAAAGTGTAACCCGCAAAAATCCGCAAAAATGTATTTCAAAATATCCCTTAAGGTCTTAAGTTCACTGTCAAAGCCTTTTTTTAATCGTATGAATATATTTGAACTACTATGTAACTAAGCCCGCAAGTGGGGATCTTAAGTTTCTGTCAAAGCTTTTCTTTTTAATCGTATATATATATATATATATATATATATATATATATATATATATATATTTTTTTTTTTTTAGGTATATATCTAACTGTTTCTTCTGACTGATTCATTTTTAAACGCACATCCCTCAACCTGATATTCAGATATGAGTAATCTTTCGGAGAGTTAAGCCCGCAAGTGGGAGAGAAATGCGACGAAGATCGTGTTTCAAAATAACTCAAAATAACTTTTAAAGAACGAGTTTTCTGTCGCAAATAATAAGCATAGAACTTTTTTGTGATAAATAACTGTACGGGTATCTGCTTAAAATAATGATTACTACCAAGGTAAATGGCCTTTACTACTATTTACTCACATACTGGAGAAAATAGGATTGATCTCAATATTTTAAATCTACAAGTATGTAAAAGGAAACAATTGGATGCGTTCTTTCGATTGGAGTACCGGTTCAAGAGCCACAGTTCTCAGCATCCTGCCCCGTCTGTTTTAAATGTATGACAGGCGGCCGTTTGTTGTGTTGGTAGTCGCCAACTCCCCCACAGCTCCCAACTATAAGAAACTCACACACACACACACACACACAAGTACAAGTGGGTGTGTGTATGTGTGTGTGCTTGGTTGGCTTTGGCAAGTTTCCTTGCCCAATTTTCATTTTCAAGTCGCTTTCGAAAATTTAAAATCATCATAAGTGGACCAGTGCGAGCTGTTTGTGCGTTTGTTTGCCCGTTCGTGTATGTGTGTGTGTGTGTGTGTGTGTGTAACCAAAAGGACTAACGGCGCACACACACACACATACACGCTCGCCCAGCAATAGAGGCAACAACAAACAGACGTCGAGCATTGTGCGTAGAGACGCAAGTGCTGCGAATGGACAGGACATGGTGTGTTGGTTAGCTTGGCGCTTTTCTCGACTAGCTCTTAAATGGGCGGGGGAGTGCGGGAAGGTGTGGGGTACGAACGGATTTTACAATGCACTATCCTATGTGTGCGTGGGTTGCTTATAGAATTCCGCATTTTACAGGAATTCCAAAGGCTGGAGGTGACCAAGACTTCGAAGTTGGAAATGTCGTTTCATGGTAGACTTAATAATATGCATTTTGAATCGTACTTAGCGCTGAGCTAGGTCTGGAAAAATATGAATTATCAAAACTATTTAGCAGCGGGAAAACAAAAATAAAAACGCTATCTGCTGGTGTGACACCCAAGTCAATGAAAACCAGGAATAGGCCGCTTCAATGCGCCAGGCTGAATTATCCTATTGAAGAATAACTTTATGATTATTCCGATAATTCGAAACATACTGTTAAATAAACAAGTGGAGAAGCTAAATTCCCGCTTTTGAAATACTCTGTACATATGCGCAGAATATTTATGCGTGTCTATGCGTGTTTGTGCGTGTCTGTGTATGTCTCGTGTGCCTACAGCAGTACAAATTCAATGATCGGTTTTTTTTTCTGAGGATTAAAACGAGTCTCAGCTTAATTACCTATCAATCTACCACCTGTTTAAAATTCTATGGATAATATTTCAACACCTACAGGAGAATCTATTTGCGCTCTTATAAAACCCGCACTAAGCTTTATAGAGCAGATACAATTAGCAGATCAAAAAAAAAAAACAATCTTTTCGTAGCTTAAACTAATATTAAATTAACAAACAAGATGACGGCGGCTAATCTAGCTAATTAAGCTTTTTAGTAGAGCTACAAAAAGAATTGATCGTTTATTTAATTGTTGTTAATAATTGTTAAATAAACTGAAATAAAGTCTAATAGCCAGAAATAGAATGTCTCATACTCTATATTCGAACACTCCTACGAATAAATTTGGCTCCACCTGTCAGTTTTTGAAGTGAAATTTCTCATGTTTAAGGCCTGGAATACTGGATCGGCAACATTTTCTGTGACGAAACCGATAGCACATAAATGTACAGCAAGATTTCGGAAGATTTCAGCAATATTTTTAATGGAAATAGAACTGTGTTTTCTAGGCCTCTTGAATGCTGGATGGGCAACTATCGGTGACGCGGGCTATCTATTTATTTGTTAGCGGTTTTTAAGACTATTTATAGCGGTTTTTGTAGCCATTTTCTGGCGGTAATTCTATTAGTTGTTAGTGAATTTGCTAGCCATTATCTTGTTGCTCTTTTGGCGGGTTTTCTATCCATTTTATAGCTATTTAAAACTATATATGTGGATATTCCACCCATTTCAAGCTGGGCTTCTAACTATTTGTAGTGCGTTTTCTAGCCTTTTGTGGACTTTCTTGAACGTATACAAGTATATTTAATAATAACAAGAGAACGCTACAGTCGAGCAAGCCCGACAGTGTAATACCCTGTACCCAGGTAAACTTCCGTCACTGAGTTATATGCGCCCAAAGCAGCAGCAAGAAGAGGAAGAAGAAGAGCGAACTTGTTGCTGCAGTTTGGGGGGGTTGTACTGGCGAGAATTTGTTTTGCTAATAACTTCTCTTAGAATTGACCGAATTGAATTTTGAACAACAGTAGACAATTATGTATAAATTATGTGTGCAAAGTTTGGTTTAGGTAGCATTTGAAATGTGGACGCTATTGACGAAATTCTGTAGCGGGGGAAGGGGGGGAAAATTAAAAAAAATAAAATAAACTCGTCCTTTCTCGGACCTAGGAGAATCTGGATGCCAACTTTGGTTATTCTAGCTTTTATAGTTTCTGAGATCCTTGCGTTCATCCAGACGGACGGACAGACGGACGGACGGACAGACGGACAGACGGACGGACGGACGGACATGTCTAGATCGATTTCTCTCGTCATGCTGATCAAGAATATATATACTTTATGGGGTCGGAGATGCTTTCTTCTGCATGTTACATACTTTGCACAAACCTAATATACCCTTTTTACCCTACGGGTACAGGGTATAAAAATTAATAATCTTGTACATACATAGTAATCGACATGTGTGCAACATTTTACTGTAAGGCTTCTTAATAAGTATATGTATACTATAGTTCCATATTGAAAAGTTGATATTCTTCTTAAATATTTCTTAAGCAACCCGTGGGCTGTTTTTCAATCGGTGGTTGCTAGTTTCGCATGGCCAGGAGTGAACAGACCCATAAACACACACACACACACACACTTGCTGGACGGCAGTTGAGCCACACAGCACACATGTCCACCGCCACACCCCCTCTCCAAGCCCCTTGCCCAGTGTCGTCCAGGACACATCGTGCGTCTGGCAGCCAACCACTGTCTTTGGCCGGGACTTCGGCCATAACTTCGGCTCTATTCGTAGCTACGAGCAGTTGTTGTTGCTGTTGTTGTTGTGTCTTCCTGTCGGCGTGTTTCCTTTTTTGCGTAATTTACGAGATTATTTCGTACACACACACACACACACACACACTCACACATGCACATTAACATACACACATAGACGCATATACTTGTACGCACACTGCCGCGCATAATGATGTTGGCTTGTCTTGGACAGCAGCGGGCGTCCTCTATAGTATATGCATGGGTGTGAGCGATTGAAGAGGTGGATGGGGCTGCTGTGGGGGAATGAGTGTGTGGATAGGTGGCTGGGTGGTTGACTGCTTGTTGTAGTTATTGCTTGCGGGCATTCATTTTAATTTTAAAACAACACCAACAACAACTACAACATCAGTCTAAAACATACAGCGCTTACAAATGGCAAACAATTTGAGACACACATATACATACATACCTACACCCATTCACACACACTCACACATAGCACACATCTATGCTATTTAAGGGTTGCCAGGCATCGCTAATGAGACCAAGTTAGTGCATACATATGTACATCTATACAAGTATGTGAAGCTACAATGGTCAGTGATGGATAGTGATTAAGTTGAGGAATGAAACTGGACTCTAGCTGGCTAAATCAATGGATAGGCCTGCACTCACAAATAACATCAAACTATACTAAATAGTAGTAGCACGGGTAGCATTGAAAAAAAAAAAACTAAATTAATGTAGCAATTAATCGTGCACAGCGTTGAAAAATTCGAAAGTCGGTAATTACATCCTCATCGATGCAGATGGTGTTAAGCGATAGCAATCACATTCATAGTAGTATATATCCTCAAGATGGAAAATTAGTTTAAAATTAAGGGCGAATACAAGATTTGTCTATTTATGCATCTATAGGACACACTTAGGGTCGAGGATAATTGTAAAAATAGTTCTACATATCATTCAATAACTTTTTGAATAGTTCTTAGTACATAGTTGTTAGTATTTAAAACTGAAACCAAAATCTATGATCAATGGCACCGCTTAGCGAGATTAGGTTCCAAAAAGCAAACTCATTACCAATTATTTATCACCATAGTGTATAAAAACAATTATATATAAAAGATTAATTAAAATTGAAATAATTATTAATCATTATTATTATTATTATTATTAAGTTATGAATAGTTAAGTTCATAGATCTTAGTATTACGGGAATTATTACTAGAAGCTGAAAAAAAAATGAAGAATATGTTTATACCCATAAGATCCACAAATAAGCTGGCGTTTTAGTTTTTGAAGTGCAACTTCTTTTGTGAGGGTCTTTAATGCTGGATAGCCAACCTTTTCTGTGACGAAACCAATCCTTATTGTAAAATACACACGCAATCATCACTTTCCATTCATTTTCTATCTATTTGTAGCGGTTTTCTATATTTTCTAGCATACTTGTACATATATTTATGCACAGTTTCAATAGAGATTACATTTATGGCTATAACTTGCCTTACAATTGATCTTTTAAAATGAAACTAAACTAATTTAGTTTTCAACTATTCCAAGAATTACGGGAACTGTGAAAAAATCACTAATAGGGGAAGAGTGGGAGGTGCAAAAAAATCACCTGCCTGTCCTTTCTCGGACCTAGGACAAACTACATACCAAGTGAGCACAGTATCTTTTATGTTTTTACCATTTTTAGCTGGGCTTATACGTGAAACTAGTTATAGTGAGTTTACTAGCCCTTTTTTAGTGGACTTTCTAGCTATTTATAGCGGATTTTCTAGCGGGGTTTCTAGTCGTTTTCAGAGGATTTTCTATTAATATTCTACCTAATTATAGATGTGTCATTTCTTCGATAATGGACAGCTATAACCGTTTGCTAGCAATTCTTTTCACATTACATCAGCCATCAATCATTGTTGAGTAATTATAAAGGCTTCCCTTACAAATCTAAAAAAAAAAAAAATAAAATAAAATTAAATTACTCCATTATACCCACTAAGTTTCCCTTCTAATTTATTTTTAAATGCAAGCTGCTTGCTTATTAAGAAATCACATATCTACATAACTACGAGTTCCTATGAAATTTTTCTGATTAAATCAGCTTCCGAGATTCAACGAGATAACGTAGAATTGTGCTAACTGGCTGTAGTCAGTTTTCTTCTCAGAATCTAAGGCCAATGCAATCCTTTGACAGGAGAGCTGTCCAGCCACACTGCCAGTCCACTTCTTCTGCCCACTACTTGAGCGGACGAGCCACAGAGTCAACGTGGAGGCTTTCAGTGTCATTAGTTTTGAATAAGCCATAAATTAAAGATTAAAATGTGTGCAGCATGCGGCGGCGGTTGGCGCTTTTTTCACTTAACGGACAGTGGCTGGCAGCCACCGACACCGCCACCGCCACCGCCACAACCACCGTCCAAGCATTGACAATGCCAGGTGCTGAAGGGGTGTCAGTCGTGTGTGTCTTTATGCGTGGCTGTGCGTGTACGAGTGTATGTCTCTGTGATGGGCAGGCGGGCGGGACTAGGCGTAAAGGAACACATAAGTCCAACAATGGCAGAAGCAGCCTAACGACGACGCTGTTGGAAATGGCGATGGCAGCGGCAATAACGACAACGACAATGACGAAGCAGCGTCCGTCCCATGATCCAATATGTGCCCTTGTCCAAGTCCCCACCAACCAACCACCCGACACTGACTCCGACTCCGACTCTGAATCCGACAACCCGTAACCCGCAACCCCCAAATAAAGCATGAGAAATTTGCATATGTGTGTGTGTTTGTGTGTGTGTGTGTGAGGTGTTCACATACTACGCACAACAGAAACTGCTGGCGTAGGTAAATTAGTTCATGCAAGTGTGTGTGTGTGTGTGTGACAGTGAATCTGTTTGCGTGTGTGTGTGTGTGAAGGTGGTGCGTTATGTTTGCTGCCTTGAAAACTGAAAGTTTTGCACGTGTACTCGTGTGTGTGTGTGTGTGTGTGTGTAGGCTTATATATTGTGTATATGTACACTGTTCGGACAGCAGGAGCGACGGCAGCTCGGACGGTGCACACACACACACACACACACACACACATCCATGTGTAGAGGGCGTCTCGTTTTGGCACACGCCTGAAAGTATGCAGCACAATTGTGCTAACTTACATTTTGGCAAGAGTTGAGCCACAGACGCGTCGTTGTTGTTGCTGTTGCTGTTGCTGTTGTTGTTGTTGTTGTTGCTAGTGTACGCTGTAAAATGCAAAATGACTACAACAATGGGCAGCAGCGGTGGCGGTGGCAGTGGCAGTGGCAGCATCATCAACATCAGCAACCCTTACAACGCGCCCCCTAATGTCACTTCCCTCTCCCCCCTAACATGCTGAACGCTTTTGCTAGTTTTTGGGCAAAACTACAAATGTTTTGTATATTGTATGTATGTATGTACATATGTAGATGTGTTTGTATGTCTCTTCAGTTGTTACCTCGCGGCAACATCTACAACCCTCTCGCCCCACCACCTATGGACAGACTAACAAAACTTTCGCTTTTCAGTTTTGATTATCAAAATAACTTCATTTATGTTGCCGTACATGTGACAGCCCTCTGTGTGTGTGTGTGTGTGTGTGTGTGTGTGTGTGTGGATGTGTAGTGGTCCGCTACTAAACGGCAGCTTAAGTGACGTAAATGTACACATACATTGTTGTTGTTCTTTTAGCTACCAATGTTGTTGTTTTATTTGAGGCATCAAAACTTTGTCCAACATTTCGCACTTTGATTGTCATTGTTGTTGCTATTCTGTTGCTCTTCTTGTAAGCCCGCGCCCTTTGTCTCTCTGCACTATTAAATTTAAATGCACGAGCTCTCGTGTGTGGCAATTAGTTTTCAGAATGCTCGCAACATTTTGTGTCAATGGCTAATGATGCGCATACGGCAGTTAGTCATGTTCTGCATATAAGGACAGCTTAAAGCGCTTAAAAGAATAATAATTACTTTTCAAACGGCATGGGGGTGGCTTTTAATTGCAACTGAACTGATATTATTTTTAGATAAGAAACAGATTCATTCGAAACACCTAAGTAGAGGTGCAGAAATATCGATAGTCAACGATAGTTTTCAGAAAATCTTCGTTCGTATGTTTATTTAAGCAAAAATATTTAAAAATACAAATATAGGTTTAAATTAAATAGCAAGCAAATATTAAAAAAAGTTAAATTTCCTTGTTATTAATGTAGAAAATATGGATTCTTACACCGAATTATATACATATTGTGTTCTTATTTAAAAGAGCAACAAATTTATCGTTCTTTAGGCGAGTCCTCTAGTCGATAAACAATTCGGCTTGAATGTATTGGATTGCAATTACTATTTTTTTTAGCCTGTTAGGTCTATAATGTCTCTGTGATTCGGAGCATAGCTGGCCAAATGGCAAATAAAATTCCCCCAACAGGTCGGAGGCATTAATAGACGTTATTGTATTATAATTCATATATTTTATAATAAACATTAATAAATTGTTTTAAGAAGTTTAACGCACGCTGTGTGCCATTTTTTTAGGTAATGGTAAAGCTTTCAAGACAATATTCTTAATTCTAAGCTATTCTAAATTATGGATAATGTGGGCCCACCATGGATGGTGGCTGGGAATGCTGGGAAAACTTAAAACAAGACAGAGTTTTCTAATTAAGGTTCCAACTTCAATCGCATTTAACAATAAATACGAGTGTATGTATAAACTGTGAATAAATATAACTTATCAGTCAATCCAACAATACCAATAAGCTTGAAAAGAAACCAAGTTCCTTATAGATTTATCCAAATAATGATCAATTTATACTCACTTCTGAAATAAAAAAAATATGTTATTTCCATAATAAATATATCATATCCATTATAAATATAATAAATATAATAAATAAATATATTATTTCCCTAATAATAGCAAACAAACTTTCATTGCAGCTGAATTAAGAGATAATTAATCTTTAATTTTTGTTAATACAAAGTACTAATCTATTGTACAGTAGAGCTTGCACAGCAGAGATCGTCATACTTTCTGTTCCACTTGAATTTCGGCTGAACGCAAAGAACTGCTAAAGCCTGCAAGATCCAATTAAGCATAATTGTGTCCAGTACACGCGCCATAAATATAGCCCCAACCCTGAGCAAGGAGGCAAGAAATTCTAAAGTTTGCTCTCCTTCTTCTTTTTACCCTTTCCTTGCCGCGCAAAAAGCAAAGCAAGGCCGAATAAAAAATGGCAAAGAAAAGCAAATGGTTGTTGGAAAGTGCGGCGATGCCCAGATTACGCACTGAACAGTACGAGTATATAAGGGCAAGGGTTGTTGGCCGTGGGCCGTGGGCCAGTAAATGAAAATTGACATTTATATAAATTAGAAAAAAGATGCTGTGTGCCAAGAGTGCCAAGAATAGAGGGAAAAAATAAATAAAAAATAATGAGAAGCTGCCGCTGCCAACTTTGCATAAACTCCGCGTCGAGGAAAAAACGAAGGAACAGGTTAGAACAGGCCAGCAAATGAATGAATATGGAAATATGGCTTTTATATACGCAATGTTAATAATGGCAAAGTAATGAGTCCTTGCCAAATCAAGCACATAACGCAGCTAACTTACATTCAAAGATCGTTGTAGCGTGGGTTCGCATGGGTTTTTTCATACACTCGTGGTAGTGTAACAATGCTTTAGACGCTTTAGAAACTTTGCACTTTGCACATTGAAAATAGTGTTGCCTGCTTTTAGGCTGCAGCCTTGGGGCATGAATCATGAACCCGCTCTAACTGATACTTAGTGCCAGTTGACTCCCACAGGATGCGCTGTACTACGGTGCAAGTAGCTCGAGGTTCCTTTGGACACATTTCGTAAGTCACACAACTTTTTATACACTATATAAAAGCGTTAAAGGTTAAGTTAGCTGAGAGACATTGTTTGTGCGTTTGAGAAGTCTTCTGGCATTTCTTGACACATTTTTATAGCTTAACATTTCAATGGCTCCAAATGATTTTGGAATGCCAATTACTAGTTGTTTAAGCTAAATAGAACAACATTGAAATAAAAAAATGATGGCCTTGCAAAAAACTATTTGAACAAATAAGTTTAAAAAACACTAAACAAAGAACTATTTACATACTTTTTAGTATTATTATTTATTGTACCTATTCTTTTTGTGTGAGACATAAAAAGTTTTCCAATTTAAAAAAAAAAAATCCTTTAAACTATTCCACAGTTGGACGAATATGAGGGGCCTTAGATCAGGTGCTCAGCTGGTAGGTCATTATTCCTGGATCTTGAGTGCGTTGCTTCGTGAACTAGTGATTGGGCGAGTTGGCTCGCATGAACTGCGTTTAGTTTGCCAGAAATAACATTCAGTTTTTACTGTCGGAATGTTTGGATCATTTTGGATGCATTCGCTGCGAATATACTAAGGAGATCTAGTCTGAGGATTTTAGATGACGTCCCAATTACTGTGAGCCATAGGTGCAGAATGGCTTTATAATGCCAGGACTTTTTATTCCAATTCAAGTGGAGACTGTTCGTTATTATTTTTTTTAGTGGCGCAATATGTTTCTTTGCAGTTGTCATAAGACTGCGGAATTGCCATTTTTGTATACCCTTTTTATAAATGTATGCGTTTGTTCAGCCAAAGCTTTTTCAAATGCAGAACTGAAAAAGCGGAAAAAAGGAACCAATGCCTAACGGAAATGGGAGCTTGATCTTAAATAAAAGAGACATGTCGGAAGAGCAATTCGATCGGTATGATAAACAATTATTATTTTCTGTACGCTTTATTAATTGAAAGGGCTAGTTCTAGAAGTGCTGGAGAAAGTTTTTCTTTTGAAATGTTTAACAAATTCTTTTTAAAAAATTCAGTTTTATTTAATTTATAGTTTACTAAAAGAGTCATTGAGCTGCTAATGCTTTAAATTAAATAGTTTGAGGTTGGACATTTTTTGGACACTTCTGGATAAATGTTGCTTGCATTAATTTTAATATTTTACTAAAATTTTGTTTGGAGGAACTATTTATTTCCAGTAAAGTTTTGTTCCCCAAGATGCCTCAGAATCCAAATTGTATTAATGATCGCATTCTAGAACTGGTGTAGGGTATTCAATACTGCAGAGCACTTAGATTGGTTCATTCTTTTTGGGGGGCTGTTAGATTTGAAGTCAGACACAGAGGCAGCTGAAAAGGCAAGTGCGCTCTGCTTGTGCTTGGCCCAGGAGTTAGGTTTCTGGGCTCATTGGCACGGCGACTAGTGCAGCTTCCTGTGAGGCTGGCCCTGATTTTGATTCCATCTACTTAGGCACCCAATGCCACCCACTTGGCTTTGCCTGCCTTTCACATATTCTTTGTATTCTTCGACTCTTTTGCGCGCCGCTTTTTACGCATTTTTTTCGCAAGCAACCATGGCCACATTGCCACCGCCACCCCTTTCACTTGTGCCGAAGAGTCGTCCGTCCATCTGGCCATGGTCCGACCCTTTGCCTCTCGGTCGGCTTTCTTTTTATTTACTCGCTTGCCCGCCCACTCTCGGCTCACCCACTACTGCGCTGCTGTACTTTATGTCCAATTTTTTCGACATGTTTTCTCGTTCCCTGTGTGCTTTTTTTTCGGTGTTTAAATTAGAACTTTGTTCGTGCTTTGAATTTTTAAGTTATAAACTCAAGGGGGTATTTTCTTCTTTTGCCTCTGCTTATTTTTTCGCTTTTATTTTTTTTTTACTTTTTTCCACTGCCTCCGTATTTTTGGCAGGCGTTGCAGGAGCAAAGTGAAAAAATGTACACAGGACGATGCTGGCCGGTTAAAGGGGAAAATGAGTTTCACTTTTCTTGCAGTTGCTGTTCAAGGGTATGGGAAGGGAAGGATGCGGTGGGGTGGCAAAGTGAAAGTAAAAGTGCGTGGAATACGGCTGAAGAAGACATCAGCAAAAGCAGCAGCAGCAGCAGCAGCAGCCGTTAATACATTGGGTCCACTCTAAATGCTCCACTGTGGCTGCCACAGCAGCTGCTGCCCCACGGGCGACCTCGACCTCCACCACCACCTCCACCTTGGCTTCAGTTTCAGTTTCGGTTTCGGTCCCTGTGAGAGCTACGCACATTTAAGTTATTATCAAATTGAATAGAAATAAATTCGGCTACATGTGAGTTTAAATTGTATGTGCAAGAGGAACGTGCGGCAGGGGGCTGGGGGCAGTGCCAGTACCAATGGCAGTTGAAAGACAGACTTGTTGATAGTTGCACAGCCAGGCGGGAAAAAGGGAGAGCTCGCTGGCTTACATTATGGACAGTACTGTTCAGAGTCGCATGCAGTGAATGAGCAATAAGATGCTCCCAATTCTAGCACTAGATGTCATAACAGAGCCGCTTCCTTAAGTTAATCGAAGTTATTTAATAGGGCTCTCACTTGATTGCCCAAAATATATCGCAATTTGTCTGCCATTACTGGCGAAATCTATTCATCTTCAGCTCTGACCGCAGGAAATCATTCACTTATGCGTAACTAAAGGTGTGGTCCGACAGGCAAATAATATGCACACATGTTTGTCGAACTTTAAAAGTATACATGCATTTCTAGTTCTAATTTAATCATAACTAATAGGTACTATAATTAGTTAAAGTTACATTCTTGTAAAGCTTGTTTTTTCGGAGGCTACTTCTCTAATTGGTGTTTTGTATGCAAATTATTTGCTTGCCTGGCCTGAGGATGCTCAAAAATTGTGTGGTTATTCGGTAAAATATGGAGCCCAAGCTAGGAAATATTACACTAGAATTTAAACTATGGTCGGTAGCTGGAAAAGCCATTATTCTGATGATATCTATGGAGTGGATTCTACTACTGGTAGGCTATGATGTTTAAATAAATATTTTTAATGCCGAGTGGAACTACGTTTTTCAAGTACACAAATGGCAGGAAAACAGGCAAGCATGAATTTATAATTTTCGATCCTTGAAAAGTATGAGAGATTTTCAAGGGCATGTGGTAACGAAGAGAGACGAAGCTGAAAAAGCAAAAAAAGTGATAAAAGTGCAGGCGAACGAACACAAAGATGAAACAACAGCTGTTAGCTTTAAACTTTTTAGTACCTTTTGTGTTCTTTTTATTCGTTTTTCTGTGAAAATTTATTAGCTGAGCTGCAAATAATTGATGTTGACTGCATCGATCTTTTTCCATTTTTAAACATCGATTAAATCAATTTGATTCTAGGGGGGGATTTAAATATTAATTTTGCCATTGATTCCGTTTTTAAAAAATGAATAATACAGCAAATGAGTTTTTTCTCGATATAACAAACCTATAGCAAACCTATAATATCTTATTTGAACGAAGACCCAATTTTATTTTATTATTGGAAAAATTGATTACTGAATAAATACAAATGAAGTTTCACTTCTATTTCTATTCTTTTTTTATCCCTTTATTCACTTCACTTGGAAGCATAAGGACTAGGACAACTACGAAATATAATTATATTTAAAGGTTGTGTTTTTAATTTTTTCAGTTTTTCACATGAAACTGAACAAAAATGAAAGTATTGAAAGCATAGCTTCGCACCTAAGCTTGAAGGTTCCAGTGAGGTCTAAATCGTTATTTGTTTATATTCAGTTGATGTATAACTTTATAAAAAAAAACATTTTGAAAATGGAACTCAAACAAAATGAATGTAAATGTAGTTCCTTGGAGCAGAATAACAAACTAATACTACTTGTATACCAAAGCAATAACAGCTCTGTCCTTCAAAGACGAGATCGTGGCCGTTTAGCACAGAGAGTCGACAGTTTCATGGGTGGGCGTCTAGTGTGCTGTTTTTAGTATTAGAAATTAGAAATTAGAGGGCTCCTTTGCAGCTGGAAACATAAAGCCTGGGCTCCTCCTGCAACTTCAGAGAATAGATGCAGTTAATGCAAGAAATCTGAAGCGACCTCTGCCCTATCTAGCACTCAAAACTTTAAAACTAAAATAATCTAAACTCAATGCTCATAGGCTTGCCTCACTTAAGAAGACGATAAAATACTTTCGCAGGATAGTATTATTATTATTATCGATTATTAAATCGCTCGTCAAACTGAACTTCAACACCCAGCAACCTGACCTATCCAAATGCTTATCTTATCTTTTGAAAATAATAATATTTTGAAACAATACTAGTTGAGAGCATTCCCAAACATCTGGCAAATATTTTATGTATGGGAGGTGCGTTTTTAAAATTATTTATTTATTTATTGCATCGGCACTTATCACAAGCCGATATAGGTGAAAAGATATATTTATCCCCCAACGATACGGACTTATTATTAGATATTTTTGTAAGTTCTATAGGCTTTTTTATTCCTTAGATTTATTTAGTTGAAGTTCTCTATTGTTTTGATTTTTTTACATCGACAGCTTTGTTTGCGAAAAAATAATTAAAATAAAATAAAAATTTTAAAAATGAGATTGGTTGATTTTTAAGGGGTTTTATTGAAAGATTTTCAGCCAGGCATATTAATATAATATATTTTAAAATATGAAACATTATTTCTTTTTATGGGGTCGATTGCTTCAAACCATATCTTTTATGGACTTGATTACATACTCGTATGTTTAATGTTCCTATCTCTTGACATCCTAGAGATGGAGGAGTTCTTATAAGCATGAGAGCCTGCCTCGTAGCCTGGCACTCTGGCTTAGCTTCAAAGCAAATTAATGTAATGAAACATTTATTCAATTTCAATTTGTAACCTTCGGAGACTATGGTCGCCACTTAGGCAGCAAAGCCGCTAGCCCTTCTTGAAAGAAGTTATTTCTAGGGAAAATCTGACAACTGAGACGTGAAGATAAACACATGCCAAATGAAAAGCAAAGAGTCGCACAGAGCAAACGATAAAGCAAAAAACAGAAAACAAAATACCAAACGGACATCAGCGCAAGTGGCCCTAAAAGGGGTGATGGGTGGTGCTCAGTCCCCATCGAAAAAACAAAAAAAAAAAAAAAATGTTCTTAATGTATTTTCTTTGTGCTCGCTTGCCAGTCGCCGCTTGCCGCTCCCCGCTTAGTGCTCGCAAATAGTCGTCCTTCGTCCGCTTTGTTATTAAAATTTTCCTTTTAAAAATAAATGAAAACTAAATAGCAACTGCAAATGGGAGAAGAGAGGGCAAAAATTTGATTTTACCCTCGATTTTCACATAGATTTTTGAGCTCGTTTTCTTGCTTGCACACACACACAGACATACACACACACACACAAAACATAACGAGAACTTTTTAACCCTTTTGTTTAATTAAAAAAAAGAAATGCGCACAAGACGCGCAAGAAGCAGTAGGAGTAGCAGGCAAAGGACAGAAGAACATCAGGACAGCTGCCGTTGAATTTTAAAATACTTTTCAATACGCACCAAAAAAAAAAACACAAAAAAAAGCGGACAAAGTACATAAATTTCGACAGCCGTCGCCTTCGCCAGCGCCGGCGCCGGCGCCCAAAGGGTTTCGCTCGGGATCGTCCGGGGTGCGGGCAAATGGAAAACCAAAGAAGAAGTAAAGTAATTATTTTGCATTTGCGTAGATAAAATTAACGATGATGGCAAGCGACGCGCCAAGAAAAAAAAAAACAAAAAAATCGAAGCCAGGGCATACAAAAAAAAAAAGAAAAGCCGCCAAGGCGAAAAGCGGCAGAAAAAGCAAAAGGAACCCGCCAAGTACCCCCAATTTGCTGCTGCAGGAGAAGGAAGAGGAGGAGGAGCTGAAGGAGGAGGGGTAGGCGTAGGAGGGGCGGGTCATTTGCGAGCTCGCGCATGGCGACGAAAACAGAGCAGGGAACTGGCAGCAGACAGGACACAACAGGCAGCAGAGACAATGCGGTAAGCTGTCGCCGGACCAGCCCATCACCCCCCCCCCCCCCCACACTCCCCGGCCATGCCATCGTTCCTCCCTGGAGCGTTACTAACCCCATCATTATGCCAATTCAGCTGTCAAAACTTTTGTGCGTATTTTAATTTTTCTTTCACTCTTTTTTGCTGTGCGCATACTTTTTCCTCTCGCCTTCGATGCTTCAAAGTGGATTGGGGTCTTGGTGTTTCGGACTCGGGCTCGAGTTCGGGTTCGGGCTCGGGATCTGAGGCCTGACAGAGACTCTTAAGTGCGTAGGCTTGATTTTCGTTGCTGTGATTCCAGAGAAATTTGAATATGCATGATGGTCCAAATACTCGCAGTGGGCGGAGCAAGTGGACGCGCCAAGGATGCAATGGCTTGATAAATGGCGCGTGCCTGGGCGGTTCACCAGAGCGGGGCCACCAAATGGAACTTAGAAGTTGGCAGCAATTAGTTGAAGACAGTAAGTTGTTCGTAGAGCGTGCGAATACTCTACCAGAAATGACAACGATTTACCAATTTGAGAGAATTTGAGTCTTTCCTACACATCGATTAAGCCCAAAAGAATGCCATTCTTGGCACATTTTTCACACAAGCGCTGCCATGGAAGAATAGAGCGTTTTTATAAGTTAAAAGTAGACATCCCTGCTGGCTATTTATACGCAGGTCAAAATTTCAATCGTCCAAGAAGTATAATACCAAATAGATCATTGAAGAAATGTACAAGTATATACTCGTATTATTGCTATCCTGAAATTTGACTGCAAAAAATAAATCTGCACGTTGCTGTCAGTGGCCATGTTAGAATAGGCCTTGTTAGAATTGGTCCTGTTAGCATGGGTCCTGTTAGAATTGGTTCTATGTTTTCTTTACGGCTATACCAAATTACCTGTTTAGAAATAAATTTGCATTTGCTTCTAGAAAAATGATTGGCACAAAGATCGTACACAATACACGTTATAATCAACAGTGCCTTTTCAATAAAAATATACCTTATTTCAATGGTCTGTTCTTTACACTTTTCAAATTACTTTATTGGTCATTCGTCTGACTTCTAACGCTGCTGAACTCAAGACTGAATACATACTCTTTTCTGCCGCTATTCTTTTAAAAACGGGCGTTGCCAGATATCCTTTATTACTTGTATTTAGGGATGCTATACAGGTTATCTTATAATTAGATTTAAATATTAACATTCGTTTATGAATATTCAGAGGAATTACCTATATACAGGGTGCGCCATCTTTTATGTCGGTATGCAAACATTCAATATCCTTGAAAAAAAACAACCGATTTTCAAGTATGAGATATTTTTATTTCATTTGGTTCTGTACAATTTCTTGAACTGAGGTTTTCAACACTGGTCTACTCAAGTCAATCGGTTCACTAATGACAAAGTTATTCAATATCTACATACCGACATAAAAGATGGCGCACCCTGTACATCTTAAGTAGGTATTTACATATATACATACATATATGTACATCTTACATTAATTACCATTTGGTTGGTTTCCGAAACCTCGAACAGCAATTCAAGCAATTATAACAAGGACGCCTTGGAAATAGCAAATAAAGTTGTTTCGGATTTTAATGCTTATGTCGCAAGACAAACCACAAGATACATATACATATATGTACATATGTAAGACGATTTGCATAGTAATTTCAAATATTAAGCATCGCGAATGTATAAAGATCTTTTAACTATATATTTGCTCCTTAAAATATGAAACAAAATTACTTCTCCTTCCATGTGGACATAACATTCCTTTATAAATCGAAATGTAACGGCAACTTAATTAAACTCAGTACCTCTATCTATTGAGTAACAGATGTATGATTTAAAACTATAGATTGCGTTCAAGCTTCTTCGAACTTGACGAAAGTGTTCCAAATAAAGAGCTCAAATTTCCATTATTTGTTGCATAAGGCATCCACATATTTTACAAAACACCTATGTCCTCTTTTAATGCCCTTAAATATAATATTGAAGTAGCCCCAAAAATTGATAAATAATCACAGATATTATATGTAGCCTTGGCTTATCTATTTTCAAACGGAATAATAGTATTTTTCCGTTATTACAAATTATTAATTATTATTATACCAAAATTCATTACTCTTTCTCAGTTATTTTAGTATACACTATTGTGAAAAGAAAAGTTATACAAGTTCAGGTCCCTGTGACCGAAACTATTGCATTCAAGCGAGTCAAAAACAACAGCCCAATTATTCTTAGGACAAGGGGTGGCAAATTTTTGATTGAAAATGAAACTCTTTATGCAAAACATCCAAGATATTGAGAGGAGTATTTGGTTTGGAAGATTCCTATTTAACGTGAAATGTCGTTGAAGTTCTGGCTCCAATGTGTCTAAAGCTATTCGGCAACCTTTCTGAAATCTTTACCCCCTCTATAGAAGAATACAGCTCTTCTTGTGGCACACGGCTTGAAACCATTACCTACTGGATGCTTCATGAATGTTTCATAGATAGATACTAGGCATGATATTACGTAGGAAATGCGCAAAAAATATTCAAAGTTTCTTATCAATAAGAATTATTTGGGTAACGAGTTCATAAAATAAAAAGAACATCAAAGAACTTCACTCGGAAGTCATATAGTAATTGAGCAGTAACATAGTTCCATTCAAGATCGACTGATTTTTAAACAACATTATAATACACATAGGTGCGGGTAGGTGGCGAACAGATACTCTTGCAATAGTCCCCCTTTATTGAATTGCCTACGCTTCGGAGCCCAAGCCTCTTGCTCTTTGTGCCGTACACACTTTTTTTTTTGCATACCAACCCAACAACAACAATGAAAACAAAAACAAAAAGAAAAAAGGGGTTGATTATGGTCACTAGAAAATTTGTAGTACGCAGAAGACTATACTGCTTCAGCCCAGTGCCCGGGCCATGGATTGGAGGTAGGAGTGGGAGTCGAACCAGTTGAGTGCGAGTCCGAGAACGACGGCAATGACGACGATGAGGACGACGGCGATAGCGACAGCGGCAAAATAAAAGTGGAAAAGTGGATGTTTTTCTTTTGGTTGCTATTTTTTTATTCGCGCAATTTTCGGTGTTAAGAACTCGACTGCGGGGGCTGGGGCTGGCGCTGGAGTTGGAGTTGGCAATGGGCTAAGAGTGAGCTTTTGTCTTTGCACATAGCCGTCTATATGTACATACATACATACTTATATATATTCACAATATATATATGAAAATAAAATGTACATACAATTGTAAGTATAAAGCTAGCTTTATGCTTGGGGAGCAACGTCAACACGTTGCCTGTTCATAATGGTTTTTAAATTTTGTAATATTTCAATGTCATTTGCTAATGCTAGTGCCTTCTGTTCCTCCACCTCCACCTCCTCCTGCAAGACAAAGTACAGTTGGACCCAAGAAGCCGAAAGGGTTAAGCACATCATTCTAATTAGGTTGTGCGCTGCTTGGCCTGTCATAATACAAGTTCAATTCTCATTCACACAGCACGGCAGTAACAGCAGCTGTAAAGGCAACGCATTTCAATATCCATTGAAGTTCTTTTTTTGGCGAAATGAAAAATTTAAAAGCATACACACAGGCGCATAAATAATACACACACACACACACACACATACGCGCGCGCGCGAACACATACGAACGCGCAAAATGTTGTCAAATAAACAAATAGACAGGCAGTCAGACGAGCAGACAAACGGACAAACAGACAATCGCTTGGCGTTGGACTCGAAAAAGTGGGCGGGCGTCCAGACAACGCAAGTGAAAGTCAAATGGTGGGACACACACGCACACACACACACACATGCACACACACACACACGCACACACCTACATAACAAACAGTCAAACGAAAGCTAAATAACGTAATCGCACGTAAGTCGTGGCGTCCAGTGAAAAATGAAAAAAGGAAACGAAAGGCAAGCACAAAAAAAATGAAAAAAAAACAGGAAGTTGTCTTACTGACTGGGCTCCTGGCCTCTCGGCTGCCTGCCAGCCGGCACATGTGTAAAACATTCATGGCTGTGTGCGTGCGTGCCTTTGGCTGCCACACACAAGCAACGGCACGGACGACAAGGACGAGGGCGAGGACGAGGCTGACGATGTCAGTCAAATCGTGTGCCACAGAAGCAACGAAGCGTCGCGACGCAAAGGCTCGCAAAGTGCGGGAGCTATACTTGCAGATGTATACGAATGTGGACAAGTGTTTTTCTATTCCTTTTTTTAGACAGCTGGCAGAGGTAACGCAAAAATGTCCACGAAAGGACTTTTCTCATTGTATCCTATAGTTAAGGGATCACACATCTATACCCTTCACCTTCAAAAGTGTTGTATGTGGTGTGTAAGCTTTAAAACACATACTTTATTGTAACTAAACTAATACAAATTGCCAAATCGAAAGCATTTTTTTTTTTATTTATTTATTTTATCGACAAACAGAGTTGTAGATGTGAAAAAAAATCATTACAATACAGAACTTCTCTATACTATACTAATATTATAAAGAGTAAAGATTGAATTTGTTTATTTGTTCATTTGAATTTAAATGGATCCGAAACTCCTATCGATTTAAAGGACTTTTTACTGTTGGGAAGCTACACTATCCCCGCTTAACATAGGCTATATGATATTTGCAAAAAAGATAAGGACTAATAAAGCATAATTTGAACTAGAAGATCAACCAGCAACCATTACTATATAAACACCTAAACTAGTACAACATAAAAAAATATTCCTCCCAAATTAAAAGAATATAATTTGATAAAAAAAAGATATATACATATTCAAACCAATAAAGACAAAAATAAAGAAAAAAATAGAAGAAAAATAATATCTTTAATAATTTGATAATAAAGGATAAGTTTGCTCCATTGTAAATAATATAATTGCATCACAAAAAGGCTGAGGAGTTCTAACCCAAAATTACCTACAAAATTCCTGAAAAGGAAGCTTCCTCAAAACATAATGTCACTTTAAATATTATTGAAAAGTCCCCAGACAAATAAATAAAATTAAAAAATCCCTTCCATTCATGCTTGGAGTTTGTTGTTGCTGTAGCGCAGCATTTTCCAAAAAGGAGTACCGCCAACAACGTCTTCATAATTTGCATAATTTGTACCGAGCAGATACGGAATAAGCATATAAAAAAAAACATCGATGTATCGAGTATCGACCATGTTTTTACCACGATGTATCGATGTTTTCCGTTGGTTTTTTGCATCGTAGACCATCGATGTTTGTCCAAACATCGAACATTATTCACATTTCTTTGTGTGGCTTACCGAAGAAGGTATATTTTTATTAAAAATTATTTGAAGTTTTCATTAAAATATATACACACTTAATATGCCTAAAAGGTGTACCTGCGTATATAATCAGTTTTTTTAAGTAAGCCATACAAGTTCATCGAGTACTTTATTGATTAACAACATTAAGTTAAATACTATGACAGCCTCTCTTGAGACATAAACCTTTTTTATTTCAAACATCTCTGTTGATTTTCCCCGTAATATTAGCTTATTCTCTATGGAAAGTTATTTTTTAAAAACATCGATGTTTTTTTACGATGCATCAACTATGCATCGATTTTTCATAAAGAGACATCGATACATCAACATCTATGTTTTTCCTTCGACTTACATCCCTAATCCGAGATCAGTTTCTGTGAAAAATTGCCAAATTTTTGCTACCTTTCCGATGATTCTGTAAGAAACGAACAAAAAAGTATCAATAAATAAGTAAGTATATACATTAAGGCTTAACATTGACTTACTTTGGCTTAATTTGAAGTGAGCAGTGAAACAAGCTTCACGAAGCACATGCATGAAAAGCGGGGAAAACATTGTAAGATACATATATCGTAAAAAAAAAATTATGCATTCGATGTACATATATCGCATCGGATTTTACTTAAAGTTTGCATCCTACTATCGATATTATATCGATATTTCCATATCGATGGCCATCGCTAATTGATCGTAAAAAGCTAAATGCGGACTTAAAATAACACATCAATATTATCTAGCATCATTGACAATGAAAACAAAAATGTTGTTTTTTTGTTCGCTATTAAATTAAATTAAAATTATAAAAAGAATAATTTCAGTGTGTGCGATCCGTAAAAAGACATTGACGCTTGCTGCAGCAACAGCTGTTGGTCCCGCAGTGATTTCTTAATTGCTGTTCTTGGTTGTGGAAATGTAAAATACAGATTTATATTTATATACATATAGTGTGCTACTATATAAATTACAATCACAATGCCGTCCTACACACTCACGGAAATCGCGATCGAAATGCTTGGCTATAAACTTTATGATGCGGACGGCCAATTTCAGGTTATGAATTTTGGACAGACCCCGGGTCCCCCCTCCCAGTGGACTGCATATATGAACGAGCCTTCATTAACTGAGCTTATTTATGGGCAGCACACGCCGACGTCACCGAATGAGGCTACTACTAATCGGGCTACAAATAACAAGGTGGCCAGTGTGCCTACCACAAGTCTCGAGAGAACAGTAGCACCAGAGGAATCGGGAACTCTCAATGCCAAAGAGTCGAAAAAGGTACTGATCGACGAAAAGATGAACGTACCCAGCCAAACCGAAGCAAGTGTACCCCAACAAAACGGAAAGAAGCCTTCAGCAAACGAGGCGGTACTACAGAAATGCCCTGCCGACAAGGCTAAAATTAATAAACCCAGTGCACCTGCCACTAATCACAAGAGAACAATTCCACCAAAGGTATTTGAAATTCCCCATGACAAAGAAACAAAAAAGGTCATTATCGGTGCAAGTGTACCCCAACAAAACAGAAAGACGCCTTCAGCAAACGAGGTGGCAATTCGAAAATGCCTGGAGAACAAGGCTAACATTAATAAACTCAGCACGCCTGCCGCTATTCGCAAAACAATAATTCCACAAAAGATATTGGGAAATTCCAATTCGAAAGAAACAAAAAAGGTCATTATCGGTACAAGCGTACCCCAACAAAATAGAAAGACGCCTTCAGCAAACGAGGTAGTAATACAGAAATGCCTTGACGATGAGAAAACGAAAGGGTTGCATAATGCGATCTCAGTGAATAATTCTCGCAAGGACGTGGAGGACGAACAGCTGTGTATGAGGTCGGACCCGTCTGCGCACATCCCACCAATTTTACGCAAGATATAGATCCAACAACTTGCGACATTGTTGAATTAATATGTTTTTAGTTAAAGTAATACCTAATAAGATGCCAGTGCTACCCAACGATTGTATTACGGCGCTAATCGCGCCGTCGATAATTTGTATGCGAAATCGATAAAAGTGAAGATCATGTAATAAGCAATTAACCAACATACATATGTATGTATGTATGAGTATGAATATGGATTTTTCATTTTGGTAATAACTTACGGAAAATTGCTTTTTAATTGTCGTAAACGAAAAACATAAATGTTCGATTATACACCCCATAACGAAACATTTAAATTAAAATTATTAAAAAGATTTATTTTTTTTAGTTATACGACGCAAATATTGTCTTGAAGTTTTTGCAAAACATAATCCATTCATTAAATATAAAGTACAATAAAATATTATGGAATGAATAAATATATAGTGCGACCATTGCGATAATAATAAGAACATTTAATTACTTTACGTATTTCTACTTCAAGCAAAAAAAAAAGCAACAACAAAAAACTACTTTTTATATCTTCACGCATTTATTTATTTGATAAGTTGTTTATTGATCGAAGAATGGAATACAATAATGAATAAGATTCCTTAATTTTAGTTTTTCCTATTTTTGTGAGTTTATTTAATTGTTCCTTTTTTGAATCATGCTATTTTTTCTATAATTTTGAACGTGAATTTCTTTGTACAAAAAAAAAATAAACATTATTAGTTGTTTCTTGTTTCAATAAATACTTCGGGGTTTTTCACATCAATCTATCAATCCCACATAAAAGACAAGAAAGTTTATTGGATGAGAAGCCCATGACATTGTTGGAGGACCTATGAATCTGCAAACACAGCTAATAATAACGGATTACTGGCACACTTTCTTGTATTCTTCATGCACAAATATACCTCAAGGCAATGGGTATATTATTTAACAAAAAACTATTAAGAACGAAGATAACGTTTTAGAATTGTTGTATTAATATAATGATTTATAATACCTTTTTTGGGTTAAAGTTAAGTTAAACATTTTTTGCCAGAAAAAATAACTTTTTGGAACTGCTCTGATTCAGTAGACCCGGCGATTAGTGTGTGAAACGGTTTTAAAATTGAATAGCCTATCTGTTGGATATACTATCTAGCTGTAGTTGAACTTTGATCTTTTGTCCTGAAGGGCTATACGCCGAATTATTTTCTTGCAGTGTTCATCGATCTTACTAGTGGGTCTGCCGCTCCGCTTGTATTTTCCATAAATGTCCGGGCTTCTGATGAAGTTCGGAATAGTATTTCTATGCCGATTAAAATTGCATTAACAAAAAAAAATGTTGTATTCCAATTCTATAAAAAAAAGTCTGCTTATGTTTATTAATATATATTATATATATTTACTTCACAGTTCTGCGCTAACCAAGTTTATCAAAAACCGTCTATAGTCTAATAATTTTATATGTACGTACATACATAAGTATATAGAACGATTAATGCAAGAAATATTTTTAGTGACAAGTCTTTTGCGGTTCAGACGTAATCGCAACAAACTCTGTGTTTAAAAACGGCTTAATACTTTGCAGAAGGATGAAGGGCTGTAACAAAGGATACTCGAAACGGTTTTTAAAGTTTTATTTATTTATATAATGCTAGCTTAAAATTAAAATCTTAAAACTAACAGAAGAGATTATGTTAGCAATGGCTTTTTAAAGTTTTAAAAGGGACTATTTTTATTGAAACGTAATTTTGTAACCTTCTTGTCATCATCCATATTATATAGTATAGCTGATAAAAATGAAAGCAATTGTCAGAAATTTTAGAATATTGTGTATGTAGTGGGAAAGGGTCCCGCTGCTATGCCTAGACTACCCACCTCACACCCTGAATCGACCTACCACCTCCACCAAGCATTGCTTACTCACAAGAATCCACGCTAATTTCGAGCCGAAGGCGCTTAAGCACCATGAACTAGGCATTACGTATGTAAAATAGTGCGTACCCAAGCACACACACACTCACACATTCACACACAGATTCGCCAGCACTTACACATACTATAAGCGTCCCACATGGACAACATCCCTCTGGTACGGCTGTTTCCAACAACACCCAAACACATTAGTGATTTAACGGCTGAAAAGTAGCCAGTGAAATGGAGTTTCAAAAAAGCTACGCTGCATTACTCTAGAAGTGCATTTTTTATAACAATGTTTATACTCGATAACAATTACAAACTGACAAATCTGGCCGGACTGAGAATTTGGAAAAGAGCGAAAAAGTGAAACTAGGCATATGAATATGAAATAATAAAATAAATATGAAAAAAGATATAAAATAATAATTAAAGCTAAGGAAAAATTTAAAAAAAATAAAGAAGAACAAAACCAACACAAATTAATAATTGCAATGTTCAACGCCAAATAAAGGTAAATTAAATTTGCAATTCAATTAAATTAAAATGAATTAAAATATAAATAAAAATGTAGTGACTAGCTCAATAACTTTAAAGTAATCTGGCACTTGCAACGCTAGGATCAAGTTTATTGTCCATATAAAAAAAATTGAATATTGCAGTAGAACACAATTGCTAATTAAATATGTGGGAGTTAAAAATAATTAATTAATATGAAGTGCCAGTGAAAGGTAATTGAAAAGCAAAGCACTTTCCGGCGTTCGTAATATTCGTATTTCCAATGCTTAAATGAAATGCTTAGCTGTTGATAATGTATATTATATAATATGATAATATATATTATATATGTTGGTATTATATCAATGGTATGCGGCACTGGTACACTGGTAGTTGGCAAAAGGTAGTGATTCATGAGTAATGCGAACTACAGGGTTACAACAACAACACCAACAGGCCAGGCAAATTGCGTGCTGCGTTCGTACGAGTGTGTGTGAGTGTATATGTGTGGTGGGGTTTATTGTGAGTTGGGGGAGGGGGCTGGGCAATGCTCGAGGCTAGCAGTCAGTTTCGCATTCGCAAATCTTCATGTGTGTGTAGTTCGTGTGTATATTTTGTGTGTGTGTGAGAGAGTTTGGGAAATTTAAAATTGCCGTTTGGAAATTTGCTTAATACATACATACATACATGTACATATATGTATGTATGATTGCCTGTGCGCACATGCAGCGTATGGGGGCAGGTGCGCATTGGTCGGACTGCTGGCGATCAGCTTGAGTTGCTTAATACATTCGGTCCTGAATATACATGAATTCAAATACAAATACATACTACACAGCCTATAAGTATGCGTGTGTGTGTGTGTGAGTTTGTGTGTCTGTGATGCCAAACTAATGCCACAACTTTGGCATATATATCATGGTAAGTCCATCCAACAGCCAAGTAGGGACAACGCTTTATATCCATTGAACAGTGGCTCGAAGTTATTTGCATTGTATGTCCTTTCAAAATATTACTGCAGCTTTTAAGTTTGAAAACTCAAATTAAGCAACCTTTCAATCGAATGGAGTAGGCCCAAATTTTTTAAAGGGCGGCCAGAAAAGGTCGGTTTGAATAGACCTGCCCAGAATTTCAGTTTAAAAAATGGATACTGTAACTATAGCTTTAAGGCAAAACCTTTAGATATATTGCCTGTATTGTTTTTGCGACTGAAAATTGGGGGTGGGCTTAGATATCAATATATGCTGTTCAACACTTCGAAGTCACACTTTAAATAACATACAAATATGTCGTTCCACATATTAGCTTTGGTTCAGATACATATGACCATTAATGTATTCTTAATTCTAGGATTTGTTTGAAAAATATCTGGCAGAACGAACTTAAGCGCCTTCTTTTTACATCAGCAATCATTTCTTGGCTTAATTGCGGGTCTGGGACAACTTTCAACTAATCACATATTTCCGTCAAACTTTCTCCGCCATTACCGATCTCAATGTACAGCCTGCAATCTCCGAAATACTTGGAAACAATGGTTAGAAAGAATTTATTTTCTATCAGAAATCTGCATTTTCGTTGCATCTTTTTGTAAAAATAAAAATAATTAACCATCTACATAATTGTTTCAAAATTTTTCCACAACTTAGGGCTGTGTTCGACACACTGTGCTTAGCTGCAGGCAAAACTAGTTTGCCAGTTATAAATTAGAAATGTGAACAGAAACACACGCCCGAGCATAAATACATAAAGACAACTTTGCATATGTATACAGACATACACACACATACACACACACTCGAAGTATATTTGTAGTTAAAACTATACGACTGCGACACAGTTCGAAAGGATTAAATTCTGTTTTTGTAATTAAGTTGAAATTTATAATCAAGGCACAAGAGTTTGTTGTTGTTGCTGTTTGTGTTGTCATACATAAGCCCGTTAGCTGGCCATGCCATAAGTGTGTTGAGTGCGTGTGCGTGTGTGTGTGTGTGCGTATGCTGAACATTAGTTTTATGCAAACTAGTTTTCAAGTTCTGCGACCACACAAACAAATTCCTTGGCTGGCCGCTGCGCGCGTGCTAGCAGTGTATTGGTGGGGATTGGGGTGTGCGGATGCTGCACAATATTTTGGACAGCGGACAGAACGAGCCGAACAAGTGAGCGAGCAGGCATAAGTGAAAGTAAAGGCAAAAGTTTTCGGTTTCGTGGCATTTGCACGCTTCAGCGCATTAGTGTAGCATACTTTTTTGGGCTAAGTCCATTGGATAACAGAGGACGAGCGACGTGGCTGCCGCTGCATCTTTAATTTATGGCTTACAAAATCTTACGCTTCACAGCCACATACTAACACACACGTGGTGCGTATGTGTGTGTCTGTGTGTGTGTGTACGTTAGCCGCATTTAAAAGTAAAATAAGATCTTTTTTTATATTTTCTGAGGCACATTGCCTCAGGTTTTGATTTGCAGAATTTGAGGAGAAGAAAAATTTACAAAAATGCTATTTTGGCTACAAGTAAGCAATTTGATAAAAATCGAAATAATAATATTTTTTTCTTAGGCTCTACCAAATGCTTTAATATATATATTAATAAAATGAGAATATATATAATTGTTAGGAATTAATTTTATTGACTTAACATTTAACTATCGATACTAAAGTAAGAATGAAGAATGCTTCCGGCTAAGCATATAAAATTATTTGGAAACATATTCGATTACTGAATAATATTTAAAAAAAAGTGTAAATCTTTTCAAAGCTTAGAACGTCCATATTATTTATAATAACTTTAGCAAATTACTTTCTAAAAAACAATTCTATATATAATATGCATTACATAATGCCAATATTAAAAACAATTAAATTCAGTTTTTAAACGAACACTTGTGATTAAATAGCATCACTCTTTAAATTTAATATTTTAGTATTCAACTCGAAATTGAACTTTATAGTATTACAATGTAGTGAAAAATCGACGGTAAAAATATTTAAATCTACGTGTAAATATTTTAATTTAGTTGTGTTTTTTTCCCAAATGGGTTGCTTTTTGTCCTCTTTACAGCATTTTGGAGACAGGTCCTAAAACAGGTTAGTTAGAAAGCTACATCGACGGAATTAGGTACAACAAGAAAAAAGAAAACACAATTGAGTTTATTGAAATTACATTATTTAATTTAACTAAATGGAATTTCCTAGAGATAAAGAAGATTTCTTTAAAGACATTTATTGATGTATTTTGTATACCGGTTAATGGTTATTAAAATTACAGATAAGCTAAGGTAGTCTAAGCTTTAGCGGCGTGGCCTTAAGCTAAAATTAAAAAGTAATATGAATTGTTATAATGAATATATTAATTAATGATAATGATAATTAATGAAGATATTGTGGAATTCTAATAGAACTATAATTTCTGCATTATATTTGATGCTTTAAGAAAAAAAATGAATATCATTAGTAATATTATAAGGAATTGTCCAACTATAAAAAAGCAAAGCAAAAGCAATGAAATAAAATGTATGAAACACATTTTCTTTAAGCCAAGCCTAGTATATTTATTTTTGAACCTCCAAACAGTACAAATACTATAAGTAAAATAAAGAAATTTTGAGAATGTAATTTTCATAGCAACTATTTATGGACACAGTTGCCTTCGACGCATTATTTTCTGACTGTAGCATGAATTGGAATTAGTGTTGCACTTAAGATGCCATTAACTTGAAGGCTGCCTTTGCACTGACTGGCTGGCTGATCAACTGACATACCGTCATTCAGAGGCATGGCGACCAAAAAAAAACAACGCTGAAAAACGAAATGCAAAATCACGTAAAAACAATACAACAATTCGGCCATGTTGGGCATGTGCGACATTATCAGAAGCCTCTGCTGCACCACTCCCCTTTCCCAACCAAACACTGAGTAGAACACGCGCCGCAGCAAGTGGGCGGAGCAGTCTTACGAAAAAAAAAGAAAATAGAAAGAAAAAGGGTTGCCATCCATCCAACAATCCATTCATCGTCTGCGCGCCTTGACGGCCAGCAAGTTTACAAAAGAAAATCATTTGATAAAAGAACGATGTCAACGAGGACAGGACGCGGCGCAACGAAATTGAGGATGCACACATACATACTTGTGCGTACGCACTAAGGGACGCGCATGCTGCTCGGACACAATTTCCTACTTTAAAAGGCAGCAACAACACACGAAATGTTGAAAAAATGACAGTAAGAACAACAACAACAACGACAACGACAACAACGTCAGCTATGTAAAGGGGCAGTCAGCCGCCTGCTCTTCCGTCCACCCATCACCGTGCATGTCTGACTGTCAACTACATAACATTGAAATGAAAAGTTAAGGGAAGATTTCTCTTTTTTTCTTGCACATATCTACATAAACATATACACATATATAAATTTGCTTTTTATGTAATTTTTCATTTGCTTTTACATTTTATTTTTGGACGGTCAACGCGGTGTGTGCGTTTCGTAGCATACTTATGAGCGCAAGGCAAAAAAAAACAAAATCAAAAACAGTATCGTGTTGCCGTGCTTTTTATGCCTTGCCTGTGTTTATTTGATTTGCTTTGTTTGTGTTTGTGTTTGCTTGACCAGCATGCCCACCAATACAGGCACACATTTATGCAGTGTAGTACGTGTGGAAGGGCAAGGGGTTGTTCCCATCTGTACCACATCTGATAATAATGTATGCATATGCATGAATATACACTTCCTGGGCGTAGTGCAGGGGGGAAAAAGATGGGCAACAGCCCCCTAGAAGCCAAACAAAACAAATCGTTTGTCCAAGTAATTATATAACATCTCAAGTTATCTGGTCTTTACTAATACTTCTCTCAATTCCATCCGTTTCTGTTCGGCGATTTCATTTATCGCTCTAATATTTACGAAATAGTTGTTATTTCAAACTGTTGTTCCAAAAGTAAACTATTTATAAAATAATAATAAAATAATTTAAATAAGCACATTCATTTCATTGTAATTTCTCGATATACAATTGAAGGACAAGCCGTTCAATGCTCTGGCTTAGCTATTTTCTATTTGATATAAGTACTTGTAGATCTGTTTTGATATAGATTTCGATTCCAAATTTTTCCTATGGCCCTCTCTGCGGCTTTTCTAGGAGCTACTAGCTGAAAATTGAGACCGACCAAGGTCGGTTAATGTATAGTCTTGTAGAGCGGCAGTTTGTTCTTTGCAAAGGGCTTTCTAGCAGCGCTTGGAATCTACTACTTTCTATTTTGCAACAAATTTAAAATGTTGTGGAAGGGCTCATTTGTAGCTTAATGTGATCTTTGTGTATTTAACTACATTCTTCGAGTTTTCCATTCTTTTTCGCATGGATTCGACAAATGCAATAATTGGCAAATTGCTTATGCAAATCAAAAAGTGTCCTCGCACATTTCCAAATTGATCTTCCTGCGAAGTTCTGTAAATTACTTTTACTTTTCCACAATTCAAAAAAAAAAATATAAACAAAATAGTTTTTTGAAATTAATAAAAAAAATAATAATTAGAAAAAAATTATAATAATAAAAATAAAATACAAATTAATAATAATTAAAAAAAAATAATAATAATCATGTAACTCGCTATGCTATTGTGATGCCTTTCAAAGCAGAGTTTTCTACTTTTGAATTTATTTTTGGACTTCATGAAATTTCATGATTTGGTGCGTCAACACAGCAAGCCTCTATTGTTTACGAATATATGACAAGAGGATTTGGAAAACTAGTCTCCAGCAAAGCAGCAAATACTCGTACTTGAACAAATATGTATTATTCCAATATCACTCTGTTTTGATCTTCGCTCTCTTCATTGATAGCTATGGCTTCACAATTGTGGATTGGCGCGACTGTCTTGGTCATTGTTATAGTACACACATATATCTACACGCAGAACCATGAAGTAGTCCTTCCAATAACGGACCCCAGCAGCATGCTGAGAGTGCTCAAGGAATCTGTCGTTGGAGCTCTGAAGAATATTAGAACTGAGGTCAAGATAGCGCTACTGGCTGGAAAGCATCTGACAGCAAGGGCACGCGAGAGTCTTGCGGATTTTCGCAAAAATCAAAAAGCAATGCGAGCCAAGAAATCGAAGCTCGGTTCCTAGCATATAGAATTGCATTTCCAAATTATTACTGTGAATACTGGACATTTCAACTACTAAGCACTTACTTTTTAAATGTGCGTACAGTGGAGTGCTATATTTGTATTAAATTTTATTATATTGTTCCTGTATACGGTGGTATCTCCCTTTTTTCAAAATTGATTTAAGAGTATAAAAATAAGACTGCTGCTTTTATTCCTCAGTGTACTTATTTCTTTTGGAATAACTTACCAATATTTGTTCTCCTTAAGTCACTTAAACAGGTGAACATACAACATGAGTTCTCGTAGCAAGCCCCGATTAGTAAACGAATAATAAATATGCATGTCAAGTTCAGGGACTCTGGTATAATAGATATGCATGCCTCTCTCTCTCTTCCACGACTTCAATAGTCTGTTACATGCATCATGCAAACATCTCAGTACACACTACGAAGTAGGATCCATAGTTGGGATGTAAGGCAAGAAAATTTGAAAAACCAAACGATAAGGAAATAAGGAACTATTCGTTATGCTAATAACTGCATAAAACTGCATAACTGCATAAAAGAATAGTTCTTCCATATGTCAAATACTTTATGGCAGAAAAAACATATCCGAATTGTTGCTCAACATTATTTGACCGCCGCTGACAACAAATGCAAGTATTTGTATGATTTTATCAAAGTCACAATCAAAAAATTGTAATTGAAGGAAATTATTATTATGATGAAGAGAAACTATTACTAATATCTTGCGGTAAAAAGTTAACAATTGACAAGTCAGCATTTACAGCTAAATAAAGAATCTTATTAAAGGCAAGATCCTCAGGAAAATATGCACTGGTGACACTGAAAAGGACTTAAGAATCCCTAATGTTGCCTTGGCCATCGCCTGAATACTTCAGCGAGGCTGCTAACCCTCTCATGGGAGGAAGGGAAGACTAAAAAGGAGGCACCCTGAAGACTCCTCTCAAAGGTAAACGTCTGGAAAATGTTGCATGTAAATATGTAATAAAAATTTAGTATTTACAACTAGATTTAACTGAAGAAGTAGGAAAAAGTCTGATAATTGAGCAACAAAAATAGGAAAAGAAAACTATTTTAAAATAGGAAACTTGTCCTTTCTAAGATTCAATCAATATTTTTTTGATATTTGTGTTCCTATGCAATAAAAATATGTAAGCTTTAAAACAATAAAAGAAAACTGTATTAATAAATAACTTTTGAACTTCTAAAAAATATTTAAAATATTATTCCAAAATTGAGATGTCACCTTATTTAAAGGAAAACATTTAAAAGGTAAACGTATTTCCCGATGTCATTTATACTCAATTTTACTAATAAATAACTGTTGAACTTCTAAAAAGTGCAGTTTAAAAAGTTCCATAAAAACTTTAAAATATTATTCCAAAAATGAGTGGTCACCTTTTTTTAAAAGAAAACATACAAGTATTTCCAAAGTCATTTATACATAATATTAAAATTAAATACCTTTGAACTTCAAAAAAAATGTGCAGCAATTTAAAACATTATTCCACAAATGAGAGTTCAGCTTGCAAGTATTCAAAAAAGCAAAAAACAAAACATATTTTCTGATGTCATTTATACTTAATATTGAAACTATTTTATAAGAATAAGATGCTTATTAGCTTTTAGTTTATTTTTTTTATATGAGTCTATTTACGAAAATTCGACTTCTTTGATTCGCGTGAAAGAGAGTACAAAAAATATTTGAAACACATAACATACATATTTGTATGTATCTTCAGAGAACAGTAACAATAGGAGGAAGTATTTTGAATGAAGCTAATAGGGGGGTGTCTGCTTATTCAAATTTGAAGTAATGGAGTGAAATAGGCGTAAATAAATGATTAAAATCAATAAACAAATGATGTGCGCTGCTAAACTATTGGCCGCCAAAAGAAATAATGTGACTAGATGCGTCCACTATTATATGCTAGTATCTGCTAGTATACTTGTATGGGATAGTGTGAGGAGGGAATGGATGCTCGAAGAAGTAGCAGCAACTAACGCGCTTTTACACAATTCATTTCCGGCCTGATAAGCTGCCTGGTTGCCACATGGACGGCAAGGAATTTGGCGCAGTAAGCTGTTCAACGACTGCGTCGCCAGTCTCTGCTGCCCAACCGACCGTCGCTCCGTCCGTCTGTCCGCCCACCTTATCGCGGTAATAACTGTAAGCATGTAAGCCTGGCCAAAGGGGTGATTTTGTAATTTTCTTTACATTTCTTTACTTGCTGGCTGCCGACGCAATTTCGAAACCCTTTCCAGTTGTTGTGTTTGTTGTTGTTATTGTTGTTGTTGCTACTACTGTTCCTCTGTATTTTCCTTCTGCCCACACACACACACACACACATACACACACACGCACAGATTTCTCTCGTCTTTTTTTTTATTGTGGATTTCTATGTAATTTGGTGCGTTTTTCTTCTTTTCCCCTTTTTTGTTTCGCCTTTTTTGTGCTGGTCAGCTTTTCTGCACGCTTAGCAAACACACCGGAGGAAGCAGAGCACCAGAGAAGGGGTGGTAATTGCACGGACGGGCCGGGGAAAGGGGGGAATGGGGGGAGGGGGAGGGGGCGGGAAGGAGTTTAGGCCGATCAAAGCCAATTGTGCAAACGAGTGTGCGTGTGTCCGCTGCGTTGTTTAGTGTGTGTGTGTGTGTGTGTGTGTGTGTGTGTGTGTGTGTGTATGAAATTTTCCATTTTCGCACAACAGCTACCCTTTCTCCAAGCTCCCATCCCCAACCCACAGTCATGTCCACTTCCACCTCCCCCACTCAATGGGGGAACGCATCAGCAACGTGCGCTTTGTTACAATTTTTTGTCGTGTATTTTTTGTTGTTTTTTTTTTTTTGCGAAAGGATTCGTGCGAAACAAAAAGCCTGCCAGCTGCCTGGGCAGTTGACCAGAGCGCCCACACACACACACACACACACAGATATAATATAATATATATATTTATGTATATATATGTTTATATACATACATATATATAGGGTGTACATACATATAGATGCCACGCACATTTGGCTGTCTTTATCATGCAGCCCAACCCCCGCAGCTGGCGCCGGCTGCTGCGCCAACGTCGCTGCTGACGTCGCCGTGTGTGTCCAGTCGTTTTTTAGCATTTTCCATTTTCTTTTAATTTTGCTTGCTCTCCCTTGCACACACACACACACACACACACACACACGTACGCACTTTCTTTTGTGCGAAAGTATGTATGAGGAGAATGAGGAGAAAAAAACGTCGAAAAAGCAAAAGCAAAATTGTAAATTGAGTTACGCATTCTGACAGTTTGCATTACGATCTCTAACCAACCCCCACCAGACCCCGGTCACATATGCCAACGATGTGTGAGGTACGAGTGTGTGTGTGTGTGTGTGCATGTGTGTGTATCTGTATGCAATAGCTGCTATCTATCGATCTACTTGGCTCCTCATTGGCATTATTCGTTCCCGTTCTCGGTCTCAGTGTCGTCGTCATCGTTGGTCGTCGTCGTCAACTCAATTGAATTCGTTTCATTTCGTTTCGTTTGAATGAATTTTCCTTGGCCTTTTGCTGATGCTTTTTATTAGAAATTATTTATACTATATCAGCATATATCACATGCATGCATTTGTACATGTGTGTGTGTGTGTGTGCGTGTGCGTGTGTCCGGCGCGTGTGTTTTTGTTTCTTTCGGACTTCCTTTCACTTTTTTGCTGCCTGCTTCTTGGCGCGTTCAAAGGCTTCGCATATTTAAGCATATTAGATATCAAAGACATTTTCCGTTTTAAATTTGATTTTCGTCTACATTTTGGGCACTTACTGATGACGCATGTCCATCGATCCTCTTTCTCCACACACACACACACACACATTCCGATGACAACCAATTAAATTTGCATCGTTTGTCCTGACAATTTCTGCTCTTCCGACTTCAATCGATGCCTCGTCCAATTGGTGTCATTTAACAGTTTAGAGTTCAGATTGCATATATGTAACTATGTACGTGAAACGGAGTTAGTTGTGCCTGAAAAGAGCCACCTACAACTAATTCAGACGATAATAAAAGGGGAAATATTTTGCGAAAAGGCAATCCCACTCTTCCCCATCCTTTGCAGAAATACTTAGTATTGTCTGTATGTCCGAAAACTCTGAAGAATCTCACAAAATTACGATTGTTTTAAGGCAATTGCCATGGACAAATAATTACTAATTTCTATTGCCTTGCCTTTTTTCTATAATTTTTCCCGCTTTAGCTTTTAATGTTTCTCCATTTTGTGCAGTTAAGTAGAAAACTCCTGTAGAAAACTGTCTGTACTCTCAACATTAATATCGTTACCTCACTTGTAAATTCATGTTTTAAGAAAAGTGAATAAATTGAAATTAAAAAAAAAGATAACTGCCTTAAAATAAGAAACTCACTGCCTTTTTTTTTAGAATCAATTCTCGTGCACTGTTTCTATGCAATAAAAAAATATGTACATTTTTAAATAGAAAACTAATTTTCGCCAAGATGGGACACAATCAAAAAATTACTATATACACATCTCTTAATAAGGAAACTTTATCAATAAATACCTAATGGACTTCATTTTAGCAAGAATTTTAAGAAGAATGTGCAGTTTTAAATTGAATTGTTTTTTGATTGTTCAAAAAGTTGCGGCAAAAAGATTGCAAGCCGGATTTAACGGACGTTTAGAGTAAGATTTCTACTGCCATAGTCCAAAAGCAGTGCAGTTAAAGTTAAGCCTAAGCACAATATTTAAGATTTAAAAAAAAAAAGAAAAAATTCAGCTATCTATTCACAAAAAATAGCTACAATTGGATGGATCTGCGGAAAAGTAGACAACTTGGTTGGAATCAAAAACGTCCGCAGTGTTCGGTAGTCAGAAGAGAAGAATCCAGGCTTAGGCTCAGCAAAGTATCCACAGGACACAAAACGACATCCTTTTTGACATAAACAAACCCGGGAAAGCGCAGAAAGGTTGCTTACAAACAGTGTATTACTCGACAATCTAACTTTTGACTCGGAAATGTGAAGCCGAGCTACTTCCCCAATACCGCAAGCTGTAAACTGTCACTTGCGACTAAGCGTAGCAAGATTATCCATTAATGGGTTAATATCGAAACCAATACATATAGCTTAAATTTATTGTAGATCAATGAATTAGATCAGTGAATTATTGTGCCTGACCTGTTTGGATGTCCTCAAAAGTAATTCGAAGGCCCCACCCTTTCAAAGCCACTAAACTAAAGCTGAATCAAAATACAAGTATTTCCATACAAATATTGCTGTACCATTCAAATGGGCATACGTGTGGGTAGCTTTAAGAATTATTTTGCAAACCTTTACTTCAGCAGAAGTATTGCCCCTATTTAGAGAGCCCAACCAAACAGGGCCTGCTACTCCCATATACTCGTTCATGCCTAGCTTCGATTTCTGGGCTTGGGATTTAAATGGACTTGCCCGCAGCCATGGCGGCACAACAAGGAAAACACAAAAGATAAAAAATAAATGGATTCTTGTTTTGTTAAAAATTCAATTAAAATTGTTTAACTTAGCCAAAGTTACAACAGCACAACGGCTGCAAACACAACAGTAATAGAAGAGAAAAAAATCTGAAATAAATGATATACTATACGTATATATGTATGTATAGTATATAAAAAGAAGCAACATTGCTGGTGGTGGTGGCATCAAAAAAAAAAGAGTTACAGACGCCGCCGTCGCAACGAATTTCAAACAAAAGACAACATAACGAGATTCACACGCACACACACACACACACACAGAAAGTTCCGCTGCTGTTGTCCACCAAAAAAGTCACCCCATTTTGCAAAAAAAAAAAAAAGAAACACACACACACACACATTCGTATATTATATATATAAAACGAAAAAGCATGTAAAAACGTACAAAAATTGAGAAAAAATAAAACCCGCTTAAATTAAGCCCACCTACCCAGGCCGAGCACGGAGAACCCCCTCCTACCCCCTCCCCAAAAAAAACTCCCTCACTACCACCGGAAACCCCCGACCATCAACCACCAACGACCACCACTGGACAACGCACGCACGAAGCAGCATACACAACGCACGAACGAACGAAGGGGTTAAGATCCACGGTCCACGGTCCATGGTCCATGCTCCATGCCTCGTGCGTTGATGAGGCAGAGTGCTGGGTGGTAGGTGGCGGGTGGCGGGTGGCGGGCGGTTGGTGGTCGAAAGCCGCCTGCTGGCGCTTGCCAATTTAAAAAGCACAACAAACACAAAAAACAGAGCACAGTGTCACCAAATTTATTTCCATTTGTTTAGAAAGCATCGCTTACTTAAGACTTTTAATGTCAGGGATAGCCTCAAATTCTGATCTTTTTTTGGTTCACAGGAACTTGCAATCCGAATTCGACTCAAAATCGTACGATATAATTTTATATGTGGTTTTGTATATTTTTCTACCATTTAAATAGCAGTGCACAGAAGAAAAGAATGGAGTTCGAGGAAATTAATGTATTTGGCTTGAAAGTTTTTCTTATCTTTTTTTTTTAATTATTTAAATTTTTTTATTTAAAATTTTAGTTTTTTCTTTTTTATTATTAATTAATTTTAGTAAAGTTAATAGAAAATTAAACTTCTATCTTATAATAATACATAATACATAACATAAGCTTCAAGCTCATTAACTAATTTAATAAATTATCTCATCATTTATTTACTAGTGGGTTAACTAAATAATATAAAAAGTAAATAGCTGTTAAAATTTGTTCAATCAAAACATAAGGATCTTCAACTGGGCGAGCTCCAATTTAAGTTAATAAAATTACTGTAATTACTATTATTCAAAACAAAATTTGATTGCTTGGGTAAAATTGAATTCCTCTGAATTTACTTCCTTTCTAACGAATTTCTTTGTTCCTTTTTTTCACTAAATGTAAATATTATATATAAATTATTTATGTGTTTATGTTTCTGTGGATTCGAACTTGTATAATGGCTACATCCGATCTCAAAGCGAGCACTAAATATATACATACAAATTACAAATGATGGAGCATCTACTCGAAACCTATTCGATTTCTTACAATTGAAACCACTACTCCATCAATAATTCTGAAATTAACTCGAATTTAAGAACTGAACTGAAATTTCCAAAAATTCCGCTACATAAAAGATTATCATCAGCTGATCACCGACTTTTGTATAGTTTCCAGATACTACTTATAAAGCGGAATAATCTAATTTTCTCATAACAATGACTATCTTCCTATGCTAATATTTTAGCTGTAAATCAACCAGTAGTTTTAAATCCGCTTGTACCGAATCGCAATATTTGTGTTCCCCCAATATATATGACACGTTTTGATCCTATGAAAAATGAGTGGAAATAGAAAATTGTCTGGGATTATAAAAGTAATTCTTTCAAACTTCTAGGTGTAAGCAACTCTATTTATTATTCAAACATAAGTTATAATCAAATTAAAACAAAATCAATTACCCAAAAAGATGTTGAACAACCAGAACTAAAATCGCCACAAGTTCAGGACGTTTCCAAAACTATTCCTCTGGTTTTTTAAGGCTTACTGGAGTTTTGATAGATGCTTTCATGTAACTACTTTCTAGCTTGCTTATTACCTTAAGACTGTATTGTTTAATTTGGAATGAACAACAATAGACGTTAGGCAAAAGAAAAGAGATTCAACTTAGAGCCACTGTGCAACTAGGCGAAGCGAAATAAAACGAAACGCAAGAAACGACAACGCAGCATAAATAATACAAAAAAAAAAACAAAAAAAAAAAATCCAAAAAAAAAACGAAGCGAGAAACGCAAAATGTGGCATCGGTCGCCGACGCTCTGCAACCCTTTCGGCCGGGCTGTGTCCATCTAAAGAAAGAAATTCAAAATTATGGAGACGTTGCGTTGCGACGTCAGCCGCCATCCTCATCCCCCAACCGCATACTCGTCCTCCAAAGCGGCACGATAGGACGCGACTCGGCTCTGTCCTGCTCGGCCTGCTTTCGCTCGGAGCGCGTCTGGTCAGTGCGTGGACATTAAAATGCGTAAATTTGCAAGGCTGCCGCGTCTGTACCTCTTTGTGCGCGTGTGTGTGTATGTGTGTGTATGTATGTGTGTGTATGTATGTGTGTGTGTGTGTGTGAGGGAATGCGTGTGTGTTAGTGCGTGGGTGGGCGGAAATGTGTTGCCATCTTTCTCGCCTGGGCTGCTGTTCCATGGAGCGCAAAAGGGAAGTTCCGCAATAAAAATATTGTCGAACGTTGCGAAGCCCATGGAAATTATAATAGTGTAAGCACAATAGTCGATAGACCACAGTACGGATTGCATTTTAAATACAAAATAATATTTAGCAATACATATGTATGTACATATATAAAATGTGGCCGAAGCATGTCAATAAATTTCACAGTCCACCTCTCGATCTTAGCTCACTCATGTAATTGCTTGATTCACATTTTTTAGATCGCTACATGAGTTGTTCGGCTGTTTGGCTCATAAATATACAATATGCTATATACTATTACTATCAGATAAGATATTTCATATTGTATTTAAGCGATGAGCTGTCTTCGAACCTCATTCTTATCGATAAGACATACATATGTATGTATAAGAAATTTGTCAAACAACTTCAATCCACCACTCGATTTTCAGATTATTTTTTAGATCGCTACATGAGTTGATAAAATATTTCATATTGTATTTAAGCAATGAGATGTTTTTGAACTAAATTCGAGAAGACATGATCGTAGTGTGGCAGTGCTGTCAAGTTTTAAGAAGGAAAAAAAAACTGTTTTTGACGTGAAGAACAGTGAAATAGAGCTAAACAATTTTACAAAAGATATTACAAAAGCTACATTTCTTTTAACAAAAAATGCTCATTAGAAATGCATTTTTCACGGTTTTTCAATAGGCTTGTCGAACAATAAATATGAAAAAAAGTATCTTAAAAAAGCAGCTTTGTGTGACTAGTACATTAATTTGTAAGAAACTAGCGACCCGGTACGTGCTTTGCTACGTATAAAGTGAAATATTAAAAAAAAAACCACTACAATCCCCACCTGAAAAAAGTTTCAATTTGACAGCAAAATCCCCATTAACAAAATTATCCTCCATTTATTGAATTCATTTGTTACAAAAAATGTGATAAATGAAGAATCGCTCGACCGATTTTGTGCAAACTTCACATAAACCATCTACTAAATAGTCCGAACAAAGCCTAAGCGCTTGGTTTGGATAGGTGAGCCCGTTCTTGAGTTATAAAATTACAATGAAAAGTGGCATTGATTTTTATAAGTATAGATTTTTTCGTCGTACTAGGAACAAATAAATTAATTAATAAATAAAAAAAAGGAGCTGCTTCTAATTTTTTCCCGCAATTTGTTTTCAAAACCAACCAAATTTGACGGGAAAAAAGCCAAACTGACAACACTGTGGTGTGGTTTAATTGCTAATTGGCTACCGATATCTGCAGCTTATTGCTTGCCTGGTACAGGGCTTCCCGCTCGTACTGTTCTCTATGGACTATTTGTGTGGGCTCGGCTAAATATGGCGATGAATGTCACGATGCTGACCATAAAATGGCATACTATTGATGTATATTATGTAACTATTGGGTATACAAGTAATCTAACGCCAGTGAGATAAAATTTGAAACTACTATGGTATTGGGATGTTTCCAATGGGCGCGTTTCTCACATAAGATGCGTTTGTTTTATCAAATATTTTCGAGGTATTTTCCGGTGCGTTTCTTGTAAGTATTTAATTCTTGTTGCGAATGTGATGACAGACTTTGCTTCGATTCGTAGTCGAAGGTAACCAAATCATATATGTAATTAATATTTGTGCAATGGACTTAATAGAACTCACCTTTTTTAACTATACAGGATTGGAAGCAACGGAGGAAACTCCTCGAATCAACTGGTTCGCTGTTTTAGACAAGAAACGCAAAAGAGAAAATTCTCCACTACAAGTATAGCGCTGCAACCCAAAAAGTCAAAAAATCAACCAATTGAAAAAAAAATTAAATTAAATTATTTTGAACGGAAGTATTTTAATCTAACTAACTAAATTTTAATTGAACAATAATAGTTTAAATTATGGAATAAATATTGTTGCATAAATGGCCCCATTCTGGTCGGCCTTAGCCCATTGTGCGGCGCATTTGTTGCGACACAATGCCCCACCACGTAACTGGACTCAGTGGCTCCCCAGTTCCTCATTTGGCAGCACATGGCACCATGGTTGGCAGGGAAAGTGAAAACGAGTTGAGGTCCAGAACGGCCGGACACTGCGACCTCACCAGCAACTGCACAAATGAATGGGGCGCGTCAGGGCGAGGGTGTGGGAGGAAGGGGTCAGGTGCGTGCGCTGCATGCGCATTAACCATTTGCCACATACATATGGTCGAACACTCTTCATCTCGTCAGCTCCCGCCTATCCCATAAGCAAATAAATATTATAGTTCGCTGCGGGCTGGGGCTCCCAATGAACCATGAAGAGTGTGTGTGTGTGGGTCCTTGTGCAAAGAAGGGCTGTCCAGGCGACTGCAGACGTGTCGAAGTTCAATTGGTGTTTGCCAAGGTGCTTCCAGCTAGAGCGACCGCCTAGCACGATCTGTGGTTCGCTTCAATAATCTAAATTGGCCCCGAGGGCAGGGAATCCCTCATCAAGACCATCATATGCCACAGTTCCATGAAAACGCCAAACCCTATCATGCTAAATATTTGGTTTACATTCCTTCTGACTGACTTCCTAAAATACTTACGAAGCGGTCTATCCTTTAAAAACTTATAAAGTAGTCTAGTATCATTAAAAAATATAACATAGTTCCAATGTTTTCATCAATAGTTCAATTTAAATGCATTTTCAACTAAGTCGTTTCTTACAAAATCTAGTATTTAACTTAAGGTTTGGCTCTACATCTATTCTTAAAGACATCAATTCCCGAATCAGTCTACAAATTTCCAATCTTAAGTAACTTTTATCCAAACAATCGTTAGTATCCCCCGCTATATATTTAAACACATATTCCTATTCGGTCGATCTGTATGAATGCAAGAATCCATATGGTTAGAGACCACAGACGGATACGGCTTTATCTACTCGGTAACAGTTGTTTTCCCCTATTAAACTAATTGTTCCACATAATACTTATACCATTTATAGTACTTCAGGTGAAGTATATATACTCAAATATATATTCAAATTCTTCCGAATAACTAAATCCTCTCGGCATTAGGGCATCAGTTAACGTTTTTATGGAAAAGCTAAAAGAATTGTTCCCTCTTGGCATTACAACCTTTAACCACAACTTTATAGTTAACCACAACTGAGTTGGAGTCTGGTAATATTAAACAAGAGAGAACGCTACAGTCGAGCAAGCCCGACAGTGTAATACCCTGTACCCAGGTAAACTTCCGTCACTGAGTTATATGCGCCCATAGCAGCAGCAAAAAGAGGAAGAAGAAGAGCGAACTTGTTGCGGCAGTTTGTGGGGGTTGTACTGGCGAGAATTTGTTTCGCTAATAACTTTTCTTAGAATTGACCGAATTTGATAAAATTTTAAACAACAGTAGATAAATATATAGAAATTATGTGTGCAAAGTTTGGTTTAGGTAGCATTTGAAATGTGGACGCTATTGGCGAAATTCTGTAGCGGGGGAAGGGGGGGGGAAATTAAAAAAAATAAAATAAACTCGTCCTTACTCGGACCTAGGAGAATCTGGGTGCCAACTTTGGTTATTCTAGCTTTTATAGTTTCTGAGATCCTTGCGTTCATCCAGACGGACAGACGGACGGACAGACGGACGGGCATGTCTAGATCGATTTCTCTCATCATGCTGATCAAGAATATATATACTTTATGGGGTCGGAGATGCTTCCTTCTGTATGTTACATACTTTGCACAAACCTAATATACCCTTTTTACCCTACGGGTACAGGGTATAAAAAGACGTGGTCAACCTTAATACAGGAATATTTTAATAAATGCTTGGGCTTATTGGGCAATATTAAAAAAATTCGATACATAAGCCACTATAATTTAATTTTTTTAGCAATGAAGTCGAATATACAGCAAAAGCGACTGAAATTTTATACAATGTACTTGTATATGGCCTCGAAACTGTCTCAGCTAATTATTTTGGTTTCGTCATTCCCGAAAATTCGACGTGAATTTATTATAGATCACCAATAAGTGCCAGAATTGGATTTATTTTTAACCAGGACAATGCCAGACCACATACTTGTACATACATATGTACATCAGTATTGAATCTCCGGAAACTCAGGGAGCTTGGTTGGGATGTTTTATGCCATCCCTGTCTAAAGTCTAGATCTGCCTTTTTCGGCATTCAGTGGACTACTATACAAATCGGTTGGCCGAGCTATTCTTAAAAATGGCAACAAATACTCCTTATTAAATAAAATTCCAATGGATTTATTTACCCCAGCCCCTATAAGTAAATGAAAGGCAAATCACTTTCGACACCAACCCTATCTTAAAAATAAAGAGTGGCTTTAAAATAAAATAAATAACATAAAATAAGAAAAGATTTGAAACAAAATATAATTATAAAAATAAATATAATAATAACGAATTAATTAATAAAATATAATAAAAATTAATAAAAATACCAAAAAAAAATATATATTAAAAATTTCTTATGTTTAATGTCAAATAAAAAAAGTTAAATTTGTAATTAAATTAGAAAAAAATATGTGATAACATATAACGCTAGGATAGGGTTTATAAATAAATAAAATAGATCAACCAATAGTAACCACAAGCACTTAGTATGAGGTGAGGCGCTCATTTGCTTTGATTAGCCCCGATACGAAAATAAAAGGCGAACACATTGAATTTATTCGCATTGTTTTTGTTTGGGATTTTAGGCATTTGTCGATTTTATTTCTCATAGTTTTTTTTTATATTTTTTTATAACACTTGCTCGCACAGTTTGTTTGTTTGTTTTTATGTAGCTTTTGTTTTCGTTTTGTTTTGCATGTGCTTTTAATGTTTCTATAAAAATTACAAAAAATTCCATTTAAATCGGAATATAAAGTACATGTATATGCATATACATACATATGTGTGTGTATGTATGTATATATAGTTTAGTATCAAATGTCTTGGGGGGAAAAACCTTATCAAATGGCAACATTGTTCACTATATAAACCAGCAAAAAATCTTTTGTTTTTCCTTCCATTCATTTCATTTCTTTCCCTTCTTTTGTTTTGTTTTGTTTTGTTTTCCCTTTGTTTTAGTTTATGTGTTTATTAATAAATTAGTTGTAGTTGTTGTGGTTGTAGTTCTTCTTTCGTTTTTTGTAAATTTGTAGTTATTATGCATAATCATTTAGGTTTACATTACAATTACAAGTAATAACGCTTTCATTTTTAAATGTTTTCGAAGTCTTTGTGTTGTGTCTGTGGCTGCTGTGGCTGTATTTGAAAAAAGCATTTTCTCGCTTAATGGCTCTTTTTTATATTTATAAACTTTATTAGGATTGCTGCATATTTATTGATATTTAGCACATTGTTTATTGCATTTGATATTTGATTTACTTCAATTGTGTGTGTTTCTCGAGAGACTACTGCTGTTCCAGCAAAAATGCTTTGAGGAGAACATTTGTCGGTGTTGCTTGCCACCCAGAAATAGTTTTGCTTTCACCTGCCTGCCTTTTCCTTTTCCTTCTTCTCATTTCTTTGTTTAGCTTTTTGATTCATTAGTATATAACTTATTCATATAAATTTGTAGTACATTTATTTAGCAATGTTTAAGTTTGTTTGTCACGCCGCGCCTATGGCACATATCTGTTTATATTTCTTTAAGCATTTTTTTCTTGTATTAAACGTTATTACGTTTCTTGTTTTTTCTTTTCTTTCCATTTCCATTTCCATATACATTTAATAATAGTTTCTAAAAAATATCTTTATATGTATATAAAAAATGTATAAATTTATATGCAAGCTTAAAAATTGGCATTGTAATTAGTTTCATGTATAATGCATATTTAATATATATGTATGTATACATATCTTTTATTTGTGTGTGTTGTAGTTGTTGCAGCAAATCAATAACTCAAATAATCAAACACAACTATACGTTCTATAATCGTAATAAGCATAATTTATTTGGAACAAATATGTATGTAGTATATGCATTACATAAACCCACTTTTTGTAGGTATGTCTGTACATATATATATCAAATAAAAATCTAGTCAGGCATTCTACAGTATAGAGTGCAGTACAGAGTGTGTAGAACATTTGAAAGATCTTCAAAATAGTAAGTAGGGCAAGTACTTTGTATATTTTCTATTCCCATACTGGTACTCCATGTTGCCCGCCCCCTTGAAACTGTTGAAGCTATAGCTATATAGTATATACAACTGACGGCTCTTGTAGAGCATTCTTACAGCACAGTTAGTCTGTGACTGAGTTATCTGAAAGATCTCTAAACACTGTCTCAAATACGTTAGGGTTTTAACACAATAAATCATTAACATCTAATCGATTGCCTCTGGTACATATATTTCAATGGACTTATTATTTAGGGGCAACATTCTTGACAGCTCCACTGCCTGAACTTCTACCCAGTGTTTGTTTTCTTTTGATTACTGCACTCTTCAACTCAACAAGGATAAACTATACAAATGATACAAATAGCTGACACAATCCATATGTATGTATAAAACATGTGTAATTTTTATGGCTGCTGTGTGTGTGTGTGTGTGTGTGTGTGTGTGGTGTTGTGTGCTTAAAAGCTGTTACAAATTTATTTACTTTTTAATAAAAGCACATTAAGAAACATGGCAAATCAGTAACAACACTTACAATGTTACTTTTAATTGTTCAGTGCTTATACATGTTCGTGTTGTTTTTGTTGTTGTTGTGTGTGTGTAGTTTTTTTTATTTTGATTGTTGCGCATAAACAAACAAAAACATTTAGGAACGCCTGCAAAATTGCCTTACAAAAAGTAGAAAACAAAGTTTTTGTTTTGTGTATTAAATTCCTTTGCGCTAATTTCGCCTGCTAGTTCGTTATTCGTCCTCATTTAAATATATAACTAGCTATATTCGTATATAAATGTATAAGCTGTATTTAAGATTCATTATATGGCTATGTGTATGTATGTATCTGTGTGTGTGTGTGTATGTGTCTTGGTTGCAATAAGTACATATTTCTGTAAAACCACAAAGCAGCTAAAGATATTATTTTGCTTTTAAATGTACAAACGGCTCACCACAAAAAAAGTTATTCTTCCATCATTCATCAATTTATGAATTTTATCAATTATATATATGTACTTTTTATTTTCTTTTATTTGTTTTTGTTTTTTGTTGTTCTGTTTTTGTTTTTCAAATTAATATATAAGGCTTTCTTGCATTTTGGCTTAGCGCAACGTAACTCTAAACAATGTTCTTTATGTTTTGCATTACGCATTAAATGCGCTTCAAAAAAAATGTACTATGCAAAACATTTGAAATTAAAAAAAAATTGTACAATACAGAGAAATGTTTAACTTAGCGCCATAAGGGGGAAAAAACAAAATAAACAGCTAGTAACTATATAGCAATTGTAATTACATTGAAATTGTTTTTACATGTATGAAAAAAATTAATTGATGTTTGCTTGCGTTTTTGTAATTAACATCTAAATGTATCTTTGAATATTTTACTAAAAACATATAAATATGTTGTATATCAATTGTAATGTGCCAATGAATGAAATCTCTCCTAAAGATAATTGATAATAAAAATAAAAACAGTTGCGAATACGTTGCATTCGAATCTAAAATTTAAATAAGTGGCATTATAAACAAATACAAAAAAAAAAACATCATAACTATCCAGTTATAATACTCAAGAACGATCGTTTCGACTGCCACATGACATATACATGTACATATATGCTTTATGCAATTCGTTTCTGTACGTTATATGATTTGATGATGATCTACTTATATAGGAATTTTGCACTTAATTTTAAACATACAAATATAAAGGTGTTCGGATCGTGCGAATCGTCCATCGAAGCAAGAGATCCAATTGGAGACAGAATTTCGAGAGATAAGAGATTGGAGAGTAGTGCGCACTGCAAAATAATAGAGAAACTATTACTATGAACAGTCGATATAAGCTAAGGAATAAGCTACTTACAGCGCCTAGACACGATGCGTTAAATGTGTGGAGTCGCTGCGCTTGGGTGGCGGCGGTGGTGGACGCTTTTTGCGCAATGCTGCTGCAGCTGCCGCCGCATTATGTGGCACCTGTTGATGTTGCTGCTGCTGCTGCATTGCAGTAACATATTGGGGCTCAATTGCTCCACTGGCCATACCGCCTCCTCCTGCTCCTGCTCCCGCTCCTCCATTGCTCTGCGCATGCACATTCTCGTATAGGGCGAACTCATTGGGGGGTGGTGGCGGCGGGGCCGCGCCCGCTCCATAATGCTCCTGCACCCAGTGACTAACGTTCGCCGTCTCTCGATAATAATGCGAGGAATTTGCGCCCGAGTTCAGATTGTGTGCAGCCAGGAGATCCTCATTGTTGAAGTCACGAAAGCCAAGCACCTCGTGTGGCGTAGTCGCCGGCTCCAGTTTGCACTTTTGGGCCACCTGCCACTTCTTCCGCATTACACGCTGCAGATCCTTAAGGAAGTCGCGCGGTGGATTCGAGGCCGACTCTTGCAGACGCTTGGGCGAGGTTACCTCGGAGACGCTGCTATTGCTAGAGAGACGCGACGGATCACTGCGAGGTGGCAGCATCGGTCCAGGCGCATAGAAGGGCTGTTGCTGCTCTTGCTGCTGGTAGCTGCTGAGCGTAATGCCTGTGGAGCGCACAGGCACCACCGGCTCTGGAGAGCACATCTTCCGTCGCAACAGTACTGGAGAGTCGGCAAATGATACTTTTTTCTGTACTGGCGCAGGCACCGTAGGAGCCGCAGCTGCATAAATGCTGCCGATGGCCTGATTACCACTCAACGCTGGTCCCACATAGTCAGGTGGAGCCTTGTAGGGTGGCGCCGCTTTCAACGCATTCTTCACCGCCGGCTTAATGGGTTTGGCCGGCACAGCCGGAGGCATCGTGCCATTGCTGTTGGGCATGCCGCCAGTAGGTGTACTAGGAGTAGCAACTGGAGGGTTACTGGCATAGGCCAGCACCTCCTCTGGTGGGGGCGGCGGCGGCAGCGATGCCAACGATAACTGTGACCCGTAAACGTCCTGCTCATCCTGGACAAAGGCCGTTGGCGGCGGTGGCGGTGGCAGAGAGTCCAAAGACAGCGTTGAGGAGCACATCAGGTCATTGCCCAACACGACATCCGGCATGGGATCTAGCAAAGGTTTGGCGCATATGCTGGGAGTAGGCGTAGGCGTGGAATTGGATGACGAAGAGGAACCACCGCTGCCATCAACCACGTCCCGTTTTACCACTGCGGCAACATTAGCAGGGGCTGGACGACGTTTCAGTGTTCCGCTACCGTTGCTCTCTTGAGATTTGCGTCGGCTGTGACGACGTGTGAGGGTGCCGCCGCGCTCTGGCGAGGTAGCATCCGCTGTAGCTCCTCCACTGCTGCCACCACTGCTCTCACAAATGGTGATCTCGCCCACCTCCTTGAGTTGACGAGTCATGGTCGTTAGCGGCAGATTGGGTTTCATCGAGGGTTTGCGCTTGATGGTGCCCGTAGTGAACTCCGAATCAAAGCCGTTGTTATCGTCCGAGAGGCAACCGCTGGAGCTAGAGCTGGAGGCACGAGAGATACGACCGCTCGACGAGTTAGACATGCTGGAAATAGCCGAGGAGACACTGCCGCATTGCGAGGGCACCGCCGACGAGATGCTGCTAATGGACTCACTGCGCATGGAGACAGCAAAGCTGTTGTTCGAGACACCATCGCCCAGGCAAAGGTCCTCGAGCAGCGTCTTGTGGTTATCCCACAGCTGTTTGCCATACTTGGAGATGCGAATGGCCGTTAGCCATTTCTCCATGGTCTCCAGATCTTCGGCACACAGCATTTTAAGCGTGCGACACGATTTGCCCAGCGATGAGTCAACGGCGGACTTGAAGCCGAACGTGTAATCTGTCGGCGATTTCCATTTCTTTCGCCAGCCTTGCCCTGTGTAGACATTGTGGCCGTTGAAGAGCGTCAGGCAGGCCAGGTCCCTTGTGTTCTTCGTCTTCTCCTTGGGGAAGTAGTAGAGACCGGATGAACGCAGCACAAAGTGATAGCGTTTCCAGCCTTTCTTTGGGTCGGCCTTCATGTAAAGAGGCCCATCAACCTGCAGCTGAGAGTTCGTCGCAAAGAACTCCTCCAACAGCATATGACGCGTGTGCTCATCATGCTGACACCCGGGTGCCATTTGCGGACCCGGCAGATACAATTCTGGTCTGGCAAAGAGCGCTACCTTATCCTGACGCTGCTGAAAGAGAACACGATTGCCCGCATCCGAGTTCCAGGTCATTAAGTTGTCCACAAGCAGTTCATGATCTTCGAAGAGGCGCTCTGGGGAGGATTCAATTCAGCAATTAGCTAACATTTTGCAGCTTCATATAACTGTTAATGCACTTACCCATTTGCAGATCGCCTAGACTCTCGACCAGCGCCCAGGTAGGCTGCATCTGCACGTGATTTTTGTCTGCCAACAGACGCCCCACGTGACCGCAGGTCATGCGTTCGTCGACCAGCAATGATTTGGATGCCCCATCGGCTGTGAAGGCTTTGACAAAAAGTCGCTTTACTTGTGCACTCTCTAGCTTGTGCAGGGCCAGTTGAATTTTGGCTGCTTTCGAGATGTTATTGGCACTATCCATTATTTGATTCACCGCCGCCGGCAGCTGTTGCTGCTGGAGCTGCTGCTGCTGATGATGATGATGATGAAGCTGGTGCTGATGTGGATATGGGTGCTGCAGATATTGCAGTTGATGCTGTTGCTGCTGTAGCTTTTGCTGCTGCGACGAAGTGCTCGATGAGGCCGACGACTCGCTGGACAGCAGTGAGACCGTATCACTGAATGCTGAATCATTATCGGGCGATTCGGTGCGTGGCTCGCGTGGCATGCCGACACTCATGGTCATGCCCATGGTTAGACCGAATTGCACTCCGTTATGGCCATGCCCATTCTCCAATAGACCCGACGACGATATACTCGTGGAGGAGGAGGAGGAGCAACTGGAATTTACATCACCAGATATGCTCGAGTTTGTGCGCGAATGGGTGCGCGATGAGGCGGCCGACACGGAAATTGCGGCCGGCGGTGGCACACCAGTAGGCGCCTGGTGCACGCCGCCACCAACGCCACCACCACCACCACCGCCACCTCCCGTGCCAATATTAGCATGAACAGATGAAGCAGGATTACCACTGCCGGCCCCGACGCCCACTCCCGGCAAAAATGTCGCTTCTCCGAAGCAAATCTGCGCCTCCAGCAAGCTTAGCTCGCCCAAAATTAGATCCAGTTCGGACTCCTGCGTATCTTCTAGATTGGCCATTGAGATGCGGTATGTGTGCGACTTGGCTTCCGGCGTCGTCAGGCAACGTTCGCTATGTTTGCGCAGTTTGACGCCGCCAGCGCCGCCGCCACTGCTTGGATTATTATCGAGCAACTTGTGATGTGGACTGCCGACGTCTGATCCGCTAACCCCGCCGCTGGCCTCCCCGCCACCGACAATGGCAAGGTTTTTAATCTGTAACGAGCACAGAGAAGAGAGCGGACGAATCCGAAATTAATCATAGTCAAGTGGAAGTGAGCACACACACACACACATGTGCTACTTATGTATATATGTGTGAGAGTGTACGTGTATGTGGCCTCCAGTTCAAGGCCCTGCATAATATTATAGTAACTCAACGATCTGGGTTATGATTATGGTTATCAGTCGGGAGTTATTATTATTGCTCTCGGTTCAATGAAAAGAGATACGCTTTAAAACTCATGGCTAGCAGTCGAGCGCTGCGACGGCCGCGACAAATGAATGAATCGCTCCACGATTACCTCCCCGGAACAGTTGCAGTCACAAGCCATAAATGTGTTATAAAATACATCTATAATTTAAATACACTACAAGTAAGAAGCCCCAATTAAATGCATGCACGAGACCATTTGTAAATCGCGTATTGAGTGAATCAAATAGTAAGTGAACTCCACAATTTCATGGAGGTTGCCTCTTATTTAACATTCGAATTGCAAATAGTTGTAGTTAGTATTTAAGTTTGGAAAATGGTTTCAGGTTTTAACAAAACAGAACAATCGTCTCTATTTATTCAATATTTCTGGGCAACTGGTCAGCATATTTCATTCGATACGCCTCGTGATTTTATGAAGCACATGCAAGAATGCCGATCACATATGGTGGGCTGGGGGAGCGGGAGGTCAATCTGGTACTCACTTCGTAGAATTTTGTGCCTCGCTTTCTTCTGCAAGCGCACTAGCTCGATTTACATTTGGCGAACCCCTTTCATAGCCCCTTCCCCCGTCCCACCCATCATGTCGTTGCATGTCGAAATCTCTTGCTGGCAACACTTGCGAATAGTGTGCGATTAAGTCACAACGCAATCCATAATCAATGCTGCTGGTACGTGCCTTGGCCGGCATAGGCGGCGGCAAAATCGGTGCACCGACAAACAACACGTTACACATTTCCGCCGTTTGAGCAACAATTGCCAATGTAATAATACTACAAGTACATAGTATAGCATATGTACACACATACATATACTAAGTACATGATAGCATATGCCTCCACTCGTAGTTAGACCGGCCATGCTGTGCTTTGACATAATCGCTACAAAGCTAGCGTTATTCGCGCGATTTTAAATTGGAATTTTTTTGTAGTTGTTGATAAACTTCAAGAGTGCCATTTTTTAACGCTCTACAAGTATATCGCCCAGCCCGAGACCGTACAGTCGTCGGGTGCTAAGTAATTTTCCAAGACATAAGTCACGTACTGGTGGTACACAGCCCCAGTTGCCCACTCCCATCAATCTATCCATCCGTCCATCCATTTGCGCATACATCCATAAGTCACATGTCATGTAAAGAGCACTCGAACTCGTCGCTTGCATAAGATATGGTTTCGGATTTAGCTGGCTTATAAAATAATACAAAAGTTGGCAGCATCTTGAATGACTCATACGAGACAAACAAGAGGAGAGAGATAGATTAACAAGACAAGACGTAATTCGTGGACCTAAGCGAAGTAATAATACCCTTACAAATTGTTGCATTCTCAATATACAACACATTGAATACTTCAAGTTATTATTTGCATGATAAAACCTTAAAGTTGTTTAACCATATCTAAATTTTATAATTCTGAAATACATTTTCAGAAGCATGTCTTTTATGTAGAGGTATACGAGTATACTTGTATATATTATCGGGAAATAACAATGAAATACAGAACTTTAAGACCAAATTCGGAATTCTGAAAGATCGGATCAATTAAAAATAGATTTAATATTAAATTCCTGAATCAAGCTTAGCACCTTAATTATCATGTATAAGTCAATTATTAAGAAGTCTCGTTGTGATATAAAGTCGTAAGCCAGTTTGTTGGCGGAACGATTTACAACTTCTATATAATCACAAGCGAAACGCGTTTTAAGGCCAAAAACAAAGCACACCTTCAATTGCGGAAATAGTTAAACACAAATAAAACAAATAAATAAAAGAACTATTAAAAATGTGTTTAAAAGAATAACAGCTTAAATGTATGGGACTGTTTAAAGCCAGAACCAATTGAAAATGAATGAGTTTTTATGGATGTCTACCTAAAGAAGTCAAAATACAACTACAGACTAGACTCTAGTTACTAGAGTATAGAGTAGAGTAGAATTATGATTCTGATTTCTCTGAAATGCTTCTGTTTCCAATGCGTTCAAATGATTGCTCATCGTTTTCATAATTAATCTTCTTTGACGTCACTCTGATGATGGATTTTGTTTTGTTTTTGGATTGCAGTGTATTACATTAAGGGGCAGAGGTTACTTCTGGTATAGGGTATTAAGTGATTTGGAGGCTTTGACTATAATTGGCACTTGGCAAACGACATGTGAACTGTCCATAGTCCGCTTCTCTATCTACTGCTCATTTGTTTGTCCGTCCGTCTGTCCGTCCGTCCGTCCGTCTATCGGTCTCACTGTCGGTCGCTGTTGGAGCAGCTGTTTGCGTGTGCAGCTGCCCTTCGTGGTGTGCTGCACACGCAGCGCACGATGCGACGATGCGACAACAACAACTAAAACAACTACAACAACTACAACAACGAGAACAACCAATGGCGGCAACGGCACATTTTGATAAGTGTCGCGGTCGCGGTCGGGGCCGCGGTCGTTCCATTTGCCAGCCTGCCCCACAAAAGGTTGTTTGGTTGGTTGCCCGGTCGTTTGGTCTCTTAGTTGCCTGTTTTGTTGGCTCCGCTGATTTATGGGTTCAAGTGCTATGTGTGTGTGTGTCTGTTGTTCAAAGTTCATTGACAGTTACACCGCACAGCAACAGCTATTCTAATTGAGTTGCATTGACAAACGACAAACCAAAGCCACACACATTGATTGCGCGGTCCAAGTGTTTGCTATTTGCATAGGTCCAGTCTAAGCGTCGACCCAAGCTGGCTCACAACTAAGTGCTGCCAACAACAATGGCACAGCAATGGCAATCAGGCTGATTGTTATGATTACAGTAATGATGTTTACTTGTTAGCTGCACACACTTGGTCGTTTAAATACCTTAATCCTCTCTAACCCCACCTCATGCCTGTTCACAAATGTTCACCAAGTGTGCGGTGAAAAGCTCTTAAAAGTAGAATGTCATAAAACACTTTCTAGGAGTTGATGCGTCGAAACAATTAATCCACTACTTTTTTTATGAAAACACTTGAAGAGGAATAAATGACATTAAGGAGTTGAAAAAGAGATATGGCAAGGAATAAGCCATTGCCACCACTTAGAAATGCTGAAGAAATCGATCTGATAGACAAATAGTGAAAACTTCCTAAACCGACACCTGATCGGCGGACACTTTTTCTAAAACATTCGATCGGTGTAAAAAGTGTTTAAGTATATCCCCTTAAGCGGACACTCCCCTTGGGCGGTGATTGTCCGGTTAAGAGAGTTTTCACTGTACTCGTATGTAGGTTTATTTAGTTATTAGTCATATGAAAAAGACCACAATAGTTTTATAGTAGGTATATTATTCATAGTTTTATTGATTCACTCCTTGACGATGAAACTTTGGATAATTTCCACTTCTATTGATACATGGAATACGCCCTTATAATGAATGTTTAAGCTGTAATTAATTCAATATAATGGTCAGTCAAGATATATTTGGGTGCTGAATAACTATTACATTATATGTATATTAATATAAGATTGCATCTATCTGAAATTATTCTTGTTGGGTCTACCTCTAATATCTCTGAAGGTGAAACTATCGCATTGCAGTTTTCTTTGTGGAAAACATTATCAAATCGATTCAGAAAATTTCGCTATTTTGGTTTGTACAGTAATCAATCGACTATTTTGTGATTTCATATTTCGTTTGTTTCTAAAAATGACGAAAAAGAATTACGTAGAGCAGCCAATTTGAAAGTCAACTTATTCCAAACAAGATAGTTTTATATTGTCTTTAACAATATTAAATGAGCATCGGGATTTATTGGAATGTTAAATCCGTCTTCATAACATTACACCGAAGGAAATGCTATAAGTGATCCATTTGTAGGAATGATAAAAAAATCCATGCCATAGAGTTTGTTAAGCCCAAAAATTGACCATCTTATCTCATCATACTAATTTTACGATGTGCAAAAAGTGTGAAAGAGTATACTAGTTTAGTGCGAATGTAAGTATATATATTATTGATCAGGTGAAAAGATAAGTCGCTATAGCGATATAAACGGAAGGATCTCAGGAATTACCATAGCCATTGTTTTAATTTTAAAATTTGTATTCGAAATAAATATTGACACTATATTTTAAAATTGAAATTGCATCGCATTCAGATATAGTATAAAGTTGTGATTTCTTTTCATTATGGTCACATGTATAGGCTATTCATATAAGCTATTCATAATAACATCTACATATTTTGGACAATTTTCGGCTGTCGTTGTAGAAGATATAGAAGAGTTTTACGTTGCCTCGGGCCAGCAGTATTTGCCCAGCTTGCTTGACCTATATTTCAACCTTCCTTCTCTTCGTTGTAATTAAGTAGAATAAAGTACACAAATATAAATAAATCATTAAAAAGTAGTAGAGTAGTCGTATTATTATTTCTAAATAGTTTCGAAGTGAAAATCGCAGAAATTCCTCATAAATGCATAACAAATATTTAATCGGACACTGCTTTTTGCCCTTATCTTGAAATTCGCTATCCTAACCCACCCCAACATCACCACTTACCTACATTAATGTTATCTAATGGGTTCTTATCTATATATGTATATATGTACATATTGGCTTGCGCAGATAGAGGCCTGGCACTCGCATGTTTCATGGGGTTTCAGGTGTTTCAGTTGGGGGCACGCTTAATAGCTTGGTTCCACATACTTAGTTTTAGGTTAAACGACAGAAACACAAGTTTTATATATATGTGGTAGGTAGGAATGTAATTATCTGTATTCAAATGACTTCAACAATTACATAATTAAAAGCAGACGCAGATCACAAAATGAATTCCCACACCGACGACCAGGTGGAGGGAGAACGAGGGACGGCTGGCGGATAGGCCTTTTATAAAATGCTCATCAAATGATGTCAGGCACAGTAGGTCGTCCTTCACTCAATGCCTCGTCATTTTCATATTCATTCTGTGGCATAAAAGCATATTTTCATGCTTGTGGACATTTACAGTGACTTCCGTAGTCAATTAATAAAGACAACAAAAACAACAACAACTATAATAATATAAAAAAAAAAGGCACACAACACAACGAATGCTACTGTGCCCTGTGCTGCGTGCCACGTGCAGAGCTGAACGACCGTCCGACGAACCGACCGAGTAGCCAAAACAGACACAGCAGTCGCCCACTGCCCCCTTCCCACTCATCATGTTAACAACACCCAGCAATAGCAGCAGCAGCAACAACAACAACAACGACCACTAAATTAATACATTAAATTAAACTTTTCATGTCGGAGCCAAAATAAACAGCAACAACGAAAATAATCATAAAGCGCGTTCCGCTCCTTCCTTCATGGCACGACATGGCCATATAAAAAGTTTAGCGCTTTGAAAAATTCGGTTTCATTTTTATGGGCAGCCGAGCAAATTCAAATTTAAGAAATGCTTTTTGACTTCATTTAAACAAATGCTGTTGCTGTTAATGTTGTTGCTATTGCTGGTCATTGGCCAAAAGACATAAACGACTGTTTCTCCTTAGCGAAGCTTGGCACGTCTGATAAGCCGTGTTTAAATGCTGCTCAAGGTTTTCAATTGCCAATTGGGATAGACATGAACATTTGGCGGGGGATTCAAATAAGAAGTCAATTTATGCAACGATATTTTGGCAACTATACTCGTAACCCCATTTGCGGAATCAAACACTTTTTGCGCTTAACTCTTTAAAATGGAAATTTATTGCGTTTTCCACATGCTTGTAACTACTTTCTGGTAATCTGTATTGTGACTTAAATAATAATAAGTATCTCTCATAACAAAGTAATCCCTCCGTGTGGCGTCTAAACTTTCGAATGTTTCTGTGGCGCTTTATATTTCTAGTCTTATTCCTTTTACTAATAAGTGCAGTTCCTTTCTCAGTGAATTGTGAGTGAATTTTCACATTTTTCCATTTTAAGCTGTGAATGGTCCAATTTTATATTTGTTATAATTTTATTTCATTTTGAAAACATAGTTAATTGAAACGTACGTTTTTTTGGAAATTAGAATATATAGTTCTCGAAAAAGGATGTGGAACTGTTTTCGTAAACAGCAATCTAATTATATTGCAAAGCTTACAATATTCTTAAGGGTCGATAGAAGCAAATGTTTAATTAAGGTATTAGGGGTGATGATGGGATGAATAAGACGCGTTCGATCGCATTGACGTTAAGATTCTCGTAGTGTGTCGTTGGTAAAGTTTGCTGATAAAGAAAGAGAGTCTGTTATCCATCGCTCTTATCTTGTACTATATACATATGTATATAAACTTATGTATTGACATGATTTACGCCGAGAGTAAGATCTAAAGAAAGGCTTTCACAATGGATCGATCATTTCTAATGACCGTATTGTGTCAGTAAATTTATACTTAAACTATAAAAGGAACATCCTAAATACCAATAAGTTGGGTTGCGTCACGTTCGTGTCTGTTTAAAAGTTGAATCACACTCGAGTACCTACACATACTTATAATATTGTTTAGCCTCAATGCAATTAATATTTCATTCAAAATCATGTGCCTTACAATCCCGTAAGATGAGGACTGTGGCAAGCAAAAGAAACCATGAAATCCGAACCAAATACCATCAACTGCCACATGCGACCAGGACCCTGCAATGTCCGAAGAAAGAAACATCTGTCGTTGCTTTGCGCAAACAAAGAGACCCATATACGTACGTATGTATGTATATGTTCTTAAATAAAGCAAATCTGCAACGCAGCCTACAGCACACTTAAAGACGAAAAAAAAAAGGCAAGAGAGAATGTTGACAGTTGGGCAAGCCCGACAATGAAATACTCTGTGCCTAAAAACAACTTTCGCCATGGCCATGGCATGGGTTCTATTTGTGTTACAGGCGGAAATACAAGAACGGCCCGTAATATACATATATTATAGTAATATCAGTAATATATATTATGGTAATATTGATAGCTCTTCTTAAAGTAGATAATAGCATATAAATAACGTGTGCGTATATAGCTTCACCACAGTTGAACAGTATTGACAATATTAGAGAAAATGCAAAATAATAATAAACTCGATAATCGATTAGAAGTGTTAAATGTGGGGTTCCAAGTTTTCGGACGAACAGGCATAGATCGATTTGTCTCATTGAAGAATACACGTTTAAAAAAATGTAATTAACAATATAAGAGTGTAGTACTTTATGGGATCGTATCCGTCTACCTGTTGCATGTTGTGCACAAATCGAATATACCCTTTTTAGCCTTTGAGGTATAGGGTATAAAAAGGGCAGAAAAACAAAGATCGTATCAAGGGCTGTTCAAGTGATCCCAGACGATTCGATTCGGCAGCCGGCGCGTGCAGTGGCAAGCGACGCGTGTCGGTCCTCCAATGCTACCTAACAGCAACAAATCGCTGGCATCGAATGGCAGCACAGGTCCGCATGTTTTTTTTTTTTTTTTACGGACCCAAAATCTAAATAAGTATGTTTGTATGTGTGTTACATTGTATGTGTGTTTGTGTGTACAAAATGCACCTGCGCTTGACGTTCCCAAAAACAATGCAAACACAATTACAAAGGAGAAACGAAAAAAGCAAAATCAAGTAGGGGCGAAAAAGGAGAGCCTGCCAAAAATGGATAATACATGATGATAATGATAATGTCGTGCGTTGCGCTTTGTTTGGCACGATGCACCTTCGATTTCTACTGCGTCTGCTTCTTCCCCTTCTTCTTCTCGTTGTTGTTGTTGTTGTCCCCCTTGCTGATTATGAAGATCGAGATAAGCGGCGGCGTCGTCCTCAGACAGATGCATTTTTATGGCAGTCTCAAGCACCAGCACCAGCAACAACAACAATGTTGCTAAGCATTGCGTGCGTGTGTGTGTGTGTGTGTTTGTGTGTAGGTGTGGCGCTATTGTTAGTAATTTAAGACCAAATTTCGATTCCAGACAACGAACGAACGAACGAACGAACTCTAAGGGAGGGTTGTACCCGATGCTAACGCTACCGCTTTTACTGCTCCCGGGGCAATGGCAAATGCAAACTCATCATCAATCACTTGTTGATTTGTAGGCCAACGACGCATTTGTTATAAACATTTCCAACGGCTGCATTATAAATCAAAAAAGAACATATACACATATGACTATGTAACGCTCCAATCTGTAGCTCCCTGCCCCCCTCCTCTTGCTCCTTATGTATGTATGTGAAAAACATTGGAATTGACAAATTTTTATTACGGCTCAATCAAATTAAGAGATGTTCGCGTCGCCTCTCACTTGTTCCACATTTTATGACTCCGCATATGTTCTCTATAATCGTCTGGCAGGGGGTGCAAGGCAATGGGGGAGGAGTTTAGTTTCCATCTCCAGGGAATAGCCAGAGTAATTGAGCAAATGGAGCAGCAGCATCTTCTTTCGTAGTACAAGAAAAAGTTGGGCGATCGAAAATGAATGAAGGGCAACACAAAATGCTGGCAGGGAGATGATTCATTATACATACACACAAATGTACATACAAATCATCACTGAATACATATGAATCATTTGTAGAATGTACATATATACGAGTATATATACAATGTGTGTATTTTAGTATGTTAGCCAAATTGGTGAATAAGAAAATGAATTTCCGCTTTGGGGGTGGCAGATGAAACGCGAATTACAAACACTAGAGATGGACATACATACATATATGCATGAATACTATATATGGATAATGGAAAAGATTCAAGGCTACATATAGAAATGTGTATGTACATAAAAAAAAAAAAACGCACGATAGACTCAACCATTATCATAATGAAAAGAGCATACGTATGTTTGTATGCACATGGATAAGATACCTTTCAATAAAACGTGACAATTAAAAATAAAGCTGTTTTAATGTGATTATACCATCAGTAAAAAAATGAGTCCACATTTTAAGCAGTTCCGAAACGCTTTATTCAAGGAAACTAGTGTTTCATGTATGTGGTGTGATGATAATATTATTGTTTTCAGATATAAAGAATATAGTATGTCACCTCTTGTCTTGTGGACACTCTAGAAGATGCTGGGACATGTTAAAACAATAGAATATATAGTTTACAAGGCTTTTTTTCGACACGTTTGCAATTGGTGGCAAAAATTGGCAATTTAGAAAAAAGAAAATATTAGAAATTACGATTTCGGTGCAATGCTTCAACCAAATGAGCTACAATAATTCAAAAAAGAAGAAGCACATGGACGAAACCAAATAACGACTAATTGGATTAAATGTAGGAACCAAAAAATCAGCTCAAACTACCGACAAGCCTAGAATAGTTTGGGTTCGCGAGGGAGAACGCAATCTTAATGCATGCAGTCCGTCAAACGTCTGTTATTGGACGCAGTAACCACTTTAATTGGGAAGTTGCGAAGTGAGAAAACAAATTGTGGTCTCATAGGTGAAAAATGGTTCTGTCTGGTGGAAAAGGTTGTTGCCCATTTTCTGTATAGTGCGCCAAATATATCCCTAAAACAATCAAATGCGGAAAGTCGACTGTAAAGGTTTGCGTCTTAGTGCATGTTTGAATTTAAATATTAGAAGTCATGTTGCCTTATGGCTTTAAGTCCTCGAACAGGATAATGACATACCAGCTAGAAGACTCTTCTTAAATTGGTCTCATGCTCTTATGAAAAGGCCACTTGCGTTCAGTAGTAGAAGTAGTAATTGAGGTAAACCAGATCAAAGACAGATTTTTATAATAGCGTTTTTTTTTCACCGCAGCTGTATGCACAATACATCTCCCCATATATCTGCATACATATGTATATCTTTATAAATATTTAATCATGTGCACATTATGCGCCCAAAATAAAACCACATGCAGGTCTAGCCAAGCGTTTTTCTGGATTTAAACCAATTAGGCGCGGAATGCGGAACACAAAATGTGCTAAAGATCATATAAATTAAATGCCAGGCGCATAAACATTTATACATACATGTATACTTACATATATATGTATGTATGTATGTATGTATGTATATACATGTGTGTACTATGTTTAATACATATTTTTGAATATTTGTGTACAAGTATATGTATGTTTGTATTTCCACATATGATATTTTTATTGTGACTCTGGACTTAATTAGCAACTATGCTTGCCGTCTATTGAAATGCGCCGCACAGTGTGACAATATTTGTAATTTGCAAATGAACCACACAGGCCGAAGCAGAGCGGCAGAACCGGCGACAGCTGAGCCGGAAATGCCTGGGCAATGAACAGAATGTTTGATGCCATACATACATACAAACATACATATGTATGTACAAGGTAACGAGTAGAACGCTAACGTCGCGTGAACCCAACTCTTGAATACTCTGCGCCTCAAATAAAATAAACTATGTTGCATGAATCGTTCTTTTGGAAGCTGCGTATTTGAAATAGTTAACCTATTAGGGGTTTCTTAAAGCATATTATATTTAACTACAACATAATTTTTATTTGGTAGAGTGATTCAGAAATGTTCGTTCTGTGGCAGTTACCGATAATTATAATGAAACTCCAGATGGTAATACATTGTAAAGAGAGAAATTTGCATCGGTCGTTCCTATGACTGCTATTTAAAATAACGATGCTATACATACTCCTATGTGGTTACTTATAAAATCGTTTAATCCTTCGGTTACAGGGTATACAAAGTTTGCAAAATGATCAGCTACTAAGAAGAGAGGCAGAGTAAAAGAGTTCAGTGTCCTAAAAAAAAACTTTGAGAGCCCCAAAGAGCAGCAAGTAGATGGAAGTGTGTTTGGTGCAAGCTCTATGGCAAAATGCAATCTATCGCATTTGCAAAATTGGGTCACTGCACGCCCACTTGGCAACAGACACAACCGCCGGCCAGACAGACAGCCAGCCAGTCAGTCGGCGAGATAGCCAACAAGCAGCAGCGCCAAAGAGAGCGACCACAAATACACACACACACGAAGCTGAGAGTGGCTCGTGTTTAAATATAATTTACAAATTGTAACACAAACGCCCACAGTGCAGCAACGGCAACAGAGGCGGGAGCGAACGATGGCGAAGGCATAAACCACAACTAAAAATACGAAGTAAATAAAAGAAAATTGCGCTAATTTTAAAATGAAATGATAAAAGAGAACAGCCAGCAAAAGCAAAGACAATAAATATAGAGGAGCTACTGAAGAAGCCGCGCTATTTCTTATACGCTTTCTTTTTATGTCTGCATGTTATGTTGTTGGTGTTCCTTCCTCCTCCCATAATAAAATTACAACTATACGTCTTTGTATATATGTATGTACTGTACAGGGTCAGAGGCAAATGAGTGGGTGCGGGAGAAACAGAGCACGAGGGGATAACAAGTAGACACAAACACACATACAAATGGAATAGCTCGATGGACAGACCAGATAGCTAAATTGACAAGGGGCGATTGGGCAAATATACTCGTACATACAATACACACATACATTACATATACAAACATATGTATGTAGTATGTAGGAGGGTAATAGAATGGCGCGAAGGAGCGGCAACATGGCGCGTTTCAGCGTGCGTGAAGCAACAAGCCAACCACATATGTAAATAATTTCGAAATGAATATGGCGACAAAAGAATTTTAAATATGTATGTATGTACACGCATACATACATATCTATGTATGTATGTATGTATGTATAATCGGAAGTGCGTGTCTGCGTGCACGCTTTTACTACACATTTCTACATACATATGTATGTACATATGTGTGTGTACATTATTCCCCATTTTGGTTCATAAACGGAAACAAACGATAATAAAATATTTACAGCAACAAACACCAAAATGACAAAAAAGAAGAAGAAGATGAAGAGAATGAGCAGCGCAGTCGTCGCATAAATATTCAAAAGACGGCAGCAACAACGTCAACGTCAACTTCCTCGCGAAATGGTTAGTTTCTTTGCGACTGCACGCGGCCAGCAAGCGTCAAATTGATGGGAAGACAACTAAGGCAGTGCCGAAGCTACAATACTCTTCTTGGGACACACACTACTTCCATATGTTCATACATATGTATGTATGTGTATTCCGTGGTGTCTGATCTTCTTATTAACACCAACGGGTATTTCAACAATATGCAATTTGGATTTAATACGTTTTTTATGCAAAACTTTATCTTAAGACATACTGTTAAAGAACTGTGTCTAATATGGCACAAAAATTAGTAGTAAGTTGTACACATACGATCATTTTTTAGCAGGAGCTGTGACAATCCTGTTTTAGGAAATTCGAAATGAAATAATAAATAATATATTTAGATAATATATATTTAAATAACTTTTAATCTGTAAAGTATTGATTGAAGCAATAGAACATCGCTGTAAGTATATGTACACTTTGTATGAATTTATGCTTTTTATATGTACATACATAAGTACATATAGTTTGTACATGGTGTTACAAACTAACCCTTAAGCAAATATACTCTTACACTTCTCAGTTAAGGGAATAAAGAGCGAAGCATCGTCGTTAAACAAGCAGCAAAGCGTGTAATAGGAATCATAAAAAGTAAAGCACTGCAATATTTATGCAATAACGGCAGCACAACAACAAAGCGTAGTGCGCTGACAGCGACGTCAACGTCGACTTTGACGTTGCAGCTATGTGGAAGAGGCATGTGTGTATATTTAACAGGAGTGTGGGGACATGGGAATGACTGTTCCTGCCACCATTGATCCCTGCAAGTGAGCAAAATCCTGCGCCCAAATGTGCGATTTACTTGGGGCATCGTCAAAAGACTAAAGCACAGTGGTGTATGCTCATATTGTACGGAGATCGTTATTTAATCGATGTTTCAACAGCGATGGCAACACGACCTTGGACGTTGCGAAACATTTAAGATTTCCGAACTGCTTGGTAAATGTCACATACGATAATGTTTTGACAGGGTCTGTGACAATCCCTTTTTAGATAATTTACAATGCAACCAAAAAAAGTTAAAGTCGTATAACAGTTTCAACAAAATTAAGGAAAACAATTTAACCGAAATTTTTAGTTAGAGAAAAAACGCTTAAAAATTACTCTCTATAGAATCTGTATGTATAATGATGATATGATGATATGTATGATGTACGCTCGCAAATAATCACCTCCTATATAAAATAACTAATACAATTTTCACACAAAAAAAGACCACAACAGGGCTTGTATAAGGTAATTGTTGTATACACAACCTGCATATACAAGTATAAATAATTTCTAGAGCGTGAAAATAAAAACAAGCACTGACGAACGAAGTAATCACCTTCATCTGTGCCAAAAGCACATATCCTTCACAACAAAAGTTTTATTCCTTCATTAATACCCTAATGTATGAGTACTAAACATATACTATGTATGTATGTAACTTGTATATTTTTTGCATTTCATCACGACGCGCAACACCATCAGTTATGACAAAAACATTCTAAATATAAAATTTGGTACGTTTTGAAATTTAAAATAATATGTTACAAATACTCTTTTTGAATGTTTTCATCTGTAAGACAGCTATATACTCAAACTACAGTGGTTTGGATTGGGCGATCTCGGTTTCTCGATTACCTGTGTTTATAAAAAAAATGTCACTTCAAAGTATAAATACGAGAGCTCTGAAACGTACACTTTTAAATAAATGGTATTTAGGCTTTAGTTTGTAGTATCAGATATGATTTTAATTTGAAACGATATCTATTTTTTTAAATTCAGAAAATTGTATTAAACAGGATCAGTGAATATAAGTATGTGTTTAAACGCTCTTTTTACAAAGAAGAATTCTGATGTTGGGATTGATTCAATATATAGTTACATATATATATCATAATTTTGTGCGGCATTATCGAAGGTCATTTATATTGTTACAAGTTTTGTTTATCTTGGCTGTCTTTTTGGCTTTGGCGACACTGTGCCCACGAAGCGTGTACTCTCGAGGTAAATTTAATGTGCTCTCTCACACAGCAGCCGACAGTCAGTCGTTTATTGAAAGGGTAAAATGCTCTGTGTGCGTGTGAATGCGTATGTTTGTTTGTAGTAGCAATGTAATTAAAAAGAGTTGGCCAAATATTTGACGAACGTGCACAAGCAATTAAATGGGAACGGAGAGACAGACACAGCAGGCAACATCATACACAACCACGACGGCAACAACAAGACAGGCGTCGTCGAGTCAGCATGCAGTCACTCATCAGTTGATGCGGGTGAACTGGGAAAGCCACCTTTTTCTTGCCGGAGCGGGGGGTAATGATGGTGCTGTGCGTGGGTGAGGGGCAACAGTATGACGCACACACATACATATGTAGGTATGTAGTATATGAGTGTGGCTATAACAGACAAAACCGGCAAAACAAGCAGCAGCGTTGCCATATCAAACAACAATTTTGCTGCCGCATGCACAAAAGTTGAATGAAAAATGCCGCATCCATCTGTGTTGTATGTACTATGTGTGTATACATTAGATAGTAAGTGGGAAGATCAAGAGAGATGAAGCATAAATAATAACCCGAGTAAACAATAATAAAAGCATATGGCAAAGTCAAGTTTGAAAACGACCAATCGACCCAACCGCAACCCCACTGATTAAATATCATACATAAAAATATGTATGTATTTGTGTGTCTGTCTGTGCACGTTAGAGCAAATAAACTGACTGACTGCTTGCTTGCTGCTTCTGCTTCTGCTTGGGGGCTTGTAATGCAGCCCCTTCGAAACAAGACAAAGCCAAAAACGCATTAATATTAACTGCCAAAAAGAAAACAAAAACGCAAGCGGACAACTGAGTACGCTCGACCATATGTACGGGTATATAGAAATATATACAAGTATATATGTACATGCATCCATATATACATACGTACATATGCATATGTACATACTTTGTCCATTTAACTGTGCTGTTGTGCGGGATATGTACATTACTTATGCATTCATACATACATATGAATGTGGACTTGAGTGTGTTTGTTTTGTGGTGCTTACGTTTACGTCAATTTTATTTCGATTGCCGTTGCGTTCCTCAAAAAGCAACGCTCTTGTTTTTGCGTTTGCGTTGTTCAATTAAAAAAGGCACTTTTAATTATTGCTTCATTTGCCGCTTTTCTCGTGCGTTATTGCGTTTGTACCATTCGAATCAACAAAATGAACGGCCGGCCGTTAAATAGGAAGATAAAGCTTATTTTTGTTATTGTTGTAACAGCAGGAACTTAATAAACACGAAGGCACAGCCAAAAAAATTTTATTTCAAAAAAAAGCAAATGCTAAAAATCATCACAGCGCGTGACAAAAAGCGACAAAAAAGAAACTCAAAGCTAAACAAACAAAATAAAAAAATAAATAAATAAACGTTCTGGTTGCTTTTAATTTCCGCGCTCGTTTATAATTTTGTTTGCTGTTTCTTTTTTTACGTATTTCCGTTGTTGGAGCTGTATTTTTCGTTTTTGTCCCGCGCGCTGTGGCTTTTGTCGCGCTTCAGATGCTACTGGTGAGCGCGACCGTCGAAATTGAAATGTGAGCAGCAGCAGCGCTACTACAGAGAGAGCGCCTTCTGACAGTGATGCCATTCGCTGAGCGAAGTGTAGCTCGAGTTGGCAGCACTAACTCAACGGTATTGTATGTTAAATTTTCGCAGGAATGTGTGTGGGTGTGTTAATTTATTTGTGTGCCTATTTTCGCAGCAGTAGGGAAAAGGAAGAATTATTTTGAATTTCTAGCACAATTAACAAATTAAACAAATTAGATACGCACGCATATCGCAACAGCAATTAAGAACGCAAAATGTACCGCTAGCTTGCAGCACCACAAACAGCAGGACAGGGAAGCCGACGGTAAAGCCTGCTGTGACATACAGCGCGCATATCCTTGAGCCATTGCGTTGTTGCTGTTCTGTTTTGGCTTTTACATTGCCATTTTTCAATACAAACATGCAGCACGTAATTGCAGTTAAATTTTATTGCAGTCACGTACCAAAGAAAGAAAATAAATAAGGAAAATGTAAGGGAAAGAACCAAAGGAGCAGCAACAGCGGCAAACACGCGTAGTTATTGCGGCAAAAACAAAAGAGAAGAGGAAGCAACAGCCCGTTGAGGGTTTCTTTCCAATGTCGTTTGTCTTGCGTCTTACGTCTTGCATTTTTGAACGTTACTGTCGTTCTGTTGTTGTTGTTATATTATTGCTGCTGTTGTTTTTACCGAGATTTTGTGTAAACAATTTAATTTTTTACTTTACACACTCTTCCACTTCCCCTACTTCACGTACCATATTGCTGTTACTTTAGAATTTATGTATGTTCGGTGAAAGTAATGAACAAGAGTTAGTACAGCAACCAAGTAAGAGAAGAAAAGCACTTAACACATTGCCGGTCAGACGCGTCATCGTCGGCTGCACGGCTTTGTTGTCGCTGCCAGCTGCCAGACGGGCTTAATCATCGTCACTCAAGTTTTCGCACTATAATACAAAACAATTGGTTCAACAATTTGCCATTTGGCTCTTATCACAATCTTGTAACAAGATGTTTATCGGAAGTTCCAAAGCATGCACATATAGAACTTTGTTGACACATTTTCCAAACTATGCGATTGGGCCTATTTCAAATTGGGAAAAGGACATTTTTCAATGCTTACCAATTTGGCATTGCCCAATGAAAAATTACGAAGGACAAAAAGGGATATAAAAGCAGACTATATTCCACATATAATTTGGTCCATTATTCATTATCAATAATGCTTTCCAATTTGTTGAAATTGATAAAAATAAAATAAAATCTAAGAAAATTCGTAAATTTAGTTTAATTATTTTTGCGTCGGCCAGAGAGTAACAGCTTCATAGCGATTTATAACATTTAAGGGCGCTTTGCAAGGATATCCAAATACTTTCGTAATAATTGGCAAAATCGAAACTATAGGTTCATGTTGGAAAAAGTAAAAGTTAGATTATTTACATATGTATGTACATATGTATTTCGCTTTCAACTCTTGTATTCCGTGCCTTCACTCGATTTTGGACGATTTTGACAGATTTAGAAACTTCCGCTATTGGCATAGACTTTCTCCCAATATGTGGTGATATACTTTTAATATACTAAATTTTTATAACAAAGTTAATCATCCTAGAGTTTTTTGTTGTGCCAATCAAGAGAACTCAGGCTAAAAACTGATATTTTAAAAGAATTTTCTTTGTTCTTAGTACGGAAAACAGCACTCTTTACATACACACATCCATTAAATAAATTTGTTGCAATCCAGCTCTGAATATTATTACACATCGATTAGTTTTGAATCTAAAATCCTTTTTGAAAATTCAATAAATTTTTTAGTAGAGGTGACAGAAAATTCTTCGCATAATACCGAAGATAGTTTTGTGTACGTATAGAAACAGAACAAACCATTTCTTGATCAACAATGGGCAAAGAAAAGCCTTGTGCTGTGCGTTTGTATGCTTTTACCGACCTCGGAAATTTCTATTATACTCTATAAATAGCTGTCATGGGTCTCCCCGAATTCATATTGAATCGATTATATATGTACAATTACGAGTACATTTCGCGTACAATAATCTGTGTTTATGACTGATGCTAAATGGTAAACAAATATACCATTACAATTTATTTTTCAGATTTCTATTGTTCACACCTAATGGGTTTTCCCCAACAGCTGCTTAAATTATAGCTACATATTTAATGTTTTGTGAATGGGTCATAATCGTACTTGTCCCCCACAAGATCCATCACTACAGCGTATAAAAACTACGGAGTTTCATTAAGAATGCATAAATCGACTGACAGAGGAGGCAAGGATCTCCAAGGCAATTGCTGCAAAGCGCAAAGAACTATGCAAAAAGAAAAGCTCAAAAATAAACAAAGACAGCGGCAGCAACAAAAAAGCCATACATACATATGCATGTACGTATATAAGTGCGTGTGAACATGAATGTGCGTGTGTATGTGTATGAGCTTCGCTGCTGATTTTGTGTGAGTGTAAGAGAACATATGTATAGTATATTCATATAAACTTACATTTGTTGTTGCTATTTCCTCAAGACACTTCAATGAGTTTTGTTGTAGTTGCTGCTCTTGCTGTTTGTGTTGTTGTAGTAATAAACGCTGCTGCTGTTGTAGTTGTTGCTGCTGCTGCTGTGCTGCGAGACCACCACAATCCATAATTTGAAGACGAGCGGAGCAGCGCAAGGGCAAGATGAATTGACTACTGCAACCAACCAATAACAGTAGCAACAACAACAAAGTCGACTTGACAACGAAGCGGTCGCTGGTCTGGAACTTAATGCACTGTTGGACTGGACTGATTTTAAATTTGGCAGCGGGCGGTATTGCACCACACAAACGTACACACACAAAAGTGCACACACTGTCAAGTCACAAAAACAAAAATACAGCAACAAAGTTTGGCATAATTTGACGTAACGCGTTTTGAATTTCAATACGTAGTCAATTAAATTGAAACCCGTTTAATTATGCATGTACGTATGTATGTAGAAATATATATGTATTTATATTCATGTATAAGTGTGTGTACTTATTTCTTTTTCTGTTGAATTTCGCCGTGGTTATGCTTTGTGCATGCGCATGCATTTCTTACTGGCTATTCTTTCATCCGCTGCTACTTTACTGCTGCACTTATTTCTTTTTGCCCAGTCTCTTATATATATATACATATACACATGTTATATATTTTCAATGTGAATTTCACAGCCGCTTCCTTGGCGTCGCTGTTGGCTGCTGCGTAGGCGAATGTTGTTACTCCATACACATACACGCACAAACGACTCCACACTCCACTAATGAACGAAAGAGCGAGCGAGCGATCGGCAGAATGAACACAATGCCGACGTCGTTTATGTGCTCTGGAGCTGCTGGGCTGCTTTGCTGCTCTGCCTACACCCACACAATCATAAGCGTTTCTCAATACAACTCAACTGAAGTGCCGTTGCGTGGTTTCTGTTGTTGCTTTTACTTCAACATTTCGTCGTTGTTGTTGTGCTGCGTTTTGTTTCTTTTTATTTTCATTTTTGGGTGTAGTCGCGCGTCAAAACAGCAGCCTGCGCCTGTCTGCCTGCTCTATGAATTTGTACATATGTATGTATGTGTATTGCTGCTTCCTTCCGTGTGGTGCTAATCCTATGTATGTATGTATGTGTTGTACTTGCGTACGTTAATAACAATTACACATACAATGTCGGCAATTGAAAATTGAATATCATTGCAAGTTCTGTTGCTGCTGCTACTGCTTGTGTCGATGTCTCTGCCTCTTATTGGTATCGCTGTGTGTTTGTTGTAGTTGCTGCGCTAACTGCATTTCGGCCATTTTTAGGTGCTGCACGCACGGCGACTTATTCACTGAAGGACTGACTCACTCACCACGCGCAAATGAAATTCGACTGCACTTGACGACCATTGATTGCTTTTATATTGCGGTTGGGCACAAATTGCACTACATTTTTGGTACATTATTTCATTTATGGAAAAAAACCGAAAAAAATAAACAAATAGTACTGGTAGAACTACTAGAAACCCGTGCGTATTTTCACGCCGTAAGTGCGCACACACCGATGAAAAACGCCCCCACAGTTGATGGCAACCGCACACGATAGGCGCTGCGATAGATAGCAGTTAAACGATAACGATATCATTGAGAGCTGGTACGATAGTACATTGGCTGATTTCGAGTGCTGCCACATTTCCGAAGGGATTTTGCACACTGTATAAAAGTATTAAATGTTGGCGCATCGTTTCTTTTATTAATAAATCTTTATACGTTAAGCGTTTTAACGCGTTTATTTTTTTCAAAACGTGTTATAGGTGTGTATGTCAAGTGAACCCAACGTGGCCGTGGCAAAGCTACATTGGTTACATTTTGATGCGCGCGGCAAACCTACGTACGCACTACAAAACCAGCCGAAACACGTGGAAGTTGCTCAGTCTGTCATTTCTTCAGTTTTTTGCAGCTGCTCCGTGCGCGTGTGTGTTCCGTTTATTGGCGAGTGGTGTCCGTTGTTGCATTGTGTGTGTTGAAAGAAATTCTTTTTTTTTAGACATTTTAGCTTGAGTTGGGGTTGTCAGCTGCTCTTCTTTTTTTCATATTAAAAAATTAAGGTTAGTGTTGCAATATTAACACCCGCACATTCGTGAAAAATTCAATAATGCGATGGACCAGTAGCAGGCGTGCTGATGAGTGTATGCACATGTGCGTGTGTGCGGGGAGCAGTCTTATCCCTCCGCCAGCACTTCATACGCCATTGTCTGGCACTGGCGCACGCTCAACTTTTTCTTCTGCCACCGTCCGGTGCCGCAGTGGCCTTCTATAGTGGAATTCTTTTGTGCATTGCAAAATGATTCATTTCGCCAATACGCATATGGACGGTGTCTGTGTGTTGTGTTGCTGTCATCGTTATTGTTGTTGTGAGTGCAGTGCAGATGGGAATTAGTGACGTGCAAACTTGTAACGCTCTTTATGGATTCCTTTACTCTTTTTCGCTATAGCCAGTGTTAGCATTCGGTGTGTGTGTGAGTGAGGTTCGCGCGCTCAGCAACAATCACCACAATTTGACAGCCCTAACAACATGCAATTCAAACTTCTTTCAATATAGAGCAGCGCCGCAAAAAACATAAATAAATACATAGTATGTTAAAACAGCTTTGGTTATTGTACACACGATGCAAAAGTGCGGCGTCGTTATTTGGGGTTGATTGATTTTTATAGGAGCCTAAAAGTCAGCTTCATATTTTTGTCGAATAATAAATTAGAATTGTACGTTTCAACTTTGTAAATTCAGTCACTTACTGGAGTTTTTTATTTTCCTTTTATACTTACAGCACACAAACCCTTTGGCATAGATTCCACACACACCCGTTTCAAATAGAACGCATTCAGATTTGTTGTAAATTTGTCTAAAAACAACAAGATGCCATCCGATGCTAAGAAACGCGATGCTCAGCGCAAGAAGGACGCGCGCAACAAGAAGATCCAACAAATACCTTCAACAAAGAAAGGCACAAATGGCACCAACGGACAGCCTGAGCGTGAAATGACTGAGGAGGAGAAACTGTGCGCTAAGCTGGCCGAAGAGGCTCGTATCAGTGCTGAGGCACGTTCCTGTACTGGTTCTTTGGCCGTCCATCCGCGTTCGCGTGATATAAAAATTGCCAATTTCTCGATCACGTTCTTCGGCTCGGAGCTGCTGCAAGATACCATGCTCGAGTTGAATTGTGGGCGGCGCTATGGCGTCATCGGTCTAAATGGTTGTGGCAAGTCATCCTTGCTTGCGGTTTTAGGCAACCGTGAGGTTCCCATACCCGAACACATTGATATTTTCCATCTGACGCGCGAAATCCCGGCGAGCACTAAAAGTGCATTGCAGTGCGTCATGGAGGTGGATGAGGAGCGTATCAAGCTGGAGAAACTGGCCGAAGAGCTGGCCATGAGCGAGGAGGACGATGCACAGGAGCAACTGATTGATATCTATGAGCGACTCGATGATATGTCAGCGGATCAGGCCGAGGCAAAGGCAGCTCGTATTCTACACGGTCTGGGATTTGACAAGGCCATGCAACAGAAACAGGCCAAGGATTTCTCAGGTTAGCCCACAGCTGGCTATCACCCACTATATAGCATCTAACTTCTTTGCTATTTCAGGTGGTTGGCGTATGCGTATTGCGCTAGCCCGTGCGCTTTTCGTCAAGCCCCATTTGTTGCTTCTAGACGAGCCGACTAATCACTTGGATCTAGATGCCTGCGTGTGGCTGGAGGAAGAACTCAAAACATATAAACGTATATTGGTGCTCATTTCGCATTCACAGGACTTCCTCAATGGCGTTTGCACCAACATCATACACATGACCAAGAAACGTCTCAAATATTATACAGGCAATTATGAGGCTTTTGTGCGCACACGCATGGAGCTATTAGAGAACCAGATGAAGCAGTATAACTGGGAGCAGGATCAGATCTCGCACATGAAGAACTATATAGCCCGTTTCGGTCACGGTTCGGCCAAATTGGCGCGTCAAGCTCAGTCCAAGGAGAAGACACTGGCCAAGATGGTTGCACAGGGTCTCACGGAAAAGGTGTCGGACGACAAGACGTTGAACTTCTACTTCCCATCATGCGGCAAGGTGCCGCCACCTGTGATTATGGTGCAGGTGAGACTGATAGTAAAATTTCAGCTACATAAATTCAAATGGTGCTTGCGGTGTAACTAGTTTTTCATCTCAAACTCTCCGGCTGAGCCTGAAAATTTATTTTAAAAAGAATTTAGCATTTGCACTATTTTTAAAGCTAATCTTAAATCGATATTGGCTTCTTTTTGGATCATTTAAAATATTTTAAAAATGTTAGAAATATAGGAATCTCAAATTTGAAACTAATTTTATGTTTTTAATAAATATGTAGGTGCTAAACCGTGTTCAGTATGCCCTTTAGTACTCCTATAATCTAATATAGAATTTTCAAAATTTAAACAACATAAAAGTTTCTTTTTTTTATATCTTATTTTAAAAAGCTAACAAATTTTAACTTGAGAACTAATAAAGCGTGCAAAAATATCTTAACAAGATTGCAATAATATCTCTAATAATATTTCTAATATTTCAAAAAGTACACTTGTAAGCGCAGAAGCAAAACATCATTCTACTTTAAACAAAAAACACGAAAAAAAGTTGTGCAAATTTTTGGGGTATGCATGATCCAGAGTTGAGGCAAAAATTTGTTCTCTCTTGTGTAATCAGCTGTTGCTTTACGGGAAAGTATTTTTAAGACGCCATTTCTTTAATAGTACTTTAGAGCTGTTTTATTTTTATCCACGTTCGTAAAATGTTGCTCTAGGTAATTAGTATAAGGCACAAATAATGACAACATAGGATAGATAATTTTTTGATTGCAATGTGGAAAAGACTGTATAGTAAAAATTTGATTTCGTTACCCTTCAAATTAGACGTATAAGCCAAGTATTTACTCAACTCTAATCTGGATTTTAGAATGTACACTTTCGTTACAACGATGAAACACCGTGGATCTATAAGAACCTCGAATTTGGTATCGATCTAGATACACGTCTAGCGTTGGTGGGGCCGAATGGTGCTGGAAAATCAACACTTTTGAAGCTACTCTATGGCGATCTGGTGCCCACTTCGGGCATGATACGCAAGAACTCACATTTGCGCATTGCACGCTACCACCAACATCTTCACGAGCTTTTGGATCTGGACGCCAGTCCGCTCGAGTACATGATGAGGGCCTTCCCCGATGTCAAGGAGAAGGAGGAGATGCGTAAGATTATTGGACGTTACGGCCTGACAGGTCGCCAGCAGGTCTGTCCCATACGTCAGCTGTCTGATGGCCAGCGTTGTCGCGTCGTCTTTGCCTGGCTTGCGTGGCAAGTGCCACATCTGCTTTTGCTTGACGAACCTACCAATCATTTGGATATGGAGACAATCGATGCATTGGCGGATGCCATCAACGATTTCGATGGCGGTATGGTTCTGGTTAGCCACGATTTCCGTCTGATCAATCAGGTGAGCTACATCGATATATATCCCATAATATATTAAAGATTATTGCTAATTCTCGGTTTATCGTTTGTCAGGTGGCTGAAGAAATTTGGGTTTGCGAAAAGGAGACGGTTACCAAATGGAAGGGTGGTATATTAGATTACAAGGATCATTTGAAGAACAAGATTACATCAGAGAATGAAAAGAAGGCCAAGGCGAAGTAAAAGTAGAAGACCTCTACTTGTGCCGGTCACTGGTTTAAATAGATCAACAACACACAACACTTACAGAAACTGCAACACACACACTCTCCGCTACACACTATCTCCTCTCTTAAATGGCCCACTCATGGCTCTGCCTACACTGTGCGAAATTCGTTTTGGGTTGAACTTGCGCGTGCGCTTAGACAACATTGTGTTGAAACAAATATATTTGTTTATATATGCAGTAAGAAAACAACAACAACAACTACAACAACAGGAACCAGAACTACTCTCACACACACACACACACACCCATGTTAACTTAAATTCTAGCTGAATTGTTTTTATTTTTTGTGTCGAACGATAAAATAAATGAATGAAATTAATTGTAAAACACGTTGTAAGAGAAAAAGAAGAAAATCCCTAAAACAAAATCAACAAAACTGCTTGTGATGTTTCGCTTATGTAACTTGCTTAATAATTTTTTGTAGAGTTTTTGTAATTTATTTACGCTATATACATAAATATATATATAAATATATTAAAAATAAAATACAATAAATAATGGCGCTCGTTTGGAAGCGACAACCAGAACCGGAAACTGCAAAGTTGTCACTGCCTCCCCCCTCCTTCCAAGTTATGGCAGCAGCAGTTGAAGAGCGAGACAGAGTCTCAGCTAAACAGTGAGAGGGAAAGAGAAAGCCGAGGAAGATGACACATCTCAACTGCTTGCTGACCACACAGATATTCTAAATATGAACCATTGTATGTATGTAATTAAATTAGAAACTTGTTAATTGCAAACGAAATAAACATGTATGTGTATGGCACAGAAATCGGTGCACAAATCAAATTCAATACCAACAAATACTGTAATTTAATTAAAATATACTACAAACCAGGCACAGCCCAAACAAAAATCTCTTGTTACATTACAAATAATAGAAAACACATTTTATAGGATGACAAAAAACTAAATCGATGCGACATGTTGTGCTAAGGTTAAACAATATACATACATACGTGTAACAAAATATTCGCAGTGCGTTGTGCATAGAAAATGTAACAAAATATTTATCATATATTAATGCACATACTATATATGGACAAAAGATACATATTGATGTATTTTGAGCAATTCTTGGCTGACTAAGGCAACAGGAGCCACATTCAAGAGCTAAACAAATTGCAAGACTACCTACTTAGTTTGCTTGGACAAGCCCAAAATAATAAAAATTCAAACTTGTAATTATTAAAAAAAAGCAATATCTTTTTAAAAAATAGCTTGAATAGAAGATATTCCGCAGATTGGATAGGATGGTGTGGCGTTGCAATAGATGTGCATGCAAATACATATAAATTCCATTGGGACCAGTCTGCTTTTAGGAATAATTGAATCTGTCAAAAGGTCTTTCAGTGCTGACCCACCATCAGTAGGGACTAGTGCCCCTGAAAGCCATTTAGTGAAACGTTTTCTGGTAGTCTTGGAAATGTGTATTATATTTATTTAATCAAAATTCTGTAGCATGGTGAAAATCAAAAATATAAAATAAACTCGTATAGACTAGGAACTTGGAGACTAAGTTTGGTTCATATGCGCTCAGCCGTTTCCGAAATCAAGGCGTTCATGCTGATTAAGAATATATGTATGTACTTTATGGGAGGTTCTTCCTTCTGCCTGTTACATACTTTGCACAAACCTAATATACCCTTTTCACCCTATGGGTAAAAAAATCCCTAGATATTAAACAAATTCTTTCCAATTTAATGGGCTATCAATAGCAGCTATTTTTTGATTCTGAAATTTTCTCTGGTCTTAAGTTTTGTGTCAGATATGCTGTTGCATATCAATTATTTCAACTATTGTTAAAAATGAAACTGCCGTTGCTTAGCATTAGTCGGGCTTTATGAAAATCATTTCTTCTTGTTTCTTACCTTTTTGTTGACGTAAGTCCATACTGGCTTTGCATCACGTTAATTGATTGATTAAGTGTATAAGGTTTATTGTGACGACATTTTATATCTATGTCTATTTACAAATAATATACGGTTTTAAATATTGTGTGTTATTTTATGTGTTATAATGCTTGTAGGCACGTTACAGAGTTGCAGCCACGACTGGCGATATTTACATGAGTGTGATCTAGTGTTAATCTCGATTTATAATCTGAGATCATCGTTGATGTTGACTTGAAGCCGGCGTCTGTTGTGCGCTCTAAAATATTTTGCATAAATCGGAATATATCTTTTTCACAAGCTGTCGCTCCATATTACTGATCGAGCAAAACTCGCATGAAAAATGCATTATTAGAACCTTAAGCTCGCACAATTTCCGCTCCACCCACGCACACACAATCTCGGCCAACGTTTGCCGCTGATACTCTGGCACAAAGGCGCCTGGCACCTGCTTATTAGTTTGCTTTGCTTCTGTTGTAGGCCGGTCCTCTTCGTCGGAGGGCTCCTCCGGATGAATAGCCAGCGAATAATAGTATTCTAAAAGTTTAATGTGTGCCGGCGATTGACGCACTGGTGTCAAATTTAGATGCACCAACAGCATTAGACGCATTACCTCTGCCTGACGTAGTAGCTCGCCATACATGCCCGCCCGTTTGCGCTCATAGATATTATCTACAATGTCATCGTATTGTTGCAGAGCACCCAAATAATCACCACGTCTCATATATTGTTCAGCAGCTAATTCTAGATCATTAATGCGATGCGCGGGTGATGCAAACGCGCTGGTGCGATCTAGCTGATTATGCAGGTACTTCAGCTCGCGCAATACAGATGCCTTGGCTACACCCCCATCGGCCACGCGCTCCGATGCCTTGTTATAGCAATGCAAGGCACCTTCCCGGAAGCCGTTGTGGGCTGTGCGCATGTGTATTGTGCCAAACTCGCTGTGCGCGAACATAAAGTCTCTAGCGGCTCGCACATAGGCCTCAGCTTCACGCTGCTTCGCTCCACCGTAGGATTCGCATTTGGCAAAGCCCATGTGGCACATTGCCGCATATTGCATGATGCCCATATCTTCGAAACTATAGGCCAAACGCTGAAAATCTGCTTGCACTTCCGTCACATTCGGTGCGAAACGTCTGCAAAGAAGGAAGGTGAGAAAAACAAAAAGGGTGGCAAATTAATTTGCTGGAGAATGGAAAACTAAATAAGATGATTATCATCCACCATTTGGACTTACTTGAACACCGTGCGTTCGATTTTTTTAATTTTTCCCGATGCCCGCATGTACTGTTCAATTAGAGTCTTTGGGTAGTCCTCACTATTGTTGTCCTGTTGCTGCTCAATGGAAGGCGGAACCACGTTGCCGGTGTAACTTATGTTTGAGCTGGTGCCAGGAACACTCCGTAATTTGTCCATGCTGGTGAAGTTTCAAGGGGAGCGCGGTCTCTCTAAAATTCAGTTGATTGGAGCTCAGCTAACTTCGTTTGAACAACATGTTGCCCTGTCTGCCCAGACGTGTGTTTACACTTAACTGTAATTGCTCAAATTTACATTTATATTATATCCAATTTGCATTTACCAAACACTAAAACAAAAGAAAACACAAACAGCGGCTGATTTTCTTTATTACACCGTGCTGCCAGACTCATAACAGCTGTTGCGCATACGCAGCCCTGCGCTAACGCTTTCCAACACTGAATGTGCACAGGTGTATCGAATACAGGCAAAATTGCAGAGGGAGAGAGCGCATAGAATATATACAAGTAAGAACTGTAGCAATTATAAGCGCACGGCACGCGCTAAGCATTTAATAGGCAGGACGAAAGGGGCCCATTAAAAGGAATTAATAAATTGATAAGCTAATCAAACGTTTGTTCGTTATTAACGCGCATAAAATGGCCATCGCCGAACACGACAATGTTTTCATCTTTGTGCCAAATTTGATTGGTAAGATTTGTTATTATTTGATATGTACACACATATGTATGTATATATGCATGTATGTATGTAAATAAACTCAACGTATGGAATTTATGATACAAACAATAATTACGCACCCACCTAATCTGGTTGTCGTTGTTGTTGTTTCACATACGCTTTTAATTTAATTAGCGTCGTTTCGTTGCCGATTCTGTCCCAAAGCTCAAAAATTTCGCGGGCTGCAACCTGTAAAATGCAGACTACATACATATGCACATACATGTCCATACATACTTGACTACAATAACAACAACAATAGTGTCTTAACAATTCCCATAATGTTATAAAAACAAACAAGTAGCAACAACATCGTCTTCTTATTGATTGCCCACCTACCTAAGTATTTCTCAATGACTCCTCTCCACTCTTGGCCTTAATTTCTTGTACAGGTTATGCGCGCATCGTTCTGGCTCTAATTGCCTTCTGGTTTATGTCAACGAACTATGTGATCTCTGGTTGGTGTTACGCAATAAGTGCCCTTCTGGATGCCGTCGATGGACATGCAGCACGGGCCTTTAATCAGAGTAAGCATTTAGAATTGGAATACAAAATCCATGTTCTTCTGTACACGTCAGACCATACAATGCGGTTACATACACACAATGACGTAGTCATGTGTGTACATATTTACATATAAATGTGCATACACATATTCATACGTATGGACACACCCGGTCACCGGCTATTGAAAACGCTAGTTGCGGCGCACTAGAATTATAGAACTTTTTTTTCCCGTCGCCGTGGGCTTTTATATATACATACATACTCTATCACACACACACATTGTTTACAACCCCAGCAATCTATAATTTCTTCATAAATATTTGTATCGCGTTTTATTTTCACCTTTATATGGTCAACACGCTAGCAATTGTTAGTCTAGAGGAAGATTATTTTTCAAGCATTTGGAAGACTTTTTCATATCGTCTACCGTATCGGTAGCTAATAAATATCACATGTACATACATATATGGATATTGTGAATATTACAGAAAATATTCCCCACAACACACACACACACACACACACACACTGATCTATTGATTTGTATGTCAGTTCTCCATTATCATAATTTGCCTATATGATGTTTTTCGGCGTAGCTTGAAAACTTACCTAAATGTTACTAAAATTTTTACATGTAAAATTCTGAATATAATGCGAAAAAAACAACTTTAGAAGGAATCAATTTTTGCACTGTTGCACAGCTTTGAAATGAGTAGCAATTTACAGACGAAATAGGGGCACACGGCTTGACTAAAATACCAAAGCCTACTATAATTTTAATCTCATATTGCAAACTTCAGGCACTCGGTTTGGCGCCATGCTGGACCAACTGACGGATCGTTGCGGCACAACAGGTTTGCTGGTCACCCTGGCGTATTTCTATCCTCGCTATATGTTCTGGTTCCAGCTATCAATTGCCATTGATGTGGCCTGTCATTGGCTTTATATGCAAACGTAAGCATATATCAATGTTCGAGCTGTTTCTTATTCAATATAATGCACATATGTTTATTGTGTTCTATGTGTTTGCAGGAGCGTTATCGTTGGTCGTGTCTCGCATAAGGTGAACGATAACTTTGTAATGCGCATCTACTATCAGAAGGATGTATTGACCTTCATGTGTTGCGTCAACGAGCTGTTCTACATTTGCCTATATCTGTTAAATTTCACCTATGGGCCGTTGAGTACGTAATATATCATTGCTGGATTTATTTTTAATTACATTCGATTGTATTTTGTCTTGTTCTCTAGTATTTGGAGCTTCGCTCTTCAAAATACTGGCATTCCTGTCGGCTCCATTTGCTGTGCTCAAGTCCCTGATCTCTATAATGCACGCCTATGTGGCTGGCGTTGATTTGGCTGCTGTCGACGTGCGTGAACGTCAGGAGAAGCGTCAGAAGGAGGAGGTAGCTGTAGGTGGCAAGAAGTTGGAATAGATTAAACAACTGTCGTCGGCAATTATTTAAAAGTACTAAGCAAAAACTTTTCGATTCCAAAATGAACTATGAATAGTCGAACTCTAGTTATATATTTACATTAGCACGCTATTTGTTGATTTTATTTTGAATTTTAGTTATATATTTTGAAGGTGGAGAATGGAGAGCAGTGTACCTCCTTTCGAACAAAACAAATCGTACATATGTAGTCGTTACATATTTATTATTTGCATAGTATACTTTATGTTTTAGTTTAAAGGTTATTTATCTTATGTTGCGCTTGAATTGTACATACAAAAACACACGCAAGCACATGTGTTTATGTATAAAATTATGCATACATAATTATCAATTTTGGAACAATTGAAAGTGTTTGTGTATTTCCAAAGTTTATTGTATTTATTTATATTTTTTATAGTATGTATTTTTTAAATTGTTATTATTTTTTGAGTAAAACAGTAATTACTACTACTTCCAAAATTGTAACTAGTAAAAATACAAAAAAAAATATGAAAAAAAAACGATAATTGTTAATGGGTTGGTAAATAAATTGGTTAGATTAGTGACCGCCCATTTGTAGTGAATGAATTCTTAATATTCTATTTAATGTATGTCAAACAATTGTAAACTTGTAGCCGAATCATGAACTAAAAACTTCTAAGTTGTACGGCGGGTACCTGTAATTGTATTTACTCACATGTGGAGTAACAATTCAATGTTGTAAAATATATATATATTTTTTTTTGTAACAGTCACGAATGCAATGCAAATTTACTCAAAAATGTTGGAGCAGTTGTCAATAAACAACATATTGAAGATGTATTCTATTATTATTCACACACGTGTTCATTTGTTAATGTCGAGCGTTTTTGTATTTTGTATACGAAATTATTTTTGAAAACTGCGGGCCTGCGATAGTCAAACAGTGTTAGCCGATAGCGACAACAGAAAAAGAAGCTGCCACCTCGGTCAAACAGCAAGGTAAATAAGTTTACAGTTGCCTTGCGGTGCCCTCAGACAGCTGTTGCAAAATGATGTATCCCTGGCTGCAGCCGTTTTGTGCTCTTCGGTTAAGCGTTTGCTTTCGTTTTAGTTTAGAATCTTTAAACCCGGCTAAGATGCACTGATCGGACTAGAAGCGAGCGCTTTTCAGTGGCTATATAAGCATGAAATATAATATATTGACGCGCTTACGCAGTCTGATGCGAATAACCATACAATATGCTTGTATAACCCACTGTACGTTCGAATATCTTGGCGACTTTGTACTGGTAAGTTGAAGGAAGCAGCTGTCAATGATTCTATGCTTGGCTAATGTCAAGCGCTCTCTAGTGCAAGGGTCCTTCCATGGAGCCGACGCTGTTCTCGGACAACGTCTTGCTGACGGAACGGATATCAAAGTACTGGCGCAATTATCAGTCCGGCGACATCATCATCGCTGTCTCGCCCGTCAATGCCGACCAATATATATGCAAGCGCATTGTTGCTGTTTCTGGCGAGCGTATTGTCACCCAGAAGCCGCATCCCATTGAGGCAGAGTCCGTGCAAAAGCCGGTGAAGACAGCCATGACCACGGATTATGTGCCGCGTGGTTGTGTTTGGATCGAGGGCGATAACAAGGGTAACAGTTCCGACTCTCGTTATTATGGGCCTATCCCTTTGGGGCTCATACGGAGTCGTGTAGTGTGCCGCGTCTGGCCGCTGTCGCAATTATCGGGCTTATAGGGCACACATCAACAGTGCTTATGAAAAAGAGGATTTAAACCAAAATTACAAGTTTATGATTAACTATTCCTTTCTTCAAACTGAAACATGTAAATAAATATGCTATTTAACTTGTCTGTATTTGCGAAAAACTGATCCAGAAAAACAAAAATTGAGAAAAAAAGTAAACTGTTGTTTGTTCCAGCGAAGATTCTTGTGGCAATCACTATGATATATAGTCCAGTAATTATAATTCAAACCTGTAGTTCCACAAAATTCAAGTTCTGTAGAATATTAGAAGACACAAATGATTTTCCTTTAAGATTTATGTGTGGATTTTGTTGAACTGGTTTTGGACGTTCACGTTTGCAAACCCAAGTATAGATGTTAAAGCTTTTTTTTAATTACACCCATCCAAAAAATATTATATAGCTACAAATTTTAACTAAACATGCACAAAGGGAAATTTAAACAAAAATAATTGCGCTGTTGTTCCGCTTCTGGCTACTTTGTGGCTTCATTTGATGTTGACTGCGGCGTGTGTTGATCTACAAAATATAAGTTGTACTCCTTCTTCAGCACCTGATGCACTTCACAGCGACAGGTGAGCACCAGACCCCGTCGCTGATAGTCCAGATAGGTGCGCACAAAGTGCCGATTTGTCTCGTGCACTTGGGGATGCTCTAGATACTCCTGAATTGGCATCCATTGCAGTCGCGCAATCTCGCGCTCACAGCGCTTGAAGTCCAAATTCAGAGGCTTCAGACCTACTACCATGTAAATGTCGGAGCAACCAAAGTTGCCGCCATGCGAGTGTCGCAGACATACGACCGATTTAAATGTCGTCTGTATGCCCGTCTCCTCGCACACTTCGCGAATGGCCGCATCGATGAGGTTCTCGCGCGGCTCTACGTAGCCCCCAGGTAGCTTCCAGCTGTTAGGTATCATCGCGTAGCGATCAGATACGACTAGAACCTCGTCATTATCATTGATAACAAGACCTCCCACGCCGAGTAGTGTGTGGGCGTAGTTGGGCAAGTTGCTGCTCTCGTCCTTCGGCAGCCAACGGTACATGGCGACAACGCCAGTTCGTGCATGGTGAAAATCGAAGCCAGCCTCCGCCAAAATGGGCACCCATTCAGCTTGATTCTTATAGACATAAAACCAAATTGCGCGATTTCCGTTCGTACTCCAAAAATCAACCGATTCTGTAGAAAAATATTTAAAGTGATTATCAATTTGTGCTTGAAATCATGGTTCCTTCACCTACAATTGGTCTGTCAATAGCAATTTACAGACACTTAAAATTGTTTGATATATGTATGTAAAACTATCTTAAGAAATGACTAGCCGATACAAAAATATATTCAAAACATTTATTTTCTTCTCATTTGTTTTTATTTTTATTTTTTGAGTTTCAATCAAATAAAATTTGAATACTGCTGAGAATATATTTAAGTTTTCGAACGTTGGGTTTCTCGAAAAGACAGAAGTATTCAATTACTCCTTGTGATCCCCGAGAAAGAAGCACTCGGTTGGACAAAGGGAGAGGTATAACATAACTAATCAATAAAAATTTACGTACAGACATATATTTATAAAATAATAAGATCGCATTAATAATTTTTAGAAAATTCTTGGCGTTTCTTCAATAAATTTAAATTTGTAATAAGTTTGATTAACAATAAATTTTACAAAATACGGTCGCACACTTTTTTTAAAAACGAATTAACCTCAGAGACTGATTTAAATAGTAAATATTATTAGGAGTTTACGAAAAGACCTTCAGCGCTTTCAGCATTCAATTTAAATGGACACGAAAGCTGGTTTAAATTTTTTATAAAATGAATCCACTTAGTTTAAATCTGTGTGACTTGTAGGAATGCCACTATTAACATATTTAACATTTTTCGACTTACTTTGAAGCTTTTCCTGAAATTGGGCGTTAGTCAGACATTCGTCTTTGCAATCGACTGTCACACCTTTGAAACGATCGGTTTTACCCTGGAAGACTTCCTTTGGCGCGTCCATGGGTTCGAAACTGGACATTTTATAAGCTTGAGTTCAAGTGGGATCTATTCCGGATAATCGCTCACGATACTCACGCTTTGTACGGCCGTACTATTTGTAGTTGTGCCGATACTTGTTTCCGTCCTCCTCGTGGCAACTGCGTTGCTGCTGTGGCTGTTGCTCTAACGGACAACTGTTGCTGGTGGTGCTGCTCTTGACGCTGCAAGCGCGTTCGCCATGAATTGAACACGCGGAATTTAAAACAATGTCTGCGGCACAGCAGTGCGGTTGACGACATTAAATAATTGCGCAATGGCAATCGACGACGACGATGCCAACGTTAGGCAGTGGGGAATAATCAACTACTGAGCCGGGTGCTGTTGCTGCTGTTCCTTGCGTCACCGTTACCGCAAAGCACGGCTATCTGTCCCACTGCCTACAATTTATGGAGCTTGAAACAAAAGCGGCAGCGCATGCTGTTCAATAAAAAAAATTATTAGTAAGGGAAATTTAGGGGTTTATCAAGTAATACACAAATACACGAGCAGTCCCCATTCGCTATGGTGATCCAAGAGCTTTCATTTTTACTTTAAAAGACATATTTACAAATATATTGAATTTATACTGTAACGAACACAAACCACATACATACTATACATATGTATGTATGTACATACATATGTCCAAATGGCGATGTCAATCAATCGTGCAACTGATAAGCAACGTCATTGGCAGTGTGTCTCTGTGGCTGACAATTCGAATTTGGCGCGCGTGGGCGTCTGTACTGTATATGCAATGGACCGTGCTTAACAATAACCAAATAACAACAACAAAATATCAACATTAACTAGCGACAGGGCAACCTTGAATGACACCTGGTGGGCGTTTGGTGACTGTCCGTATTTGTTTGCGCTACGCTTCCGCTTTGGCAGTTAGCTTTTTTGTTGTTGTTTTTATCAGTCGCGTCGCTAATTGTTATCAGAATTATATGCCAATTAAAGCGAGTTTTATGTAATAACAAACTAATCGAAATACATACATGCCCAGCACATATAGACACAGTTTAAACACAGCCCTAAAATGTATTGCAACCGTTCTCACTAATCTTATGGTTATTAATAATGATTTGTAAATGAACTTACAAACTCCCGCCACTTTGTGTGTGTTTAAAGAGTATGGCATGCGTTACAAAGTTCAACGCGAGGCAGACGGTATGCAACAGCTGTGAGTCAGCTGGGCCAGGGCTGCTGTACGCTGTCAATGAGCCAAGTTATTGTTATCGATAGCATTAGGGCTGGCTTTATATATATTTCCTTGTAACGTACGGCAATTTGAATTAAATTAAATACACATGGATCTATGTACGTACAACTGGACAACAGTACATATGTTTATATGTTTATTTTTGCATATAACGTTAACTTGCCAATTTAAAATGTATCACAAAATATATAGGAAATGATGTTTTTGTGAGTATGCTTATGTACATAACTATGGGTGACTTCTGAAACTTCTTAAACCAGGGTGTCCCAAAATACTTAAATATACAAGTAATAATAATCAAAAAGTCTTGCAGTTTTAAATACATATACGTATGTATAAGTTGGAATTGTGAGTGTTGGAATTGCGTCTTAATGCGGTTCTGATCCGCCACAGGTTCGGTTCTCATCCAAAATCAGCCATTCATCTAACAAGGCGTTGCTAGCCGTGAGGCGACGGTGCGGATTTGTATTTAGCAATGGCATGAGAAATTCGACAAATTCGTATGCATCCTGCGGTGCCCAGCGATAATGTTCGATAAGCGTCGCGGCCAATGAGCGTGGCGCTAGCTCCTTAATGTTCCGCAGCTCATGATCGCTATTGAAAAAGTCTGGCGCATATTCTCCACAATTGATAAGACTTTCGGGTATGGAGCCGCATGTCTCAATTATGTTGGCAATGTGCACTTCATCCTGCGGGGCGTTGCCGCGTCGCAGAAGCGGATCGAAGAGGTAATCACCAGTGGCCAGTTCCCAAAACAAACATCCAGCGCTCCAAACGTCGGCAGCCTGATCATAGCCAGCGCCCAGGATAACTTCAACAGCTCGGTACTCACGCGTCTGAATGTCATTGGTAAAGTGATGATGGAACCAGCAGGCATTGCCCATGTCAGCAATCTTTACATGAAATTTGCAGGGCTCTAGGGCGGGATCCTTGCGTGACAGCAAATCCAAATTTATCTCGGACTGCGCCTGTTTTCTGTGCTGGGTGAAGATGCTCCCGCCAGCTTTCAGCTCACGCTTTTCATATGGTGACTTAGGCATCTTCTTTTTATTTGTATTCTGTTTCTTGTGCTTCTTCGATGGTTGCATATGAGCTCGCTGCGGATGGTGGTGAGGCTGGGCCTTCCGGTCTTCATCTTCCACGCGTTGTTGCACACGACGCACAAATTTCTCTGGATTGTTTACGAGCAGCTTCAGCATTTCAGAACTTCCCTCCAGCTGCTTGTAAATGTTTCCAAGAGGAACATTATTCAAATAGCCAAAGGGGACAGCTCCACCACGTTTGGGAGCGCGCTTGCCACGCAGGTTGCCGTCCACACTTAATAGCATCGAATGCCTCAATGGCGGCTCTTCGCCAATGCGAGCTGCCGCGCTCACGCTGCGCTGCTGCAAGTGTGGATGAGGCTGTATGGGGGCCGGCATGTCTCCCACTTGCTCAAAGACATTCAAGCGTTGGAGCTGTGCGAGATCATTGCTATCCAGGATGACTAGATCGTCGAACGGGAGAAACGGGAGCTGATTTGTAACGCCTGCGGCAGCCAATGATGGTGTTAATAGGCCATGAGAGGCGAGCATTAGTAAATCCTCGACGCCACGGCGACGTAGCCACTGGCGGTGTGCCTTGAAGAAGCTTATGCTGCGCTTAATTCTCGCTCGTAGCCGCCGCTTTGCTGTCTTGGTCAACTTACTGTCACTGGAGTTGTTTAGGAGACGCGAATATGGGCAAACCGCCACAGTAATACCCAGACGAGAAGATTGCTTTGCAGACTCCTTGCCCTTTGCTCCTGCATAGCTCTCCAAATAGGTTTTAGAAGCGATATTCGCCTGTGAGCGAACGGACACATCATCAGCCACCAGTAGCACATTCTCGGGCTTCAGATCAGTATGGATTATGTGGCATTGATTGTGCAAAAAAGCTAGACCCTCTAACACCTGGCGAGCGATCTGTTTCACATTGTAGAGGGGCAGGCCTCGATAGCGTGAGCGCTGAATCAACGTCAGCAAGTTGTCGCCAAGCACTTCGAAGACGATGCATTGATGGGTGCCGTTCTCGCCACTGATGTGGAAGTTATCCATTAGCTCGATCAATCGACTTCGCAATGGATGCCAATTGCTCTTGTCGATGTTCTTCAATAGACGGATCTCGTCACGCGCCGTCTCTGTAAAGTGCTCGGCCGATTTGACGACCTTAACTGCACAATAGCGATGCGTCTGCGAGTCGTGGCACATCCAGACGGTCGAGAAATGACCCCATCCCAGTTTTTTGAGCACATGGTAGCGATTCTGAAAAATGTCGCCAACAGCAATGGGATGGTAGCCACCAATTCGATAATCACCGGGACTTTCCTCAACTACGGTGGGCTGATTCGGCTCGGGAGTGTCCTCATAATCGCCATCTCCCTCGTAGGTGTTCGAGTAGTCAGTTCGCTCTGTCTCAACCTCAACGAAGACGGCGGGATGCTCCATCTCCACCAACGACTCCTGCTCACTGTCGTTGAGGTGATATTGCCGCGCGGAGCTGGCGCTGTTTATCTGGGGACAGTCATAGTATTGTGTCGAGTGGTGGCTCCCACAAATTGACATACACTCCAGGGACGAATTGTTGTCACCCGCATCACCATTCTCATTGCCATTGGCAGCATCTGCACCATTATCACAACTTCTGTCCCTACAATCACCACAGTTACAAGGGCCCATCGATTCGTGCTGATCATCCTTAAATTGTGACATTTGCATTCTATCGCTCACATTTCCAAATTCCTTTGACAGTTGATTCTTTGGGGAGCGATAGATTTGCTCAATGCCAGGGGCACTAGTTGGCTGAGTCTTTGGAATCAGGGCTGAGAGCTCGGTACTGCTTGCTAGGCTCGTCTCGATGGAAGACTTCGACGTAAAGCTGACAAACTCGTCTTCTTCCTCCTCAAACTCGGCGCTGACAAACTCACGCTCGGCTGACATTTTTGAATTGGTTTTGTCCCTGTAATTGCGGCTGTTGCTGCAAAAAGACAGGGCGTATTTATTATATCGCCAAGCGCATTCATTTTGTAACAAAAAAAAAAAAAAAAACTTACACAAGTTGACTATGAAATGTGCGCATAAACACATAAATACTAAAAAGCTGTTTGCCACAGGAGTCACGTTAAGTCAAATAAAACCTTCTTCACCGCCGACTATGTTGCATAAATCTTCACGTCATCCTCTGGTGGTTACCGCATTGTTATAAATACCCAGTTGAATGCATTTAACAAAATTTCTACGACTCTTATTTCATTTTGAAAAGCGAAAAGCTTGCAATAAGGAAAAAAAGTGAAAGAAAGAATATTTAACAACAGAGGAAAGTAAATGGGTAGCACTGTTGGTCAGTGTATACTTACGCTTGCGCTTTTTTGTCTATGTTGGCAGTGCCTTGAACTGCATGCGTTCAACGTTTACGCTCGCGCAGTTTTAGGTTTTAAGCCACATTGTACTCACCTGTGCTTTTCTTCTGAGAATTCTGTTACTGTAAATAGTTAATGCAGACGCCGCTTAGTTTTAACTTTAATTTATGGCGTTGCACGAAAGTGGTTTAATAGTTTTTCTAAGTTATGTACGAAATTAAATGGGCAGTCTACTAAGAGCACATTAAGTCACTCCTAAGAAGAGACGGAAATAAGGACAATTTTGATTCTCCAGAGGGGAGTATAAGAGCTCCAAAGTTTGTTTGAAAAATCTTCATTTTTCCACTGATCAACATCTGACATTTGGCTTTTATAATATATGAAAGAATACGGAAAAAACTGCATATATGTATGTATATATATGGCAAACGTTGAGAAGCTGGAATGTGGACACAAGTTTCCAGTTAAAGTGTAGGGGACTTTAACTTACAATTGGGTTATTTAATCTAAGAAAGAATACAAGATCATCTGTGACCGGACATGTCTAGATCAATTTCTCATGCTGCTCAAGAATTTTTCACAAATTTGTGAAACATACATTTACAAATGTCCAAATGATAGCTGATAAAATTAAAATAAATAAGAGTTGAAAAACAAACACTGTATAATAAGTAAAATGTACTTATATGCAATTTGTCAAACATATTTTTACAAAAGTGTAAATAATAGCTGTTGAATTGTGCATGCAATTGTGTAAAACACAAAATAATATATGTTTTTAAAAACTAATTTAAAAAAAATTAAATTAAATTAATTAAATTATTTAATTTAATTAAATAAAAATATATGTATGTATGTATTACACATAAATTATATATTTACATCATCGTGTCTATGCGTCTATAAGTAGAAGCAGCGACAACAGCTGCGGGCAGAGCTTCGGCAGAGAGTATATTTTTTTGGCTATAACTTTCTTCATAAATAATAAAATCACCTATCGCAATGAAACGTGGAAACTTGGTATTTGCCAAATTTGAGTAAAAGAATGTAATAATTGTTATAAAAATATTAAAAAAATAATAGTTATTAATAAAAATGTTAAACCTATACAAATCAAAAACATGTACTTCATAAAGGGTCATATTCTAAAAGATATTCACATTTAAAGTTAAAATTTGTCTATTTTGTGTGTACGCAGAATTATGCGGACAAGTATACATATGTCCGTCTGTCCCTCGGCATAATGGTTTGGGCAGCTAATGCGTTGGAAAGAGCTCCTCGCTCTTATACATACATATATGTATGTACATATATGCATACATACTTATATAATTATTATAGGGTTAACTAGGAAATAAAAGTAAATATATGTATGTGCGCGAGCGAAAAGCACAAACAACAAAAGGCTAACGAAACGGCATAGATCTGAGCGACGCTAAGCCAAAGCTCTAATACAAATGCGTGAGAGCGAAGGCAACAACAAAATTGCGTGGGCGCGATGGAAAAGAAATAATGCACGAGTAAACAGTGTAGTTGCAGTCATAGCCGTAAATATCATGCACACGTTTACCGTACACTTGAGCCTTTCTCAGAGAGCGATATAAGTATAATATATAGCAGCACTAAAAAGTAAGCCGCTCTTATACGCTGTTAAGCTGAGAACATTATTACATATGTATGCTCAGATGAATATTGCACGCTAGCTTATGTAGAAAAGAAATGCACAAAGTCAGTCGTTTCCCTGGCCTCAACAAGATCAGACCTATTGCCTTATTGATGTATTAATAGTCGGCGCTTAAATTAATTTTATATTTCAATTTTTATGGGATTTAGCTTCTTGTCAGGATATTTTTGAAATATAGTAACAGCTCTGCAGTCTTCGATGCATATTCAGCAGATCCGCTGATCATTTCCTTGCAGTTTAAGACATTCAAAATGGTTCCCAATCTTCTGATAATGTCATTGTCCACTTCGGTGATTTATTTCTGACAAATATCTGTCAATATCTGTAAATAGGATAGCGCGCAACCTATTCACTGCCAGATACCGCAAACTATTTTCAACTTGCGGAACGTCTCTGGGAGAACAAAAAGGAAACAAACCAATGCTTAAATTTCCAAATTCATTCTGATTTTAATATCGAAATTACTCACTATTTATACAATTTTGAATTTGGCGGGCCATAATGCTTATTGACTTATGCTTCTAATGAATCTAGCTCAATTTGTTCAGATGGTTTAAAGGAGGGTGTTCCAAACTCGACCCTAATTCCTGGATGTCATTTAGACTTTTCCCATTGGTGGTTTTCGCCGAAGCATCGAACACTACTCGCAACTTGGTGGTTATGCTTTCTTCCCTAATTACTGCCTGATGGGGCATATAATATTTCCCTTTGCCAGTGTCCTTTGCTTCTTCCATGTGTTGCTTTTCTAAATATTCATCCATGCACGCGCATGCACTGTTCTTTTAATTCGTTATCGTTTGTAAATCGCTTTTCTAAGTTCATTAAACGAGCTAAGGCTTTTTTCCGTGATTCAACTAGCTCTTTTTCCTCTTCAAAGGGTACTCTGACCACAAATTTCCCATCACTATCTCTAATTGTAGTGTCCTCAAACAGTTTCATGCATTCTTCATTATCTTCAGTAGCCGTTTCTGAAACTTATTCGAGCTCCCAAAACATTTCCAGGTTTACGGTAATTGCATCTACTCTATCTGCCTCTGGGGTCTTAACTGGTCCTGATAAAATCCAGCCTAGCTTCGTTTTTTGTGCTAGGATAGACCCATCTTGTCTTACTCTTTGCATTATTATTTCTGGCAACATATAGCTGCCCATCAAAATGTCGATCCTACTTTCTTATTAAATAGCGGATCATTCTGCCATTGGCTTTTGTTATACTCGAAGCTAGATTGTGGTTGTGGATTTAATATCCGACTCAATCACCACTGGGCTAGGAAATCTTGGCCTAATTTTTATATTTATTAGTGAGTTTGAGACTCCAGCGAAACTATCGCCTATACCAAAAATCTGGGTTTTCTTCTTTATTTTCGGAAGCTGCAGTATTTGTGATCCTTGGTCTACTACAGCCCTTAAAATTGTCCATTCTCCTGTATATGATTTGACTTCTATCTGCGCTGTTGCAAGGATCGTTGTTGTTGATGCCTTTGCAATCAGCGTTCCCGCTCTACCCTCTTCTTTGTGCAATAGTACATGATGTTTCTCACACTTCTTCTGACGATCCTGACATAAGGATCTAAAATCTTGCTTTAAGCAAGAGAAGCATCGTCCGATTCCCTTTGCTGCGGTCCATCTCTCTGCTACCGAAAGATTGATGAACTCCCTACAACTCTCTAATGGATGTCCTATAAGTTTGCAATATGGACATGTTGTTTGTGGGTAGTTCCTACTTGTTTCTTTTGGATAACTCCTGAACGGTGCTTTAAAAGCCTTTTGTTTGAATGTCTTTGTTTGCATTGTTTGTATTGCCTGGAGGTGTTGTTCGAGAAACTCCAAAACCTCTTCTAAGGTTTGGGTTTCTCCTGTTCTCCTAGTGTACTGTTCATACTGTTGTAGTCCTGCCCTATCGAATTTTCTTAAAACTATCCTAGTCCATATTATATCTGCTTCTTTTATTCCTGTATCCATGCCGTTTATGGCATGAATACATTGCCTGGTAGTATCTAGCAGGGCCTGGACACTTTTCTCCGACTCACTATTCATTGTGGGCTGATCTAATAGTTTGTCCATGTGGTAGGAGAATATTTGTCGCCTATTTTCGTACCTACCTTTCAAAATATGTATTGCTGTTTTATAAACAAACCAATGCTTAAATTTCCAAATTCATTCTGATTTTATTATCGAAATTACTCACTATTTATACAATTTTTAACTTCTGTACTAGTTTTTTCTTATGTACTAATAATTTAATATTTGGCTCTTTCTTAGTCTCTAAACATTGTACTTACTCTAATATTACAACACATTAAGTCAAACTTTTGACCCTGGAACTGATTTTTTAATAAGTAAAAGTTATACTTGCTCAATTTTCTAAGCTAGAGTTCAAAAATCGATTAGAATCTATGAAGTTTCGATTATACAAATATCTATTATCTTTTACAAAACGTTGTATGTTTGTTCCTTCGTATTTTAAGTGGACTGTATATTTTTAGATTGTTTATGACTGCCACATGTGCGCGCAGGCTTGGTCTAATTTCCTTGGGATTGAGTCTCACTATCAGCTCATATTTTTGAGTGTGGCAACAGTACTATTCATAAAACTATGTTCACTAGTGAACACTAAGAAAAATATATTGTAATAAGAGCATTAATAAAATATTGATTAACAAAGACAATTACTTTTCAATAATTTATTTATTTGTTTAAATACAAGTTTATTTACATTTACAATACATATACAGTTCATTGGTGCTTATAAATATATAAAATGCTATATTTTAAATATAAAATACAATTGAGAATTTTCGTTATTTTGGATTCAAGTCAATTTTATAATGACCCCACGCTAAAGTAGATAGAATTAACTATCTTCAGTAATATACCTCTTATCATCTTTATAATTAAGACTTACTTTATTTACAATTTCAGTATAAAGAGTATGTATATATGAAAGTTCTACTGCTGCTAAATCATTATTAAATATTTCAATGCTATGGCAATTCGGCATAGCTACAAGTTGTCTGTAACCCACAGAGTTTTGAGCTGATTCATATCTACTCACTAGTCTAACATCTCGACGTTTCTCGACATTTTCCATGGTTTTACCATAAACGGCATTGTTCATTAATTTAAAAAAATTCTTTATGAATTTTTGTTAATTCAAGACCATTCTGGAGACACAACTGAAGTTGCTTAATATGAATAATATAATTTTTTTTATTAGTTAAGTCTGCTAATAATTTTTTATGTTTCCCACTAGGGGGTATCTTATTTTCTGGACAGAATGGTAAGCTATTATGTTTATCATGAACTTTTTTGGGATATTCTAAGTCCACTTCAAGTATATAACCGTTGGCTTCTTTATCGGAAAGATTTGAAATATTTAATAATCCTATTTCATAGGTACTTAAGAAGCGAAAGTCAGAAATAGGAAGTTCATGGGACATAGCCCAACCATATAAATTGTTAGCATCAATATATGCTAAAAAAACCTTATCCTGTGCTGGATTAAAATTTTTTAAATATTCATTATTAGCAGTTACTAGCCTTTGGTTACATTGTGTTAAGCCACCTCGGATAGCAACTTTTAAGAAATTGTATATATTAGGATCACTGATTTGCTCTAAATTTACTTTAGTAATTTTTAACATAGCATCCCAAGAAAGTGAGGGTGCTGTTACATAATTAATGGGATCTAAATTGTATATTTGTTTACAAATATTTCTAAAATTTTCAAAAATATCTGAAAGTATTAGAACATCGCTTCGCAATTACAGAAGAAGATATTCTTTTTATGATTTACATTTAAATGTGCTCCAAACTTTATGAGCAAAGCTGTAATCTTTTATTGAACATTCCTCATCGGCTAAGGAGTTATAAAAATGTTCTCTACTTGGTAAACTAGTATCATCCAATTTTTCAAATGTATCCAAATAGTCATACGGGAAGATACCTTTTCTACACATTAAGTCAAACTTTTGACCCTGGAACTGACTTTTTAATAAGTGAAAATTATCCTTATCCATATAACTTGCTAAATTTTCTAAGCTAGAGTTCAAAAATCTATTAGAATCGATGAAGTTTATATTATACAAATATCTATTATCTTTTACAACTTTTTTAGTTACTGTTATATACAACTCCTTATTGCATGGAATTGCAGTCAAGTTTTTACCTAACTGACATATAAATAGATGTACGTCATACCTAGATAAATTATGAAAAACTACAGGGAAAGCTGGAAACTTAAACTTGTACTCATTTTTACATTTGCTATGTATAGGCCCCATATACTCGCCATTAAAATAATTATAAGCCTTTTGTCGATCACCATCAGGAATGTCCTTTTCACAGGCGCAGCATTTTTCGTATTCCTGTAGGATTGCATCTGCGATGTCGAGTTCCTCCAATGGCTTAGCAGGTTTTGCCCAGTATAGGTCATAAAGTCTGTCTGTTGTAGCTTGTAAGGTTTAAAAGGTTTCATATTTTTCAAAACTTGTTTATAGGATAAATGGTGATATAAATTACCTTCATATTGCCATGTTTCATTTAGTTCAGGTCTATATTTATGGAGTACATTGAACGAAACCGCACAGGCAGTATGCTTCTGGGCCTTTGTAGTGGACGATACGTTGGGCGAGTTTAAAGATGTGCTATATCTCTCCAAAACAGCCTCAATATCCGCATAGATGGTGACAGGTGGAGATAGTTTTTTACGCCAGTCCTCAAACTTAATTGACGATCCTGGAGCAGGATAGCTAGCTCTTACTTTACCACACTCTTTTTCATTATGAGTTTTATGGCCTTGGGTATAAGAATGAAGGCATGACTCGCAAAAAGTACCACCTGATACATGACTCGCTGTAAACTGTGCCTTTAGGAGTCCTTTTGTGTCCCTTATCAGTGCATAATGGTACTGATGCTTTTTTTCATTATAAAATGCCAGCATGCTTACAAGTATATGAAATTCTTTTTTCTGTTTCGTATGATAAGATGGTCCAATCCGATCTTCGAACTTCCATCAGAGCGTTTTTCCAGAACAAAGATATTAATACTGAATTTGCGATTCATTGTTTCAAAACGAGCTATATCTGTTCTATCAACAGGAAAAGTCATTCCAGTAAAATCCAATGTCTCCCGTTCATATGTTATTTTGTTTGATGATATGTTTTTGTAGCTGTTAACGAATGCAGAGGCTCTTCAGGATGTTTGCGAAACCTTATTGCAGCTAAAACTGTCCATTTAAAGCAATATGCATCATTATTCTTAACATTTGTTATTGCTCCTTGGGCTCTGATATTGGATGGCAAAGGGCAGTACGATGAAACCCGAATGTGCTCCAATTTCGTAACTACCATTTCGAAATATGTAAATTTTTCTTGAAACTCACTTGATAATAAAGCAAGATTTTCAATTGTTTTATCTAATTCAGCATCAATTTCATCGATAGTATAGATGCTATTTAATGTAGTGGCAAAGTGCTTTAACGATGCAACAGTCAGTTCCTTCGTCTGAATTTTTAACGTATTCACCGATCAGTTTTAAGCTGTACTTAATAGCATTATGCTCATTGATGCTTAGTTCGAGCAGAGCTTTAATATCTTGCTTCGTGTGGTTATAAAATTCTTTTGCGTCTATTATATTTTCACGTTCACCCTTAATGCGATACATTTTGCAGAGAAAATTACTTGTTGGTGAAATTACAAGGACGTTCTTGTTGTCTTCTAGTTGTTAAAAGTTAAATGAATTTTATAAAATTTAGCAGAAACTTTTGTTTTGCATATCAAGCAATCTACTTCGGGCTCAGATTCTTTCATTTTCTTCGAAGGGCGTAAGCTTGCGGTTTCCTCTTCTTGCTCAGAAAAGGCCCTTTTACTAATTTTAGCTGCCGCCTCCATCATTGTGGTGAATGCGTCCCTTGGTCCTGAACACTCGGTGTAGTGTTCCTCAAAGGCTTCAACGCCTTCAATGGTGGCATTGCATTGATCACAACTAACTTTTAAGGCCATTGTTGCATTGGTTTTTAGTTTTTTTAACACAACGTTTGTTTTATTTATTTATTTATTTTTTTTTTTTTTCACTGAATCACGTTAACGCTTCTGCAGATTTTTTTTTGTTTTTGCTTGAACAAAATAAAATTGCACTGGAATTGTTTATACCCGCAAACCACTTTGAAAACTATTTATTTTTAAAACTTGAAAAAACGTTGAGTGTTGTAGCAGTTTCTTTATGAGCTGAGCTTCTCAAATGAGTTTTATAAAATTTAGCAGGAACTTTTGTTTTGCATATCAAGCAATCTACTTCGGGCTCAGATTCTTTCATTTTCTTCGAAGGGCGTAAGCTTGCGGTTTCCTCTTCTTGCTCAGAAAAGGCCCTTTTACTAATTTTAGCTGCCGCCTCCATCATTGTGGTGAATGCGTCCCTTGGTCCTGAACACTCGGTGTGGTGTTCCTCAAAGGCTTCAACGCCTTCAATGGTGGCATTGCATTGATCACAACTAACTTTTAAGGCCATTGTTGCATTGGTTTTTAGTTTTTTTAACACAACGTTTGTTTTATTTATTTATTTTTTTATTTTTTTTCACTGAATCACGTTAACGCTTCTGCAGATTTTTTTTTGTTTTTGCTTGAACAAAATAAAATTGCACTGGAATTGTTTATACCCGCAAACCACTTTGAAAACTATTTATTTTTAAAACTTGAAAAAACGTTGAGTGTTGTAGCAGTTTCTTTATGAGCTGAGCTTCTCAAATGAGTTTTATAAAATTTAGCAGGAACTTTTGTTTTGCATATCAAGCAATCTACTTCGGGCTCAGATTCTTTCATTTTCTTCGAAGGGCGTAAGCTTGCGGTTTCCTCTTCTTGCTCAGAAAAGGCCCTTTTACTAATTTTAGCTGCCGCCTCCATCATTGTGGTGAATGCGTCCCTTGGTCCTGAACACTCGGTGTAGTGTTCCTCAAAGGCTTCAACGCCTTCAATGGTGGCATTGCATTGATCACAACTAACTTTTAAGGCCATTGTTGCATTGGTTTTTAGTTTTTTTAACACAACGTTTGTTTTATTTATTTATTTTTTTATTTTTTTTCACTGAATCACGTTAACGCTTCTGCAGATTTTTTTTTGTTTTTGCTTGAACAAAATAAAATTGCACTGGAATTGTTTATACCCGCAAACCACTTTGAAAACTATTTATTTTTAAAACTTGAAAAAACGTTGAGTGTTGTAGCAGTTTCTTTATGAGCTGAGCTTCTCAAATGAGTTTTATAAAATTTAGCAGGAACTTTTGTTTTGCATATCAAGCAATCTACTTCGGGCTCAGATTCTTTCATTTTCTTCGAAGGGCGTAAGCTTGCGGTTTCCTCTTCTTGCTCAGAAAAGGCCCTTTTACTAATTTTAGCTGCCGCCTCCATCATTGTGGCGAATGCGTCCCTTGGTCCTGAACACTCGGTGTAGTGTTCCTCAAAGGCTTCAACGCCTTCAATGGTGGCATTGCATTGATCACAACTAACTTTTAAGGCCATTGTTGCATTGGTTTTTAGTTTTTTTAACACAACGTTTGTTTTATTTATTTATTATTATTTTTTTTTTTTCACTGAATCACATTAACGCTTTTTCTGTTTTTTGTTTTTTTGGTTTGAACAAAATTAAATTGCACTGGAATTGTTTATACCCGCAAACCACTTTGAAAAATATTTTTCCTATTTATTTTTAAAACTTGAAAAAACGTTGAGTGTTGTAGCGCACTGCTTACAGTAAAGTTGGAGTTGCGTTGCGTAAGATATCTAATTAGACTCGAATTGGATCTCCAGTTGGAAGTGAAATATGGTAAGATACTTTGATATTGATGGGAATATATTTGAACAAGGTCGTATTGAGTTGCATAACAGGTTTGATTGGTCTAATTGGGCCACCAGTTGGAAATGAGTGGTGAATATCCTTTTAATATCTACCACACCACATGGTGGGCGCCTTTGCTAAATGTGGGGAGTTTAGGTGAAAAAGGGCAGCGGTCCCATATCTATACTACTTTTGATGCGATTCGAGCACTTCTTCGAAGAAGCGAACCCTTCGGGTTCGATTGAGTTTTGTAATCATTATTAACGTAATAAATAAAATTAAACTCAATGATAAATACGCTTCCTGATTTCAATCTTCACAGTTTTTCTTAACGCATTTAAAGGTTGGTTTCCTTTGATAGAACAGAGAGAGAGAGAGAGTCCTGTCGAAAGTAAATGTGAAAGATCATTATAATGTCTGCACATGATCCGAAAACGATTGTGCTAAGCGTAATCAGTTGTGCATCTTGCCAATATGAACGGCAAATAATTTCTTGTTGGTCTTAATAATTTTTTGTCTTCTTATTTATTTACCAATTTTAAATTTCCGACACAATTTCAATAGTTGAATCATAAGGAATGTAGCGTGAAAAAACTGAACAAAAATAGATTAAAATAGTATTTTATTATAGGTTTTTATTCAATGTATATGTTTGTAAATTTCTAGTCTATAGATGTTTTGCAACTTAAAGTAGTAGGGAAGCTTCTTTTCCCATTACGAGTAGTAACATCGCGTCGTCTTCATCTGGCATTAATTCCGCAATCAAGTCCTCTTGCTTATTATTCTGAGCAACAACCTGACCTTTACAATTAGGTTGCTTCGATTGTTTCATCGCTTTAAAATCTTCATCAATCTCCATAACTCGTCTATGGAAGACTGGCACTCCCTATTAAAGATATTGGATCGTCTTTATTTTAATTAATGCGCACTTCGCAACTTTAAGGGATGAGCGCTAAAGCGAAGCTAGCGATGGACGATTAACTAACAATCGATATTTTTAGGACTTAACGTAATCGTGACTTTAACACTCCCAGTTGATTGTTAGGCATATTATCATCATAATATTTCTGTGCTTCCTCTTCCAAGGCTGAGTAGTCAACTTCTATCATGTAGCTAGATGCGATCTATATATTTTTTCACAGCCCAGCTACGACCAAAGGCCTAAAAAAGACAATTTTGTTTAAGGTAATTTTCTTAAGCCTACGTGTGTGCATATTGTAATCCTTTGTCTTCAGTCTTCGATGCGTATTCACCATACTTAGATCCGCTGATTTTTTCCTTGCAGTTTAAGACATTCAAAATTATTATTATTTTATTTATTATGATTATTTCATTGTCCACTCCAGTGATTCTTGCTGTTATTTCGTCAGAATCGAAGAATATCCGAGATGAGTTTCCATCATTTGTGTTGCCATATCCATATTTGGGGCAGTCGACTCTCAGTCCAAGTTCCTTGAAAAATTCATCCTGAATCATTTTTTCCTGGATGTTTTGTTTTTCCTTTGCTTGTGTGCTGTCCTCAAAATATTCTCCTTTCCGTGGAAAATGAACTCCATGCATCTAATTCTTGCATGCAATGGAGATATGCCATATTCAACAGTTTTCTCATCAACTAGTGAATCATCCAAATTGTTGAAGTCCTTCTGGTGTCTTTTACAAATAGCGCATGTCAATGTCGATTTTGTGTCTGTAATTTCATTGAGGACCTTACCATCCATCATAGTAAGGAAAAATTCATATTTCACAATAATCGCTTTTCCCTCCTTGATCTCAAGCAGCATTGGCCTTATATTTGCAATTTGAGTGCTTGTATCACTTACAGTTGATTTAATTACATAAGAGGATTCCTTGGCGTATTTGAATATAATTGGGCGGCAATATGTCACAGATGAAGGTCGCGGGTTTTTCCAATATTCCGAAGTATCACTCTTCAATCGCAGGGGGACAACCGAAGCCATGAACATGTTTGCATCTGTAATGGTCTCATCGTCCGTGGCTATTGTCTGCTTGTAAGCACTTTGACCAGAAGATCCATCACATCCCCATTTGCTGATAAGTGTAAGACTTTCTGGAAAAGCCTCAATCTCATCTCTCAATCTCTCTCAGCGACGCGTCGCTATGCTACAGCTGGTAAATAAGACCTTAAACGATTGAATAAAAAAATGAAATGATTTTATTATTGAAAATGTTAATTAATTAAGTGGTAATGCAGTTGCTAGGCTCTCTTGACTTTGCAGTTGTACCATTTCCTTCTTATTTCTACCCTGGACTCAACTATGTATTATATCTGTATTTCCATCGCTTATTTTTGATTGGCCATTGTTCTGACACTCACTTCCAATTTCGAGAGTTTGTCGGCAGCCATTTTGGCAGAGGCAATGTATGCATTGCTGTCGTCGTCCCTTTCTAGCACTTGGCTTTGCATGGTTACACGTTGGTTATCACATAACCAGCAGCTTTTAAACTGCGGCCAGTGAAGATTATGAGCATTATTAAGACTGGAAGGATTGCCAACGCAGCAAAAATAACAGCTGCGGACAGAGATAATATTTATGGCTATACCTTTAAGCACTTACTGGATATCATTTTAAATTAATTTTAAGTTAGAAATGTAAAAAAAAAATAGAAATTATTGACACCATCTGTTTGTGGCTGTAGTAGTCTCGTCTAACTTATGTATGTACATATGGGTTATGTGTGCAGTACAGAGGAGAGCTACAGCAATAACAACAGCTCTGGTAGTTGCTGAGTTCCTTGCGTTCATACAGACGGACATGGCATTATTGACTCGACTATGACAATACGGCTGCTAAGTGGCTGCAGCATTACAAAAGTTCGTCTCCGTAACAAAGTTCTGCCTGCAAATTGAGAGCAAGATCTGCATGCATACATACATACATACATATGTACAAATAACTGTAAATGAACAGCTAGTTACAATTGTTGTTCTTCAGAGTTTGCAGTTATTTTTCCACTCATACATGTGTTAAAGCATACAGGTCTGTCTGGCTCTCTCGCTCTCTTTGATCTGTCTTTCCGTTTGCCTGACTCTTCTTAACTTCGAATTGCTTAAAACGTTTGTATAAGAGCATATGTACATCGAACACGTGCCAGTTCGGAGCTGTTGCTTTGTCGGCTGAACCGAGTGGGATCTGTCGTCTTTGTACAAGTACTTTCTCGCATTCTTTTTTGAATTGTTATTTAGTTGTTATTTGGCAATTATAACATTTGTAGTATTTATTTTTTTGGGCCTTTGCTCTCTTTCAACAAATAATAATCTTTGCTTTTAAACTTCTTTAATTGTTTGACCGTAAACCCATTATACCTTTTCGATAAGAAAAACTTGAAATGTTCTAATTCTAATGCTATGCACTCTCCAAATGCGGTGGTTGTTCGTTCTGCGCTTAATATTTTGGAGTTAGTATTACTACACATTGTGGATTGGTTTAAAAATCCTTTCGGAGCATTTTCATTAAAAAATGTAATTATCCCATCTACTTCCAACTCCTTATTCATTTCTGTTAAGCTTGGCGGTTGTTGTGCATGCTCAGAATCAAAACCAGGATCAGAGTAAACACATATAATCTTAAGCTCTCTCATTTGTAAACAAATAAAATCTTGACCTATTGCAGTTTAAGACATTTAAAATAGTGCTTAATCTTTATACTCTGTACATAAAATGTACAAGAGTGTATTAGGTTTGCGGGAGCTGAAAATGTAACAGGCAGAAGGTGGCGTGGCAGACCCCACAAAGTATATACATATATTCTTGATCAGCATGACGAGACGAGTCGATCTAGCCCTGTCTGTCTGTCTGTCCGTATGAGCACCTGCATCTCAGAGACTATAAGAGCTAGAGACACCAAAGATGCGTTATGAGTGTACGCTGTGCAAGTTTGTTTTATTTTTTTGATTTTCCCCCCCACTTCCCCCCTATGGGGGTTTCACGATTTTCCATTAGTATAATCGCCTATATCTCGGAGACTATAAGACCTACGGACACCAAATTTTATTCCGATGTGAATACGCAGAAAATGTGTATTTTGGAATTAACCTCCCACCCCCCTTTTGTTGATGCTGTTGCTTTGGTTGACTGCGAACATGCTTACACAGACACGAATATACGACCATTAACATACATACACTCACATAGACGCAATTGCTTTGTATATGTGCAATTATACACCCTTTACATGAGTTCGAATACCAAAAGAGGTAAAATCGATCAAAAAAATTACTTCTTTTTAATTTCTATAATTGTTTTAAACATATGTGCAGAGTATTTCAAAGCCGACTTTAGCTTTTTTACTTGTTAATTTATTCATTTACATACATGCTGTATATTTAGCAAAACACTAATGCAATGATATTTTATTCTATTCATATTGGTTTAAGGGTTTAATATAAAAGAGCATCGAAGAGTCGGCGTGCACGTTTTTTGTTCGTGTCCTTGATCCTTAGGATCTTTTGTCACGGATCAAAGTACACAAAAAACACATCTTCTTTCGTTTGATATTATTTATTGAATGTTCTCTACAAATGTTCATAAATCTTAACTTGGCTTAATGCTGCTTTGGCAGAGAAGTCGGCGGTAGAGCAGTCTTATGTATATATGCTTTTATATAACATTTTGGGCGAATGGGATTCAAACAGAAAAGCCACATCATCCGCTGAATTCAAAATTTGAACTGTTTTATTCTTCAAAATGTTGCTTATTTTATACACAGTTGTTACTTAGGTTCTACACTTATTTTCTATCGTCTACATCTACTCTCTCTCTTTCTGCAGTTCCCTGTGGCTTACATTTGTATATAACTCCATCCATAGCATTGCAAGAGCGCGCGGAAATAAAAATACGGTAAATGGACCAGCAAGCACACTCACTTGGCGGCGTTATTAGTACTCTCTTATATGTATAAGAGCGACGTGAGCGAGAGCAAAAGGCACCACAGCGATGCACCAAGAATTATGCACAGCGAACAAACACACAGATCTTAAAATTGTAGCGGTTAAGCCACACGCACTGGACCGATGCTAGGCATGGGCGAGAGCGCACGCTATGATCCGGCTCCGGCTCGTCGGCAATTGGGTGGTGTTCAATATACATATGTATACCGCGCCATGCATGCCCTCAAAAGCCAATATTATTTAAATAAAAACAAGATAGAACGCTACAGTCGAGCAATTAATAAATGCTATTTTAGTTTAAAAATATACCTTTATTTTTCTCTTTTTTTATTCAACGAGCTGTGAGCTTATAAAAACGATCAATTGGATTCACCGCCTCCTTCGTTAAAAATGGAGCAGCATGACAAAATCAATGTCTGATCCAGCGTCTACCTTAGCATTTGACCAGAAACATGTTTCCAAATGAGCTCCAAAACGTGAGCTTATGAATCGAGTTCGATTCATTTCATCAAGCACCGGTTTCAGATTTTCTAGTCGGTTATAATGTTCATTGAAAATCATGTCCTTGAACTGATTTAATAGTGCCTTGATTTGTTTTTTTACCATTTTATAGAAGTTCATACTTATTTTTGAAAAGTTTTTTATAAGGATTTTTGTCGAAGTGTTTTAATAATTATTATGTCTTCTTATTTATTTACCAATTTTAAATTTCAGACACAATTTCAATAGTTAAATCATAAGGAATGTAGCGTGAACTAAATTCAATTCGTGAACTGAACAAAAATAGATTAAAATAGTATTTTATTATAAGTTTATATTCAATGTATATGTTTGTAAATTTCTAGTCTATAGATGTTTTGCAACTTAAAGTAGTAGGGAAGCTTCTTTTTCCATTACGAGTAGTAACATCGCGTCGTCTTCATCTGGCATTAATTCCGATATCATGTCCTCTTGATTATTATTTTGAGGAACAACCTGATCTTTAGGTTGCTTCGATTGTTCCTTCGCTTTAATATCTGCATCAATCTCCATAACTCGTCTGTGGAAGACTGGCACTCCCTATTAAAGATATTGGATCGTCTTTATTTTAATTAATGCGGACCTCGCAACTTTAAGGGATGAGCGCTAAAGCGAAGCTAGCGATGGACGATTAACTAACAATCGATATTTTTAGGACTTAACATATTCGTGACTTTAACACTCCCAGTTGATTGTGGAAAAAAACTACTCCGAGAATTGTTAGTGAAGGAAGGTTTATAAGCAACAGTCTGCTTGAATACGATGGCAAGCGAAGACTACGATCCCAGCTAAGACCACGTAAAGCAAAAAGCAAGCATTGCTTCTGAACAGATTCAATACGTTCCTGATGCTTTTATACTGTGGACAACAGTATACTTGGACTTATCCATACTATTTCTTATCGCCTACTGCTTATCGTCCTGCGGCTATGGTCGACCTCTATTTCCCCCTTTCTTAACTACCACTTGTTGAGCGTCCTGGATCTTTAGTAGTATACATAGATATATGTATGTAGGATCTCAACTTCTTTGGTGAAAAACTCACCTCACTTAGCATGGGCGCACAAACCATGTGGTTTGTGGTAGATATTAAAAGGATATTCTCCTCATCAGGGTAACCAACCATATTTCATTTCCAACTAGTGACCCAAAACCTCTAATGAAATATTTATCACAGCTCAAAACGACCTTTCTCAAATATATTTCCCTTATTATCAAGTATTCAAGCTATTTCACTTCCAATTGGCGGTGTAACAACACTTACCGAAAACCTCTAATGAAATATCTTACGCAACTCAATTCTAACTTACTAAAACTTTTTAAAGTTTTATCAGGATCCGAACCACTGATCTACAATAATTACGTAATATGTACATTTTTCTAAGTTGGCGCCTGAACCTATCCACCCAATTAGTTTAATATATCTTAACCAATTCTTTATGTTGGTGTTGAATATTTTCAAGTTGTATCAGGGTCCAAACCACTAATCGAATCACCTTATATCCTATGCACTAACCTAATTGCTTTAACATGTATGTGTTGCTTCCCTATATCTATAAGACTTTCATGATGAAACTTAGCATACGGACCCATGATCACTAATTGGAAGTATTTAAGTTAATTTGAGTCCAGAATTCTGAGAATTACGGGAGTTATGGAAAACCACTAATTGTAGTGGAGAGGGGGGAGAAAGGGAAATTCCAAAATACACATTTTCTACATGTTCACATAACGCATCTTGGAATAAAATTTTGCGTTTCTAGGTCTCATAGTCTCCGATATATACTAGGGTGATTATACGAACGGAAAATCGGGAAAACCCCCATAAGGGAGAAGTGGAGGGGAAAATCAAAAATATAAATCAGTTCTCCGCATTACTACATAGTTGCCTCAATAATTAATGGCTAGCAATTTGCCATATTTTGGCTTATTCAGTATTAACTTTAAAAAAATTAGCTGAATAAGTTCAATTAATTAATATTGTAAGTATGTTTTTATTTTGTTACGATGTGAAGCAAGATCCAAACGGAGGCCATTTGTAGTGTATCGGAAACCAATCAAATTGTCGATGATCTGTCATCGTTTTCCACCAGAGGGCTGCCAGATCGGTCAAGACAAAGATTCGCTCGCGCCACCTATTGTTTAGCGCTGCAAATAGATAGATCGGCTAGAACACTGCCCACCCTGGTCGCGCGCCCTGAAATGGTGGAGTTGAGTCCCGTTACCTGGGCCGACAAAAATGTTTTTAAAACATTTCCTATTTATTTTGTGAAGATCTAAATCGTACTTAAATTAGAGAGTTCGGGCTAAAAGAAGCTTGCTTGTTCAGCTATTTTCATTATCGCACTCTATTTTAGAATGCTTGTTTTTACCTCCCAAATATAAGGTTTTATAATAATATTATTTTCATGATATACTTAGTACTACATTCTTCTAAAATAATTAAATTACTTGAGTGGCTTGTCGTTGCAAAAAGAACAACCAAACATTTTTGATAATAATAAAAGTAATACTGCTCCCAAAAATGTCATCTCTTATGATTGATTTGTCCTTTAAGAATATCATAAAATTCGTCCTAAATGTTTTCTGTCAACAAATGTTTGTGATTCCGAATCTGTTTCTTCTGTTAAGGAAACATTTCAATACTCTTGCCACACTACGCGTAGAGTATAAGTGAAGCTAATTTTTTAAGTTGTGTGTAGGACATGTAGGTTGGAATTGTTCACTCCCATCAATTATACATATATCCAAAAATATATTCGCATGTTGTACGAACTCTCCATAGGCTGCTGCCGCTGCTCTTTCAATGCACAGTGTTGCGCAATTGACAGCGCAACCAAAATGTTTTATGCCAGTGCATTGATTTGGAAAATGCTATTTAAGGCAACAAAGCGCAATCCGTATTACCAAATGCTAGTTTGCAGCGCGAAAGGGATTATAAAGGATCAAGCGGCGCGACAATGAAAGCAATGAAAACTGTTGCCAAATGCACATTAACCGGGAAGCGCCGGAGCCAGCATGGCGCCGTCGTCGCCGTCGCCGTCGCTCCAGTTGAGCCCAGCGGGCTGGGGGTGTAGGCTACATGGACACATAAGTATGTACGTTTGTATATATGGATATATATGAGTACTGGCAGACATACAAAGCCAAGCCACTCAGGTGTCTAAACAATGTGCGCCCATTGAGTTTTATTTTATTCTTAAATTTTTTTTTGTTTTTTTTTGTTTATGCCATGTTTGTATTTTGATTGCCGGCTTAGCGTTTTTGAGAGAGAATTTTCCAATTTTCCAAAAAAATATTATAGAAAAAGTTACCCCCTCCCCCCCGCCATCAGTTTACTCGTATTTACACAGTTGTTCAAATAAATTTCCCTTTTTTTAGGGTTGTTTCAATCGCTGCTCTTTGGCCGCACAATAGTTTTTGATGGCATTGGCTGTCATTTGGGCATACAGTGAAAATTCTAATTCAAATATTTATTAAAAAATCGATTGGTATTAAAAAGCATAAAGGGGGAGCACCAACTTGCTCGACAAACACCATTTGGCGGCTTATCAAAACTTGGCAGAGTAAGGAAATCGCTTGCAGCCCTCCACGGCTTTCCCAGGCCCACCCTTTCCACCCTGTCCACCCTTTCGCATTTGGAAGTCGCGCCGGGAGAAAGTCTTGTTTGTAATTAGGGAGTTTTTCTTACAATTTTCCCCCTTTTGAGTGTGTTTGCTCTTTTGTTTCTTTCCAATTAAACGCAGCTCTAAGTGTCCCATTTATGCATATTTATCCAAAAATATTTTCATGCACACAACACGTTCGAAACATGTCTTCGAATGGCAGCTAAACCGGTTGAAACAAATAATTATGTGTTTATACAAAATTAAAGGGGATAAAGTGTAAGTAATAATAAAAAATTGCTTCTCTTTGTCTTTCTGTGTGGGCGCTGAACAAAAAGTTGGAGAAACATTTTTAACGAGCAGCCTAATTGGCAGCCTTTTGCAGCATTTATGTGGATGTATGGACTGCATTGAGGAATGCAACTAGGCAGCTGCTGCCTTCTTGTCAATTGGCAGACAATAGCGGTACATGGCACATGCCAGGACACGATGCAAAAAAAAAAAACAAAGCAAAAAAATGAATGAGAAAGAAATCTGTTGGCAGGGAACGAGGGAAGAGGAGTAGGCGCAATAATAACTGCACACTGAAGACATTATCAAAGGCGCATATCGAAGATGTGCCGAGCACTGGCCGAACACAATGGGAAAGTGAAAAATCTCAGGCAACAGCAGCAGCAGAAGCAGCAGCCAAACAACACCCAAAGGACAGCTGTCGTCGTTGTCCCGAGCGCAGGCGTGTCCTTTTTCGGCTATGCCTTGCGACAAAAGGTGCCTCCTTCTACTTACTTACGCAATTGACTGAGAAGCGACTAAATGTACCAATACTAATGTGCTTAACATTATTCCCCATACGCATGACTCAACATCAAAACTCCCGATAATTCTCTCGGTTAGCGAGATTTTGCTTATCCCTGCCAGGAGACGAGTTACGAGTTGGCCCAGAAACAAGAGCGTTCATATATATTTAATTACAAGCATGCCAGACGTTGCTCACCTATTTTCGATTGCTTCAACTGCTCGTTCCCAATTGAATATATAAAGAAGAGAGAGCGAAAGACCCCGACAGTGAAGTACCCTGCACCCAAAAAACCTTCCGCCGATTCGGGTGAAATTTAAAATGAAGACAGTAATAAACATGTGTATTACGTATGTTTAGTTAATGTAGTTTTGGAGCTCTGCACAATTTTGATGACATTTTGCAACATAGGAGCAGCGAGGGGGGAACAAAAAAAAAACCGTGTTGCCTAAGGACTAGCAGAGTCTATATACCAGGTATAGTCAATGTGGGCTCAGCCGTTGCCGAAATCCAGGCGTTCATCCAGACGGACAAACGCAGGAACAGCTCTGCATCGATGCTGATACTTTATGGGAGAAGATTGCTTAATACAAAAACGCTCTAGACGTGATGCCTTCTTTTTTTGTATAGTACGTATTATGATTAAACTAGTTCAACGATAAATATATTGTATTTCAGAAATATCCCTATTCCTAAAGCTCCTACCAAAATGTTGCCATTGAATTACATGCCTCACATTTTAAACGGTTTGCAATCTGAAAGTTACAAAATATGTTACACTTCATCGGCACATGTCCAATTTTAAGCGAGGTAAGGTTTCTACACCTACGGAAAAATCAAATGAATATTAAACAGACATTCGATCTGTTAAATAAATAAATAAAATAAATAAATAAATGGAACAAATTGGACTGCGTAAGTTCTGTCTATCTATCTAGAACGTGCACTAAGATATAGAAATCGGATACAGCTAGGAGATTTTTAGAGTAATAAAATAAAAATTAAAGGAATAAATATAATGAATATTATAATAATTAAAATATATAATAATTATTTCAAATAGCAAAGTAACCTATCTAAAACGGGTACTAAGATATAGAAATCGGATACAGCTAGTAATAAAATAAAAATTAAAGGAATAAATATAATGAATATTATAATAATTATAATTATTATAATATATTATTATAATTATTTTAAATGGAAAAAGTTAACATGCTCAAAGATATAGAAATCGGATACAGCTAGGAGATTTTTAAATTAAAGAAATATATATAAATATATTATAATTACTATTAGTGTTACATAATAGAAACTTTCCGTTTCGTAAAAACACACTTTCTATATAATAAGTTGATAAGGTTTTATAACCTGTACTCTTTATTATTAACTAATTATAGATAAACACCAATTTATGAGCCAATTTTTGTGAATAAATGAAATGAAATAATAAATAATAATACAAATTCTAATAAAATGCTATTATAATTATTTGAAATGGAAAAAGAATCATCAGAATTGGTTCACCCAGTCAAATATGTTTAGGTAACAAACATACAAAATAAAAATAAAAAATACAGAAGAACTGATACCCTTCTCCTTTTTTGAAGTCGCTTAAAAATAAAGCTGCTACTACTAAAACGTTTTAAGCTATGAAGCAGCAATTGGCTTCGAATTTGAAAAACCGTTTCTAGTTTAGTTTTGGTTAAACGATTAACGGCGTCGCGCATCGGATGAAAACCCTTTGGGTAAGCCAACGCGCGACATGCCGCGGTCAATTGGTAATTGGATTACGACAACCCCCTGTTCCTGTTCCTGACATCCCATCAGCATCACGATGACCCGACCTTCGGCGGGCGCGCAGGCTAATCAAGGAACGGGCAATGTTGTCCCATTGCCCTTTTCATTTCTTGGCATTTTTTTATTTCTTTCTTTCTTTTCGGTCGTGTAAGAAAAACACTGAAATTAATTAAGAAAACAGAATGTGGAAAGCGTTTGCGTGCGCGCTTCCTTCAGAGGTTGTCCGTCAAACTGAAGGCGCTGGCCGAGGATGTGTTGCGCCAAGAAGAGCCCGCGGCCATACAGTATCCCATAACGGATTTTTATTACATTTAACTTACATATTTATGCATACATCGGTGAACACACACACACACACACACATACACATACTATATACGCGGCTGTATAGCATGGTTTTATTTTTCCATTTAACGTGTGACCCTTTCTCTGAGGGCAGGACAACAATTTACAATTGTGTTTAATTGTGTTTGACTGGCGCGCCGGTCATGTAAAAGTCTGTTTACTGGACCCTTTTAATGGCATTAGAATTATTGATGCTGCGACTGCTGAGGGGAATCGGCGGAATGTTGCGGCTTTCGAAAACAAAGTCGAAGACATTGAGTTCCTTGCTCCACAAAACGTTATATTCCTAAAAGGCATTAAAGATCCAAATCTAATCAAAAGCAAAGACTTTTCTAAAAACTTCGACTAAGGCAGGAAACGTAATATTCTTAAAAAGCAATATAGATCCAAAACTAATCGGAACAAAAAACACTTTTAATAAGCCTTTTCTATTTAATTAGATATAAAGTATGTTTGTGTATTTTATGAAACTGTCCTAATATGTAACAAAATCGGGGCAACATTTTTATCAAACAAACACCCTGAAAAAACTATCTGTACATGTATTTATTTATTTTCTTATTTTCCCACTGCGGCACGATAAATTCTAATAAATTAATGAACTAGTCACAAAACATAAAATTATTCGGTGACAATATTTAAAATGAACCGAACACTTTTTAATAAACTTTGACTAAGGCAGGCAACGTAATATTCTTAAAAGGCAATATAGATCCAAAACTAATCAAAAGGAAATACTTTTCGTTAAACTTCGACTCTGACAGAAAACGTAATATTCTTAAAAGGCAATATAGATACAAATCTAAGCAAAAGCAAATACTTTTCTAAAAACTTCGACTAAGGCAGGAAACGCATTATAGATTCAAATCTAATCGAAACCAAACATTTTTTAAGAAACTTCGACTAAGACAGAAAACGTAATATTCTTAAAAGGCAATATAGATACAAATCTAATCGAAACCAAACATTTTTTAAGAAACTTCGACTCGGACAGAAAACGTAATATTCTTAAAAGGCAATATAGATCCAAATCTAATCGAAACCAAACATTTTTTAAGAAACTTCGACTCGGACAGAAAACGTAATATTCTTAAAAGGCAATATAGATACAAATCTAAGCAAAAGCAAATACTTTTCTAAAAACTTCGACTAAGGCAGGAAACGCATTATAGATTCAAATCTAATCGAAACCAAACATTTTTTAAGAAACTTCGACTCGGACAGAAAACGTAATATTCGTAAAAGGCAAAGTTTTGAAACTTCTCCACATAAGAAATGCATCAGCTCTTAGACGTAGGTTAGCAGCTTCCAGTCGATTAACTACACATATATATTATATATCCAAGTATGTATACCTGAAAAATGCATTACTTCTCTCCAAATCGGCCCAATCTGACTTCATTTCTTTTCTTGCCATTTACAAAAGACTGGTCAGAAGTCGTGTCTTTGTAATAATATTCCTACAGTTTCCTAACGGTGTGCTCTCACACAGTTTTATGAAAACTCCTTAGTCTTCTTCTTGCTGGAATTTTCATTGTTTTCATACGAAGCTGCCATCTGCGATCCCTGACCTACCTCAAGCAGCCCACATATTTTTGAAGGCCAGCAGTTTTGCAGCTTCTCGGCAATGCTGATAACAGTTTTATCTCGATAGCTGGAAAATTGAGAAAAGGATGGGTAGAAATAAATATCATTATGAATAATTGGAAGCAATGGAATAATATGAAAGCAATTTGTATGCGTATTAAAAAGAAGTATAAAAATGTGCCTTTACTTGTATTTAACGCTTTTTGACAATTTTGGAATGTTTTTCTTTAATTGTTGCTTTATTTAAGATCCGGCCTAAAAGGACTATTACTTGTATTAAATCAGTTGATATGTGGACAAGTTTACATGACTTTTTCTAATTAAACATGGAGTTTAGAAATCAAGTTGTTGTTGTGGATGAAGAAAAGACCAAAATCAAAAGTTAACCGGAAGACTATAGTTGAATGTGAAAACAAAAACAATAGACTACATTTGGATGTTTAGTAATTTTTTCCATTCGCTGGAAACACAAGTCATTGTGAGAAATGGAGGCACTACTTTTTAGCAAAGTTTCAAAAAAAAAAGAAGAAGCATTTTGTTAACCATTCGAGCCAATGATGTTCTATTGTCCTTGATGCCACGCCTTTGGTTGGCGACCACACAGCTTCAATTCTATATGGTTGTGATACGGTTTCGGTTCGCAATGCTGCGTCCTTCCTAGTGCCTGGGAAAGTTGTGGGCTGAATTAAAATCAATTCATTTATCATCTACTTGCGTCGCTGACAGGATATGTGACAGGATGTGACTGAGCATAAAAATTGGCCAGCGCATACATTCGGTGGGCACATAAAGGCATATTGTGATCCAAAAAAATACAAGAGGAGTGCAATAAACGAGGACGAACTGCCACTGTAACGAATGCATAGAAACAGGAGCGGACGCAGGATATGAACTACACAGCTGCACAGCTGTGAGAGCAGCAAGGACAGACCGCAAACTTAGCGCCCATGTTGCGACGCTGTAATCCTTTAACAGCACAAACAAAAACAAATAACAGCTTTGTCGCCAGCCAGCCAGCCAGCCAGCGAACTGACCTCTTCATTATGCAACCGTACGTGACCGCGATGTGACAATCTGGGGCATCAGGATCAACAGAAACGACAAACGGCATCGCTCAGTGGGCTGGAAAATTATGCAATGTGTGGCTGACATTCGCGCCTTCGTAGGGTCTGCGCGCAAGGAATATGCGACGTTTGCGTCGACAATAGATAAAGATTTCAGTCTTGGGTTGTCCTGTTGTCCTGCAACTGACCCCTGGAGGCATACATGCTACATATACTACTTGTATTACACGGGGTTAGCTGCCGTTGCTCTCGTTCTGCTGCCGCTGTTCGTTTTTATTGCTTTGTGTTGGACAATTGATTTTGTGACATAAATTTGGTGTAAACAGCTTTGGTCAGGGCTGTGCTGGGAATAGAGTTGTCGGCGCATAAATCAAGCAATCCAAGCACTTGGACAATGCAGGACACCTCTGTCGTTGAAGCTGCCGCTTGTAACATGTCAAGCTTCAAGAATGATCGCCTCAGGCTATAAAGGACAAAGCAAACAGTGGCATATGTCGAGTACATATGTTTCCGTATTGAAACGTAGCATCGTTTCACAGGACATTATTTGTTAGCCTACATTTGCTACATTCGTCATTTCAATGCTCTACTTCGATTATAAATGTCATTTCAAAAAGATAAAAAAGAAGAAGCTAAAACAGACGAATGCTGAACAGCTAAGCTTTAAAGTCAACTATCTTTATTTTTAGTCGAGCAATCATTTCTCTCTACTCCTTTTTTTTTGATATTTAATTTACTCAAAATATACTTTACCTCGGCACATATGTATTTTTAGTCCAAGAGTCCTCACACAAATCTCGTTGTCATTATAATATTATATTATTATATTATAATATATTTTTTGGCCTTGCATTCTCTTATTTAGAGAAGCTACGTTTTTTAATTTCATAGGTTTTTTCTCCTCAAAGTCATTATATTTCTTGACATCACCATCTAAGCCACTTAAAATCTGTTTCTTTCAATCTTTTTAGCTGAAAAATGTATTCTTTTTTCTCAGTTTTATGCTGTTCTACCAAATGCCGTTTGGATTGCAAATGTAATCTCCTTTAAATGTTTTTTTTTTTACAAATTTAACACTCGGATATATTATGAAAAGTAAAAGAATTCCGCGGAATACAATTACGCTTGCGACCTATTTTAACCACCCGATAGGAATGATCAAAACAAATTGAACACAAATGCTCCTAAGATAAGCTAGATAAGATTCTATAAATAGATCTCTCGCATTGTATTGATCAAGTGCAAGCACAGGAACAAGGGGAATACGAATGCTTCATGCACCGATTTTGAAGGCGCTTATGAAGCCTTATCTAAAGTCGAGTTTCTCTTTGCATATTGAAGGTGAATGTTTTATAAGAGCTTTCTTCGTTTTTTCGTATTCATTTTCGTTTTCGTATTAAAAAAAATAAATAAAAAAATTCTTATTTTTTTCTAAAAATTTAAAATTTTTAAAATTAAGAATGTTCGCCTTGAGTCACTGATTTAGGATATATATAAATGTTGTTCTACGAAAATGACAAAATTGCAATTTGAGTTTAATTTTGTTGGTCAAAAATAATGATTATTGATTAATTTGTAAAGTAAACCACAAAATTAATCATTGTTATGTGAGTGAATGAATAAAATTAAAAAATAATCATTATTTTGTAATTCTTATAAAAACACTTATAATGATTACAGTGCCTGCAAAACTTGAACCCCAAAGCTACTTAAACTGTGCATCTCTATCTTAACAGTATCTTGTCATTTATTTGGCTCAATAATCACGAATAAGCACATTCGATATTTGTCATATAGTAATTGTAGACTTAATAGATATACTTGTATTTGTTATGCCAAGTATGATCAGTATAGGATCAGCCGTTTTCGAAATCCAGGCGCTCATCCAGACAGACGGATTTGCTTAGATCGGTTTGTCCAGTCATTCTGATTGCATACCTTGCATGAACAACATACTTGTATATCCTATTAAGCCTGAAGGTACTTGTATCAAAAGTTACATTATATACTAGGTGTGAGTTCATTTAAAATTCTTCGTGGCTTATAAAGATGCCTTCGATCACCTTGAAAGGAATTATGCACTGAAACAATCCATTGATTCCGGCTGTCGGGAAATTGGTTTGTTTATTTTCGGGTAGAAGCGCAAGTATCATCAGCCGGCTGAAAGAATTTAATGTTCCGGTTAACAAGATATTACCCAAAAGGTTCCATTTCTATGGAACTTAGTAATGGGAGATTCCCCAAAATGGACTGGAGGGGAAAGTTGCGCAACTTATGTCTATTATAGACGTTTAGGGAGTGGGCGTTATAGGCGACCCTAACTTAAAGATTGCTGGAGTAAATGGTAAGAATTTCAGATCGTTTTGTTTTAATCTACTATTTATGCTCATCTTTCAATTCAAATGCTTGTCTGTATATAAAATATTTTCATCTTCAGATGTGTTTCTCTCGTAGAATACTTGTTAATAAGTTGGAAAGTGAAGAGCGATTGCTTCATGCTTATACAGATCTAGTGGGCTTTATATTTTTTGGTCTGTTCATTAAGTTTGGTAGGAAAGGAGAAAAGTATGAGTTCTGAAACGTGAATATGAATACAAGAAATAGTTTTTAATTCTACCTAAATGAGTCACATATCTGGTATAGTGTACCAGATGGGTGCAGGTTCTATTAAGGTCAAGTGTGTTCCATTTGCAACCTTTCAGCCTTTACCTGAGACCACATTTACAAGTAGATACAGAATGACTCATTTTTGGAAATATATGTAGTATGTGCGGGTCCTAGAAATATGCTGTAATATGCATTAAGCGCCACCACCAGATATGTAAGTATGTCTGTAAACATAATTGAAAACTGTCAACGTGAAACAAATGTGAAGTCATAAAATAATGCACTGACCGCTGCACTAACCCTTAAATTTGGGCATGGGTGGAGAGGTGGAAAGTCGAGTAGCGACATATGCGGCGGACAAATTTTTAATTTCAATTCCGAAAGTCATAAAATTGTGATCGACATGAAGGCCAACAGAAGCAGCAAACAGACTGAGGGAGTCGTGTTAATGTGTTAGACGCGTGGGTCGTGGGTCGTGGGTCGGTTAGGGTTGCGGCTCATTTTGTGGCTGGTGCTGTATCCTTGTTGTTGTTGTTGCTGTTGTTGTTGTTGTTGTTGTAGCGATTGGCGATAAAAATCTAGTGGCACATGTTTGACAGTGTTTATCATTATGCATTTGCATTTGCATTTGCGTGGCCTATGCTTCCTGTCCCGCTGATCCTTGACCAAACCGAGCTCGGCTCAAGGGTCGCTCGTGCGGTCATTACAGCCATTACAACCATTCGACTCTTGCCACGTTTTGTATTTAATTGATTTTCTGCACCGGCAGCACAACTCACAAGTTGCAGTCATTAGCAGATGCCTGGCCCACGATAGCGTTGACCTTTCGTTGTTTGATTAATGCAACCAAGCCTCCTCACACACGCTTAACTCCACTCTGCACTTACTGCGCACAAGTTCATACATGTATGTGTGTGTGTGTGTGTGTGTTTAAAATGGCGTGCAGACACTTTCTCAGGTATTCCTCCTGGCTCCTCTGTGTGCATTTTTCTTAGCACAGCCCAGCATTTAAAGGTGAGCTCTCGTTTTTTTTTTTTTTTTCATTTTTTGTTTTTCAATTTTCAAATGCTCCGCCGAATTTCGCACACTTGAGAGATTTATTGGCAAACACATAAATCTCAATCTGTCTGAAAATGAAATCATTGCGCCGAAATCAGAAATCCAGAAAATAAAATTTAACCGCAAATTAGGCAGTAAACAATGGCTAAAGCGGTCATGGGTTAATACGTTTAGCATCAGGCCCTGCAGAGTCTGACAACCACCACAATGCAAGGGTTATTTGATGTCGGACCAGTCCAAGGGTTGCGCCTCGCTGCGTAAACAGAAATCACAATTTTTAAGTCCGTCCAAAAATGTAAAACGTGCGAAATATTTTCACACATACAACTTATCGTATGTCGTAACAGCGGCTCCTGACAGCAAGGACAATGGCAGGGAAACAACTGCCATTGCATTGAGAAAAACTTGCATTTGCCCAAATATTTTTTGGGTTTTGTTCTTAAATATATTTTTAAAGTTTTTTAAAGAATTGTTAAACGCCCGTTGAAAGGTTGTATGTCGAAGTTAAGTATAAAAGCTGTTTAGAGGTAGTATCTTTATTATATACCTTTATATGAAACTGTGGATAGAAGTATAGAACATAAATGGATACCTTCACAAAACAAAGCATTGTCAAAAATGAATAAAATGGTGTTTTTTTCATATTTTTTACGTTTTTTAAAAAGCTGTTAAGGGCCCGCTAAAAGGTTGTAGGGCGAGGTTAATTGTAAAAGCTGTTTAGAGGCAGTATCTTTACTATATACACTTTAATGATATTCAAGGCCACTACAGTGGATAGAAGTATAAAATATAAATGGGTAAAGAATTTTCAAAAATGAATAAAATGTTATTTTTTCATATTTTGTAAGTTGTTGAAAAAGCAGTTAAAGGCCCGTTAAAATATCGTAGGTCGAGGTTAAGTGAACTGAGTTTTGTAAAGCCTGTGAAGAGGTAGTATTCCTACTACTTGTATATACACTTATTTGATATTCAAGGCTTGGGGTTCTCACAGTTGTCCACTACAGTGTACCTTCACTAGCCACAACATTTTAAAAAATGGAATAAATTTAAAAAAATGTTTAATTTCTCCATCGTTTAACAAAAAATTGGAATCAGTTCGTTATTCTGCACCATGGTCAAGAATAGAGCATCTAAGAAAGGTGAATAACTAAGTCGTATTGCCACAATTATTTGACAGAAATGCGATCTTCATGGTCATCATGAAAAAATCAAGTGTTCTTTTTTTTGTAAGAACACACAACAATATAATAATTTAAGCTCCTTCATGTTTTATTTTTATTTCGTTGGAAAAGCTTACGTTATGTTCAGTATGTGAGGATATTACCTAGAGTACCGAAAACATTTTCCAACATAGTATGATTCCACACCTAAAATTTAGTCAAGCGGTATTAAATAAACATTGTACAGAAAGATTCCGTTTGTCTGCCTGGCTGTATGATCGAAATCCTTTCTGGCAGTTTAAAAGCCTATCGAACTGGTGCTCATAAGTTAGGGACATATTTATGCTTAGTTTTCCTTTCCCCATATAAGTACATACTTACTATATACTTGTACATAAATTTATTTACTTTTTAAGCTCCTTTATCCCATTGCTACCTGATATATAACTAGTAGGAGCGTTCAGACCAGGTAAGTCGTTTCGCTCGTCCACTAAATTCTGTTCCATGAGTCCCACAATTTTTAATATGTAGTCCTTGCGATCGACAAATACGCACATTATATAGTATAGTAGAGGGGACACTTAACGTACTTTTGTGCCACTCTGTAGTTCTCTCTTCTGCAATTTAGAGCTGCAGTTAAACAGTTTATAATTGTAGGTGAAGAAAAAAACACGACACAACACAACAGCCAACCCACACGTAGTACCCTGGAGATGAGGTCATCTGGAAAATGGGTGCGACAATTAGCGACACTTTAATGGCCAAAAAAGTGGGCGTGGCATTTGGACACAGGTCAATGACTGTGTGCTGGCAACTTGCGATCTAGGATGAGGATATGCAACCGAAAAGTTTGCCGACTAAACGTTTCTGCTGTCGGCTAATCAATTACGCAACATTAAGGAAATGTCAAGGCAAGCAGTTTTGGAAGGAGGTCGTAGGGGAGGGGGACGTCTCAGTCTCAGTCGCAGTCTGAGTCTGAGTCTGAGCATGGCTTTTTGGCAGCCATTTGCCGGTAATTCTCAATAAACTTTGCATTTTATTCAAATTTAATTGCAGCGAAGCATTAATTTTGTTGCCTAAGGAACCTGATCACAGCGCTGTCAAACATTTGACAAACCTCAGGGGTCCCAGGTCCTGACATTGATGTGAGACGCCTTGCATTACATCCTTGCGCGTTGCGTCCTCTGCCGTCATTTGCATTTAACCCCTTTTCTAATGTGCGCGCGTCTTTGCGGTCTACTGAAGCGTACTCGCAACCAGCCGATATCCGAACTGCCAGATCCGTCGGTCGGCAGTTTATGCAAGAGATTTATGGACAACAACAATGTTGCTTTGTTGGATCGGGCTATTGCAATGTTTTTCATAGCAAAACCCCATTTGGGTTTATTTTCACGTTAAATTGTTTTCGTCGAATTTTCGTTTCTTCGTTTTTTTTTTTTTTTTTTTTTTGCATTTCGTGTAATTTTCTTTACAATTAAATATGCAAATGCTGTTAAACATTTGTTTGTAAGGCGTTTGCTGTTGTTGTTGGTACCCTTACCCTGCAGGGGACCCTGAGCCTAAGTGGCCGAATAAAGTTTGGCCTTTGGCTGTAGCCGTTGTTTCCATACATACTTAAGTGTGCGCCCAGAAAAAGTGCATCCTGTTCCATCCTTTAATCGCAGGCATTTGTCAGAGGAAGTCAAAGGCCGTTTTATTGCTGCACTTCCGATTTTTACAAGCTTTGCGAAACATCTATGTACATATGTATGTACATTAGTGCTTAGCATTGCGTCACAAGACGACATGCATTAGACAGCCAATTCGAGAGAGAGCCAATTCGAGAGAGAACCAATTCCAGAGAGAACCAATTCCAGAGAGAACCAATTCCAGAGAGAACCAAGTCGAGAGAGACCAAGACGCTGTACCTGCAGCTCCCTTTCCAGAACAGTCCATGCTCTTTGCTTCCCAAGAGCGAGAGCGCGATAAGCGAACTCCGCTTATGTTATACAAAACCGTGTAATGGAACATTACAGTTATGTAGAGCGGCAAGTGCAAATGTTTTTAAGAAAGCGTGGCTACCCCTACACTTACCGGAATAAGTATTCGTACAAGCGCAATGCATTAGTTTTCCGATCCAAAAAATATATATATGTACATACATACGAGTACATACATATGTATGAGATATTGAAGATATCATTCTTTTTATTTTCACACAATAATAGCTTTGTTTGGCAAACGTTTTATTAATCTTACTTTTTACTTAAAACTAAACCCGTAAAAAAGCACAAAATGTATGCTATTGAAGATGTGTATACATATTTATGTATATGTATGTGTTGAATATTTTTTATTTAATTCCATTAACTTAACTTAAATGAACTTAAATATTTTGGTATGCTTCATATAAGTTTTCAGATAATTTTTTTTTAGCTTTGAAATTGTATTAATTTAATTTTTTCAGCTTTTATAGCTTAATAAAGTTGAAAACTCTGTTATTGAAACTATTGAAGCTAAACCTTGACATTAATCAAATATTATCAAATTTTGGATTCCACATTCCAATCTTACCAATTTCCCTTTAAATGTGTTATCATAGTTTAATTTCTTGTATACAAGTATAAAAGTCTGCTCTAAGAGTATAGAATTATTTGTTTTTCAGTCTGTTCATGGCGCACACAAATAATGACATTTTTAGATTTTAGAAAATCGCCCTAAACGCCCTAAATAAAAACGTTCTTTCTATTAATTTCTAAAAAGTAAACTAAGTAGTTAAAAAGTGAAACAGGTTTTCCTAACATCGAGAAAACTGATTTGCAAGCAAACTGACTGAAAATAAAACTCACGTAAAAATTTACTTGTAGATCAGCTTCTTGATTGTATTTAAGATGAAGTTTTTGAAAGGAAAAAGAAAAAAAAATATATATGTATATATAAAAATCAATACAATAGAGAACTTAAACTAAATAAAACTAAAGAAATAAAAGAACCTATGAAATTGAGGAAAATATCTACCAACGAGTCCGAATTATTGCAAATGATGATGAAGAGTCCCCATACATATTTAAATCCCAATATCGAAGTTTCGTTAATGTAGGAGGTCGTCTTTATGGCCCTGCTGGACAGATTTCGCACTGCCTTCGTATAAGTATGTCATAACCCAAGACTAAAAGGGTTAGCTAGGATATTCAAATCGACATACATACATACAAGATATATCTAGAAATCAGACTACCTGTTCATATCCCATCCGAATCGCATGATGATGATGTTCCTGCTGTTCCAGCGTCGTGCTGAAAGGACTTAGCCTTAGTTTGGACTAATTAGGTGTCGAGGGGATTTTTTGACGCCTACATTGGACTGGCTTTGATTTACGGCCGGCCAGCATGCAGACTCGACTCTAGACCTGCTAGGCTGTCAAGCTAATTTGGATTGCAGTGACGGGTGGCTGGCGAGGCACCTGAGGTGCAACTAATGCCGCAAGGAAGTAGAAAGAAATTGCAGCACCAACTGCTGATTTGCATTCATTCATGCGCATGCGCATGCGCATTGTCTTTGCATTTTCATTCATATTCATAGCCATATCCACATCCCTCTCTTTGCATAATCCTTTTGCACCTTAGGAACTCATTTGGCTTAGTCGAAATTGCTTTCATATTGCGGCGGCAACAACAACAGCAACACCAATCGCATCGGCCTTTAAGAATATTGTGACCTGAAAGGTGCCGCAAATCCTTTCGTCGCTTCTTTGTATCCCTGCTCTAGGGTTGCACAATGCCTGCCCTAACTGACATCGCAGCTGTGCGGGTGCATTTTGCATAGATAAGGATACGACGTTTTAGGATCTTCCGAATGCATCTTGTGAGCTGCTTAAGACATCTTAAGCCTTTAGCCTTTAGCCTTTGTTCATTCATTTGTATTTATTTGAAACACTGCTTTCGGAAATTCGACAGCTGTTTGGCGCGTTTTATCTGCTAACGAGTTTTTTTCTATTGCATTTTATTTACATCTTACATCTTATAGATGTGTTTAATAATTGCAGTTTTTACTATCGATTCTATTGTATATATTTTATATAGCTGGCCGTTTGGCAAAAAAAAATTCCCTTACCGTGTCGGATTCGTTATAAGATTTTTTTGTCATTTTTTTAGGCTTTTTTATTTCTTTAGTTTTATTTAGTTTATAGTAAGTTCTCTATTGTATTGATTTTTTTCCTTTTTCCTTTACGTCGACTGCATTGTTTGTCGATGAAATAAATAAATAAATAAAAAATAAACTCGTACTATTTGCTTAAAAGCTTACTTTACATCGAGAAGTTTCGTTTGCTCAAATCCAGTCTTCGGATAAAGGGTATACAGCATTACTAGTTTTCAAAAAAGTTGTATGTATGTATAGCAAACTTAACAAATGCCTAAGCTAAGTTTTGCGACTAGAGCTCCTCTAATATTTGTGATCAGACTTTCACAAATGGCTAGAGTAGTCCCTTCGATAATAAACGCATCAGACTTCTGCTCATAAATCTTCCTTCACTGACTAATCGGAGGACTGTCCTTGGAGTTGTGCTTCTCCACAAACTTATTGTAGGTAGTGTCGATTCTCCTTTTTTTTTAGGTCGCCTTTATTTCTCAGTTGCTCGTATTATTATTATATATATATATTATTTGCATTTTCCTTGTCAGATTTACAGCTGATTATGCATCGCACAATCCTATTCGGGTTTTATACTTAATCTACAATCTAATCTGCTCTCAATAGAACTGTCTCTGCTCCTTGATAAAAGCCTCTCTTTGCAGCCATTTCCGGAATATCTGGCCAGGAATGGCTGTGAAACGGACTTCCTTGCAGGGTTGGCTAATAAATCTTCCCCCACCGGGTCTGAGATTCTATTCCCTCCCCCCTTTTTTTTGCACATATTTTTATTTGTTTTACTCTTAGCTTTTAACTGATTCTAAGCTTCTTTGCTCTGTTTAGTTTTATATTTTTATTTGGTAGATCTATTGATCTATTGCCTCTTTCCAGATCCGAGATGCGTTCGTACATAATACCCTTTTACTTTTTGGAGGCATCTTAAGAGATAGTATTGCTTGAAACTTGTGAGAAAATGCAGCGTATTTTGTTTTACATAAGTTTTGGATTAGATTTATTCCGAATATAATCAACGATTATTTACAATGGATATCAGTTAGCAACGTATTTTGTTTTACATAAGTTTTGGATTAGATTTATTTGATCAACGATTATTTACAATTGATATCAGTTAGCAGCGTATTTTGTTTGGGATAAGTTTCGGATTAGATTTATTCCGAATATGATCAGCGATTATTTACAATTGATATCAGTAAGCAGCGTATTTTGTTTGGGATAAGTTTCGGATTAGATTTATTCCGAATATGATCAGCGATTATTTACAATTGATATCAGTAGGTTCCTCAATCGATTAATTATTGTAGGACATCAGGTTTTTGGCGCTGGCATTTGGCAGGACCCGTTGTAAGCTTTGGGACGATGCTTGGCATCATTTTGGACGCTTCATACGCGTGACTAACCCGGCTAATTACTCGGGCACGAGTTGGCCATAGACTCTGGCCCTTATCATAAATGCGGCATCAATGCTTAACATACTTGTACACATACTCGCACAATTAAATTTGTAGTAGTTGGCTCTTGACATGCTTGGCAGCCACTTGGCTACAGTTTTTACATTTCGTCTATGTCATGTCACATGTTACCTATTCCGAGGGCAAAAAAAAAATAAAAACAAAAAAAAAGAAACAGAAAAAGAAACTCACGCATATCGATGTCCTGGGACCCCCTCAATGGAGTGCGAGTGCGAGTGTGCGCGCCCGTCGCCGACGTGGCATTAGGGTACGCCTTCGTTGATTTTGAGTTGCCGAACCCTTTGCCTCAAAATGTATTGCTCAATTTATATTTACTTAGACTGCCAATAGTTCAATAATTCATAATATGCCCGAAAACTATCATGTGTCCTGAGAATTTGCATAAATGCCATTTGCATATGTCTCGACTGCTGACAGCCAGCCTGCCTGTCTGCCTCACTGCCTCACAGCCTTACTGGCTGTCTGGATAGTCTGACTGTCTGTCCGACTGTCTTACTGGCTGACATGGAGGCAGGAGGCAGCTGGTAACGTTACCTTGGCGCGCGGGAAAGGTGTGATTGCATATAATATGAAGTTAAAAATTGAGGCAACTTTCTCGTTCTCCTTCTCTCTTCTCGTGTTTGCTGCCGCCGTCTGCTTTGGTGTTTTTGTTTTTTCGTGCCTTGTTTTGATATATAAGTTGATATATGATATTTGATTTTTGGCTGTACCTCTTGCCATCGCCGTCGGCAACAGCGACGGTGCCTATAATTTTGACGGTGACTATAGCTATGGGTGCAAGCAACTTCAATTAGGGCAGAATGAAAGAGTCTTACTAGACTGGGTGTCGTTTTTTGTGTTCAGCTTCCCTGCCTACCCAATGGGATGATGCAGCGATGCTGTGTGTTGGTTGGAGTTGCTGCCAACCATGGATGGCAGCGAAGGAAGTCTTATGCTCATGTATTTTTGATCAGATTAGGAGCAGATGAGTATTGACAGAGAGATCAGTCACCCCCTACTTCGTTTACAAATGTTTACTTTATTAATGGCAAGCGAGAATGATATCCGCTGAGCTAAATGCACCCATAGTTTAATCCACAAGAAGAAGTAGAATATCAAACATTTAAATCAAAGGCAAACATATAAACTCGCGTTGCCTAGGCACTAGGAGAATCTACATACCAAGTGTGGTCTAAGAGCGCTAAGCAGTTTCCAAAATATAGACGGACAGACGGACGAACATCTCTTAGATTAATTTCCCTCGTCATTTTGATGAAGAATATATATACTTTTTTTTACTTTATGGAGTCGGAGATGCTTTTTCTGCCTGTTAACAAACCTAATAAACCCTTTTTTTAACGGGTGCATAAAAAAGGGGATTTAGCTAATTTCAAGCTAACCCAGAAGATTCAGTCTGCCTTGTAGTGCTGGAACTTCGTAAACAGTAGTTCAACATTTCTTAACATTCAATTCGGGGCAAGTTATAAAATTATAAAATGATAATTAATAATTTATTTGAATAATTCTTTTAAAGATATCCAGAACATCCAAAGTAGAGCAAACCTAAAGAATCTCGACGTTACAAATTCGATATATATTCGCATTCGTCGTATTACCTTTCAAAAAAGTCAATAATAAAAGTCTACCTGTCTGTCTTCTAACTGCTATGGATATATACTGGTACGTTTGCTTTATCGGCATCCAAGCCATTGGAAATAAAGAAATGCTTAGTTCGAGTGTACCGATTACTTAAGGAAGATAGGCCGTAAAAAGGTCCTTAGTGATTAATAATTCGTAAGACTTCAGGCAGATTTTTAAACAAATATACACAGTTTAACTGACTATTTTAAACATTCGAACGTTTTGTATCTTAAGCAAGTTAGTAAGCATATATAAGCATATATTTTACATATGTGATTATTAATTTATAGTAAGTCTACAAAAATAAATTCGTTTTTTTTTTGTACATATTTATTTAAATATGTACGTTTTTGTACATTTTTGTTTTCTTCAAAAATATTACGTGGGTTTGTGTTTAATTTTATGGGCATCTACAATAAATGATAACTAAATAACGAAATTAATTAAATACTTGGTAGAGCTATCACAAAGTTTTTCAAAAGTTCCTGTTTTATGTGCAATAGAGATGTTTTTTATGGCCAGCCCTTTTCTTTATAATTCATTTATATTATATATATATTATCTCTATATATATAAAACAGTTTGTCCTAACTGACTGATTGGCAATCAACGCACAGCCCAAACGGTAGGAGCTAGGAAGCTGAAATTTGGACACAAGATCCCTCTCACAGTGAAAGTAAGCACTGAGAAGTTGGTCTTGGAAAAATCAAACTCCAAAGGGGGGAAAACGGGTTCCAACGTTTGTATGAAAAATCTATAATTTTCATCCGATTAACGTCAAACTTAGTTTCTATACTCTTATAAAGAATACAAGAAAAACTGTATATGTATATATTCAAGTACATACGTATATATTGGTTTTTTGCTAGTATATTATAATTCTTTATAGTTTTGTACATTTTAACTCCAGCCGCAATACTGGCATTTATTTCGCCCATTCCGAAAGTAACATAAAAACAATATTTATAAAGTTGTCAGATCAGCAGATCTATGTGCGCATACATACATACATACATATATTAAGTGACGTCAGAGAACTATTTAAAACGTAATCAGAGGTTAGAGTGTTTTTCATTTTTGAATTTCTTGCAGGCGACTCAAATTTTAATTTTGTGCTCAAAATAGAGGCATACTGGAATATTTATTTGCAACGTTGTTTAGTACAAGTGTGTATATTATTTGTACAATTTTTTGGCATTTCGCCAACAGCTGTTATTTATGCTAAATAGTTTCCGAGTACTTTGTGAGGCCTGTTGGCATTGATGGCAGCGAAGCGTAAAAAACTTTACCTGTAAACCCCTCGGTGCACTCTTAATGCACCCCTGACACACACACAGAGAGAAACACACACACACACACAAGTACACACTGAAATGCAGGGGAAGAGAAGGTGAAGAATGTTTGAACACACTATGCGAGTGTACGAATAATGTTGAAGTGCAGTGTAAATTTGTTTGCCAAATCAATTCAAATCGCGCGCGCAATCAATGGCAACAAAAAAAAAAAACGAAAAAATGAAAATGAAGAGAAATGTCAACTGAGTTACGAGGCTCACCCTTCCTGGTTTCGGGTTCGGATCTTCCAAGGCGTTCGGCATGCTGTATTTTACACATTTTCTTCATTAGCGCAACGCGGAAAATTGCAAATGATTCAAATCTAATCCGATCTGATCTGATCTGATCTCTTCGTATGTGCATTCCATTTTTCTTTGCCATAATTTAAATTTTTGCGCACTTGAAGTGACAGGACTTTGTTTCTTTTTATTTTTTTCACAGCCGTCGACTGAAATATGCCGCAAATCCTTGGAAAGGGTTCAAAAGGTTGCAACTCTCTATGGATGACTGTAAATGTATATATGTGTGTGTGTGTGTGTGTGTGTCAAGTGAGCCGCACTTAATGAAGTAGCAAAGGAAAAGGCATTTGGCGCCGATCGTTTGATCGTTTGCCACTCTGCGATTGTTATAATAATATTTTTAATGACATGACAGCAGAGGGTAGTGCAAAAACTTGAGCCTTGGCCCATAGATTTGCATTAATGATATGCAGTTCTGCAAAGGGGACTCCTTCCCTTCCTAATGTGCATACAATAGGATGCTTGCCGCACCTATTTTCCTCCCATTTTCTTTCCGTGTTGGTGCACGAGTGTGTTTAGTCAAGGCGGCTTAGCTGTTGGCTAAGAAAGGGATCAAGGTAATTATGGCTCGCATGCTCTTGCAGGTATATGAACTGAAAAATTTGTCAACTTTTAGGGGTAGTTTCTAAAGCATCCGAAAATTGCTGAAAAAGCAAGTATTGTCGAAGTCGCTTGATTAAAAATACGCGCTTAAAATACACGTCCTTGATTTCGCATACATTTATGGATGAGTGATTTAAATAAATGTCAACGCTTCCTGGGAAGTAATCCCATCTGGTTTGAACTCCGCAAAGATATATGCTATATAATTATACTAAAATCGCTGACTAGTAGAAAGTCTACAAAATAAAAACAAGACATAGGAACCACATAGGTATATAATACACAAAAGAAGAAAGAATAAGTTTTCGGTTCAGGTTAAGAACATATTTGTATTAGAGGCATTTAAAATTGTACTCATCTGTTATTTGATCGTCTATTCATAAACAGAATTCAGAGTATTACAACAAAGGTACATAAAAGGCTTTCCTATAATACAGCTTCTGCCTCAGTATATTGTTTTTCAGTCACGTAGAACTAAGCATAAATCTATCAATCAGAGAATTTATTAGGAACCGAAATTACATTTGAGATCTCATGCGATGATTGACAATATGTGTGTTATAAATTAATGCGCTTATATATAATCTGTGTGTTATTAATTACGCTCACACTATTCGTACCTATTATTATTAAATTTATTTATAAAAAACTATTTCTTTTATTATATGTTGCAGATTACAGTATTCAAATGTCACAAAACTTAGCTGTTTTTTGACAAAAGATGATGATTATTTTTTTTATTTTTAGACTTACTTCTATAATTTGTTATGATTTTTTCGATGAATTCTGGCATTTAACCATAACTTGCGAATAGCATAATCGATTAGAAAAAGCTGCAGATTAAAAAAATCTGATAAATACGCCTACAAATTAGAGTTTTATGATTTGCATATTTAGTTAAGAATATGAAATGTATTGAGTTGCAAAATGTATTGAGAATGCAAAAGAAAATTAGAGAATATAAAAAAAATCCATCCAAAAGTTTTGGAATTGTTGCCTGTTGTGTGGTGCAATAAGTAAGAGCTCGAAAGAAAGATATATACATATATACTGAATAGGTTCAACGATTCTCAAAAGCTAAAATATAAAACAAACAAAACAAAAAGCAAAATTGTCAATTGGGATCAAACAAAATCTGGTAAAAAAGAATTTATTGTTAATAAAACACCAAAGTTTGGGGCTTGACACAATTTTTATCAATGTTTCAATGTTTTTTTTTTAAATTTTTTCAAAAAACAACATAAAGTGCCTAATTATTTCGGCTCAATTGAATAGGTTCAGTAATTTAGAAAGTAAAAAAAAAACAACAAATAATAAAGGCGCTGTATCTATTTGGATACGGTAGAATAACTCTTGAAAAAGAGAATGAAAGTAAAGTTGGGATACTTGTATTTGAAACTAGTAATTACTTTCTTTAGGATTGCTAAAAATGCGTTTGAACAACTAAGACATTCAGATAAGTGCAGCGAGTAATTGAAAAATGTGCAACTGATTACGTCTTGAAGATTTCTTGTCGGATTTATTGGGAAATAATTTGGACTTATCTAACCGATTCGAATCAAGCCATATCTCTCCATTTCTATCTGAATATCTATCTTATATTTTCTTTCGATTTATTTAAAGTTCTTCAATTTTGTCTTATGGATGGGAAAAAGCTTAATAGTTCAAATAAATGCTGAATAATTAGAATTAATCGCGTAATATTGAACCTAAACTATTGAAAGTTGAAGATAATTAAAATGTATCAGCTGATTTTTTCACTGCTCCCGGCTAGATGTTCAGCTGCCTGGCAATCCAAGTACCGAGCAGTTCCTTCATTCATCGTCCTGCCCTCACCTCAACTGCGTGCCGTGACCTTTTCACCTGCTGCCAAAATGTTCTCTACAAGTATATAAGTATGTACAAGTAGTATGGCTGGCTACAAATAACAAATAACACGTTTGAGCGCCAACGCACGTCATATGTAATTGGCCTAAAAAGGCAGCAATATGAGTGGCAATGAAGTGTAGGACGAATTTTGGACAAATGACAGGACAATGGAGAGGACTTGACTGGCCAACAGGTGACTTTAGAGCCATGGAACTAGAGCACAGAAAGCAGGGCAAGTGTCAGAGCGGGGATACGGCTTGTTAGATGTGTTAGAGGTGCGAGCCTAAAAAGGACACGTATTTAGTGCTTGGCGGTCTGTCTAATGATCATTAGAGCCAACTAATGGTCAGCAACCAGCATAAAGGACACACAATCGCGAGGTGAGTTGCCTGACAAAATAACTGTTATTTTTCCCATACATTAGCGTACGAGTGTGTCTGTAGGTTTGCACATTTTCACAGCATGGCCAGCGCGACGCCTGACGCCTGACGTCTGACTTCCTGACATGCAGGACATGCAGGAACTACGCAAAAACCGCCCGCTCCCTTGACACGGCCCGCTCAACGCCATTGTTGCATTTTTCGCAACTGTTTCGATCGCTGTCTGGCGATTTGCGATACGCGATCGGCGAGCGGCGAGCGGCGAACGTCGAGCGCACGCGTGCGTGGCCAACTCTCAAGCGGGCGAAAAGCCAAAAACAAAAACAACAACAAAAGGAAAAGGACTAGAATTGTGCGGGTCGAAAGGTGCGTTAAGCATTGTCAATCGTTCAGTCAACTACGACATTGCACAGGCCTGCAAACAGTAGCCCAGAAGTGTTCTCCGACTTTTGTCATTGTCAAAAAAAAGAGAATAAAATAAAAATAAGCGGGTGTATTGGTTTCTCTGCATTGGTATTGGTTCAGACCCAGTATCTGTGTGTGTGCGATTCAGTTGTTTCCATTGAGAGTGCTTGGCACTTTCGCACTCGGCCCGACAAACGTTTAAATTGCAATTAGAGTTTGAAGTGTGTCCATTTGGCCCGCTTTTAATGACACTTTTCATAATTTTCCCCAGACAAAAGTGTGCCACAAAATGAGTTTTCAATAGAGCACCGTGCCATTGTTTCCATTGTTGCCACTCTATTAACTTGTCCATAGCTCAAGAGTCCGGTTTCAAATGTAGGGGCGTTTGCAAAATTGAGACGTCACTCTCCATTACTTTACAGCGCGATATCATCCAGAACATTTTAGTTTTCCCATTAACTTTAGCAAGCTGTCTGGACTTCAGTCTCCTAGAGACACTGCTCGCCGATGTTTAAAATTATGTGTTTCTTGCTTAAAAGCTTTGAAAAAAATTTGGTATTGCAGATTTTAAGAACGTAATTTTTTTTTTTAAATTTATTATCAATAAAGATGGCTGAAATGGAAAAAACAAATGAATAAAAGAGTGTACAATTTATGCTTCTGTATTCTTAGGTGTATTATATTTTTTATTAAATTTTCCAGCTATCTTTGAATATGCAATGAAAAAGAAGAACTTCATAAAAACAGAGTGAAGAGTAAGGTATTCAAAAGCATCCAATATTATCTAAATTATTTTCAGTTATAGCTTCATTAAAATTACACGATTTTACTTTCTTGTTAGAAGAGTCTGCAAACCGAAGAAGTGTTGGACTGGCACATAATTGATATTATAAAATTTAAGTTGAATAATAATTTAGTATTTTATTAAAACCAATAGCTTAAGCTGTTGCTAAGACTTATTAAAATTTTGTGAATAAATGAAATATCTTTCAAAAATGTGCAGAAAAGTTTTACATTGTAGTTTATTTATTTATTTTTATTTCATCAACAAATATTGGCTGTCGACAAATTCAGCTTAAAAGATAATTAAATAAATAAACATAAAATGTAAATAAATAAAATAAATGTACAATGTAGTGCCTCGACTCAGAGATTTACCCGGAGATGATTATAGTAATTCTGTCGAAAGTAATTAAGAAAGGTCACTATAAATTGAATTTGTTTTATTATTTTTAAGTGACTTATCATTAAAAATGTTGACTTAAGAGCAAACATTAAATATTAAGCTCCTAAATATTTATATATATGTATATTTATATTTTATTTATTTATAAGTGGCGTATTCTCATATTAAGGTGTTTGTTTGAACATGCAGGGAGAAATTTGTAATGAAAAATCTTGTAAGGAAAGCACTTCGTCTTCATTATTTCTGCAAAAATATAGTAATTTTACTGGATTGGCAGAAGCGGAAGATGGAAAACAGTATAGGAGTAGGCTTGAAACAAATTTGTGAAAAACAAACAACCATTGATTGAGTCTGGGGCTGCTTTCTTTAAGTTTAGAGCGTTTTGATTCAAAATAGTGATTGTTTTTTTCTACTTTGATATTTTTAAAAATTTTTAAATTAACAATTTTTGACATTTTTATATATTAGACCACTTTTTCAGAATTTTTAAAACAGCAAGAAATTTTAAAAATCATGCTTTATGCGATGATGTTAGCACCATGATTCCAACCGAGTCATATACTCAGGAAGGGGCTCCTAGTTTAATAATGATGTTTGTTGTAGTGGCTTGAAGGAAGGTCGTTTGAATATAGAGTCGGAGCCAATTAAATTTGGGGCTGCAGCAGAACTGAGCGTATAACTATATATCTCTATGAATAATTTTCTTTTTTCTACGAAACTGAAAGCAAGTTCATTTCAATTTATTTGACCATTACTGAAATAGATCTCCATAATGAATGCATGCATATTAAAAAGAACGCTTCCTCCCTTGAGGCCCAGCTCTTTTTATTATGTGCGACTTAATTGCCACTGCCGTGTACCCATGGACTTATTCTGTAAATGCGTCTTCAAAGGTTGTCCCATGCAGGCACTTATTGGCCTCCTTCAGCTCGGGCTAGTGGTTGTCCAGCTATTCATTTCACTTTCAATCAAAATAAAACGATAGAAATGCCTGTTAAATGACACGGCACGGCGCGACGCGACGCGACGCGACGCGGCAACAACACTCGACAAAAACATGGACAAAGACAAAGCCCGTCATTAGCGTTACGCCATCAAAGCAAAGCAGCAAATAATAATGCTCAACTACCCAAAACATGGGTAGAGCGCCCCAGTTCTGAGTGCTCTCTGCTCAGTGATTTGTGCGCTGGCGGCGGGCCGGAAAAAAAGAAACCATTGGTCAGACGCGCCCCTTAAGATATAGTTTGTAAGTTTTTGGTTATTTTTATTTTGACGGAAGTGGAAGTGCCGCAGTCTTGTTAGACGAGGCACAACAATAGGAAAAGGGTATGACAGCCAACAACAGAACGGAACAACGAATAGTGGGCAATGGGCAACGGGCAATAAAGAACTGGGCCAAGGTTGGGTTGGGAAACAAGGCGACAAGGAAAAACGGGAGGAAAACCTGCATTAGCTGCACGCTGATTTCGGTGTCTGGTCGAGCGGTCAAGCAGTCAAGCCCTGACCTCTTCCCTGCTTATGACAACGACGCTGACGAGTTGCAGAGCACCACAACATACACTGACAAAAAAAACTCACTTACATTTCAATATTTTCAAAATTATTTCAATATTTTTAAAGTGTGACGATATTCAATCACAAGTGATGATGTGGATGTGGGTTTAATTATATAATTAGTATATAATTATAAAATAGTACTTTTCTGTATTTCTGTCTACTCTACTGATACTACTGAACTCTTTTTAATGACGACATTTTTATAATGCATATCTCTATATATATAAAACAGTTTGTCCTGACTGACTGACTGACTGACTGACTGATTGGAAATCAACGCACAGCCCAAACGGTAGGAGCTAGGAAGCTAGGTTTTGGAAAATTCGAGCTCCAAAGGGGGGAAAACGGGCTCCAACGCTTGTTTTATATACTTGTATACGTGAATATTACGTGTTTCGTATAGAACTATTTTCAGCAGAAAGTAATTTTCAAATTTATTTGTTATTAAGAAATTAATTATCCCGACGTTTTTGTGCCTTTTATATAGCTTAGATGAATGTTAATATTAAAAGTGAATACAAAGCTGATTGAATACACTAGACACTTAACTAACGACCATATATTATATTATATTCAAATATTTAAATTTAATATATTTCTAGTATATTTAAATCGATCACAAAAAACTACAATTTAAAGTTGAGAAAAATATTAAAATTAACCAATTATATTCCAATACTTAGTAAATTTATCTATTTGAAGTGGGTACATATTAAAATTTAAAATATGGTCCAACATAAATTGTTTTCACACTTAGTTTTAAATATTATTTATATTTAAATCAGTATTTGAATATGTTTTATGTAGTTAAAAATATATGTCAATTCGATTTAACTATTAAAAATATTTAAATATAATATATTTCTAGTATATTTAAATCGACCACAAAAAACTTCAAATTAAAGTTGCGTAAAATATATACTTAGTAAATTTAACTATTTGTTATTTAAAGTGGGCGAATATTAAAATTTAAAATATGGTCCAACATTATTTGATTAGAATATTATTCATATTAAAATCAGCATTTCAACATGTTTTTAGCTAAATTTATGTTGTTTATATTTGATTTGAATATGAAATAGTAGAACATTAGATTGAATATGAAAATATTCATTTCTAAGTACTGTGCAACTTTTTTTTTGAGTGCATATAGCCGTGCATAGTAAGTATCACATAATAAAGTATTTTACATTGTTTTGGCTACAACTCTTGAACAAAAAGACAACAAATCGAGTGACGGCTGCACCTCAGTCTCAGGCTCATTCGCAGTCTTGGACTCATCGACATCGTCAGTTGACCATATGACCAACTGGCCGCGAGTCAGGGACTCGTCCATGTATGAATTTTAATAAATACTCGTACCAATGAAAACTTTATGCTCTGCTGAGCATTAACATGGGAAGCGTATGTGAGTGCCTAGCCGACAGAAAGATGAAGTAAGCGAAGGACGCGACACTGCCCAGGCCTGTGAAAAGTGTTAACGGTTTAGTTAGAAAGAGGGCATTCAGTGTTAGCCATCCAAGGATTAACACAGCACTACGGGAACTGCCGACCGAATTTGCATACCTTCGGGGTTGTACAAATGTTATGACAGCTCATTTAACGCTGTCAACGACGCGTCGTCTGAGACGGGCTCATCATGATCAGAGCTGCTCGTCCTGGGGCACGGCATGCGAGGACCAGAGCTTCTAGTTTCTGGACTAATTAGCCAGAGCGGGTAAGGGTAGGGGTTGGGGAACGTGTTGCAAGCGCAACTAATTACAATTAAAAGCAGTTCAATACAATTTCTTTCCATTCCATTAAAAACATACTATACTTAAGCCACTTAATATGTGTCTTAATAATGCTTATTTATTCCATCTTGTTTATATATTTTATGATGAGCTTTAGAAAGAAATTACGCTGCGCATTGAAATACGAGAATTGTAAATCATTATTCCCATTCATTTCAAAGACAATCACTATAATCTTGTAATTTTAATTAATTATTTATTTATTAATAAACCTTGCAAGTATCGGGTTACTTTTAAATTATTAGGCTAGTCAATACAACTTTAATTATATCGAGCTTATTATTAGGTTATTTTCATATTATTATTATTTATTAAATATTCTTCAGTTGGCCTTAAACTAAGATAGATAGGTTTTTTTTTAAAGCAGTTTAGCAATATATTAAGCAAATATTTTGAGATTCTGCCACCTTAAGTGCCAGTATTTCCGAATGTATGGGTTGTATAAGGATTGTATCGTCCAAAGCTGCCTTATTGCTTCATTGCTATTGTGAGATTATAATCGTAACCGTTCTTAACCTCAAGGAAACATCTTTCGTACTTCCATTGCTTTCAGTAAATCCTTTACGGTTTTATTCTGGTACTGTCGAAACAGTTGCATTAGGCAGTGTCTTGAGGAAATAGAATACGAAGCGATTGTATAAGTCAATTAAGATTTTCAGTTACTTGGAATACTTACATAGGAAAGTTGAAAGAATAGGCACTTTCGAAAAGTACTGATGGCTAAATATTTGTCGTTATCTGAAAATTCTAAGTTGGGATGATTTTTTACAACAAATTACTCGTACTATGTAACACAATACTGCTCAGTTGGCAAACTTCTGGAAAAATTGTAATTTTTTTTAAATCTTAATTTAAAATCTATCTTTTGTTGAACAATTATAAAATTTTATGACACCTTTGACATTTTAAAAATCATGCTTCTTGTCATGATTCGTGATTCGAACCGAGTGCCTAATCAAGGACCGAACACACATTGGGATTTCTGATAGCTCGTTGAGCTACGTAAATAAATAGTTATTAAAGTAAGATTTCGATAGTAAAAGAAAAGAAAGTAAAAAATATATTAATGGAGCATTTTATTAAACTGCTGGATCAAGTATACATCCCGCGATTCCGCTTCCCCCTTAAAAGATAAGAGCTTGCATCTTAAGAAGCCATCACTTGATAGGCACAAGATCTATTTACTTGCTCAGGTCAAAGAAGATATTAAGATAGGTAGTAAAGACCAGACTATAGAAGTTTTTTTTAATGTTATATAATGTGTAATTTCTAAATTAGAAATGCATTAGTTAGTAGTTAGGTAGGTTCTTAGTTGTTTGTTTTGTCTGGCTTGTGCCCCAAAATGCTCGAATTTTTTGGAATAACTCTTCATGATGATATATTTTCTTTACCTCTTATTACAAAGTTTCTTTATTTTTTAACCAGAACGCAACGGGGGTTTCATGACTAAGTGGCCCTATCTATTGAATCTTAACCAAAAAGGTCGGACAACAATTAGATAAATTGTTGGCTGATTCGCCAAATAAATACATAACATCATAGACCAAGGAGGGTGGGAGGTCTGTTCAAAAAATTAAAATTTTGATTAAATAATGCACGATGCGTTTAATTAAGAATTTCAACAAATGCAACTCAGTTCCATTTTAAGGCAAAATAGTGCGCCATAATAATGAATTTGTGGTCGACTTTATATGGCAAAATTTTTTTTGCAACCTCCCTCCTCCCTTGACATAGAAATAATTATATTGTAATTATAATTTGTTTAAAAAAAGGATTTCAAATTTGGTTTGCTTCATATGTATATCTTCAACTTTTAATCAATAGAATTACTCAATTAATATAGTACATTGAATATATAATACATACATATGCCACAAAATCAGCTTTACTTCGAATTATAATTAAGAGAGCGAACATTTTTAATCAGTCTTAAGCACTCCACTGAACAGGTAATAAAGTATATAGTTTTGAAAATATTTAGCTGCCATATGAGTTATGTCTTCTGTTCAGGTATTTCGAGTTGCCCGTATTTCGAAAGTTCGTCAAGTACCTGCATGATCATATATACTTGTACTTGTAATTATATGCACGTAGTATATAGGTTGGTATTGGTCCGAGACACACAAATTCCTCTGTCATCTCCCTTCAACTTGAAGTCTTCTGCTCATTAGACTCGCACGCAACTGCGAGCTATCAAAGCATAAAAACGCCCATTAAAGCAGGCGCTGTGAGAAACACTTGGCTGATGGTCTAGCCCTTTCTTGGTGTTCCTTCGGAGGAACTTGAAGGGCGAGCGCCACGGTTCGTTGAGCTTCAAGAGGTGCTTTGCATAAACTGCAGGCTCTTTTGTGGCTTAGACAAAATTGTCGTAAAATGATGGCCTTTAGAGATCGTTGCCAGTCCGTTCTTAAATAGGAATTCTTACCTCGATTAGAAAGAAAAGTGTGGGAAAGCTGCCTATTAAGAACAAAACAACTCTACTCGCAATTGGGCTCAAAAAAATTATTTATTATTTATAGCAGTTGCGGAAAAAAATTAAGTTAAAACTATAAAAAAAAATATGTGTTCATAAAACTATGTGTATTTTTTGATCAGCTGTCGTCGACCAGCGAAAAGCTGAGCCGCCGCTTCGTTGCGTCCACCAATTCCTGGGACTGTAACCAAATGTTTTCCAGCTTCTCCCCAGCCACATCGTCGTTCAGCTCGCAATCACTCGTCGAATTGTGACCGCTGTCCGGACTGATGTGGCGTTGGGCGGATCGCGGAGCTTTCTGAGCAGATTGAGCCGCTGCTAGCAGCTTCTGAGCCGACTGCCGCACGCTGGACGAGATTTTCGTGGCGATCTTACGCTTGCGCCGCATCACCCGCTGTCGCCGCAGATGCAACGACTGCGAGCGTCGCTTGCACTGAGTGTGGGGTGCAGGGAGCGGGGAACGCACCTCGCGCTCCTCGTAGTTCTCGCCATCGGCGTCAGGGCCAGGCTGCCAATACTCGCACAAGTCGCTGGCTGGATCGTAGGCGGGTCGATAGGTGGGCGAGTGTACGGCGATGGTGGCTGCCAGACGCTGGCGCTGTCGCTGGCGCAAACGTTGACGCGGACGAGGGCGAGGATTTGGGGGAACTGCCTTGTGGGTGCTCTCGAGTATCGCATCGATCATCCGCTCCAGAGTTACATCGCCCATTTGTGTGGAGCTGAGTGTGGGCTGCTCCGCCTGCTGGGCGGCAGTTGAGGCGGGAAGCGGTAGAGGCTTCTGCTCCAGATAGCGCGGCTTCTCGAAGTAGCTATCGGGGATGCCCATGCCTCGTAGAGCGAGCAGAGGTCCGGGTATGACGGCCGCACTCGGCGAGTACTCCGCCTCAAAGGTGGGCAGTGTGGAGGCGTAGACGGGTGGCTTGGCGCGTAAAGTTGAGGGTGGCGTTTTCCAGGGCGATGGCAGTGTCTTGGGCGTGGTGATGGCGGAGGCGGAGGCGGTGGCGGTGGCGGGCGTCCTCATGATGTTGCTCAGATCCTTCAGACGTGGCGTGCGGCAAGTGGCAAGCGGCAGTGGCGTCGAGGTCAACTGATTCTCCTTACCCCCCAGTGTCAGCGCTGACAGAGATTTGCGCTTCAGCTTCGTTCTCAGTACGCGCTGTTCCGGCATCAATGCCTGGAATTCGCTGTAGCTGCTCGTATTTGTTGTTGTTGCTGACACTGCCAGTGTTGTTGTTGTTGTTGAATCCGCTGGCACCGCAGACATCGCGCAGCCCAGATACGAAGGCCGCGGCTGGATGACAGCCCACTTGAGCATCGCTGGTTCTGATTGTGATTCTGGCCGTGTCTGTGTCGGGATCGAAGTCTCCTTCGTCTGACTAGTTTTGTTGTTGTGGGTGCTGCAAGAGCGAGAGATGGCAAGAAGTTAAGGTTAGTTTCGTGGCCGAGTGTTGGCATTCCTCAGTGGCTGCCACAAAGTTGCCAGGCAACTTTTTGGCGCGCTTTTCGATCGCGACTGCGATGTGCAGTTTTTGGCCTTAAGTTCTTTATATATACTCGTATGTATGTTTGTACATAAATTTGTTTGCATGCCTTTCTGCCAAATCAGCGAAGCAGCAAAAATGAACAGAAATCCGAAAATTGTATTTGGACCGCAGCTCGCATCGTTTTACGTGCAATTAACTTCACTATTGGTTGTCGTCTAGAAAACCCCTTGAGGCATGCATATATTCTTGTATGTCTGCACAATTCGAATGGGCAAGCAGAAGAAACTTGAATTTCTTGCTTTTGGCATACATTTTTCAAACATTCCTTCCTCATTTGATATGCACAATAATTGCAATTCAAATTAAGAGGAAAAATTCATACACATACATATGCAAATTCAGGGCAATAAGCAAAATTATGAGTGCGCTCTGCACTTCAAGGGCCCGAGGCCGCTCAAGTGGGCAAAATAATTGTTCCATTTTATTGCACTTTCAATTTACCTTTTTAGTATTGTTTGAAACGCATGAATTTTTGTTTTTTCCAAAAATAAAAAAAAATAAACCACCAAATAAAAAAATGCAGTCGCGAAATTGTTTTTGAAAACTTTTCCAAAATAAAACACTACTTTCACGTTTTCGTTCACGAGCTGCCATTGGACATGTTCTCGCCGGGACTGACGTTTGCTGACTGGCCTTAAATATAGCCTCACTGTCGTCTAGCTGGCCGCGCTGAGAACGAACGTGTTGCGTCTGCGCGCTACTCACTTGCAAAGCAGGAGAGCCAAGGAGCCACAGAGAGAGAATGAGAGCGCGAGAGCAGCCGTCAGCCGGCGAGCAGCAACAGTTTCAACTACCACCGACGTCGTTTTAGTTTCGTTCAATGCGAACTCAATGGCCTTTCAATTCAATGCTTTGCTGCGAAGGTGGGTGGTTGAGGATACGGGAAAGAAGGAACATACAAAATAGAGACATCGTCAAAAGTAATTGCTAAACATACATATATACATATGTATATGTATGTATGCAGATCTTGGAAATATTTCAACTAAACAGAGCTTGCATTATGGACACTCACAATTGAACAATGAGAAAAGCTCATGATTTCTGAAAACTCCCTACTTGTACTTATCTTGCTATTGATCCAAACTCTTTCTTCTATACTATGTCCAATCTTTATCCTTCAACCTATACCAATATTCCACCTACTTATAGCTTTACCCGAAGGTCACAAAAAGGAGCTTGGCTTTCATAAAGATTTTAATTCTTCTCAAAGAATAGGTTAGTTTCCAAGATATTTCAGCATCAAAACAAATAATAAAAGGCTTTACAAACAATAAACAAGTACAATTTTAACAAAAAAAAAGGACTTCGGATCTAAGTGCATTGCTTACCTCGAGATAAATTAAATCCTTAATCAACTTGATTAAATTATACGCGTAATATTGCTTTGTTGTCATTACATAATGTTCTGAGGGTGATTCTGAAGTAACACCATTCTGTGCAGGAATAGAATTTTCAACTTTATTGAACCACATGAAGTACATTTAAGGAATTGGATACCATTGTCAGAACTAGACAAAATTTACCAAAGGACCAGCTTTCAAATAAAAATAAAAAGTAAAAAAAAATCGGTTCACCCAGTCGAAAGATCGAGGGTAACAAAGAGTCGAATTGAAAGCCTCCTCCTTTTTTGAAGTCGGTTAAAAATAACTTAGCTTTTGTTTAATTCATAAAATACAAATGTTTCTTCTTTGTTATTTATGGTCCCGTATTTGATCGAACTTATTAGAGCCCACCTAATACCCTGAATATTCACCATTTTTCTTGAAGACTTTATCGATTCTTACAGATATAGTTTCCAACAGATTTATATAAATTATAAATGTTAAATTGTAATTAACCTGTATTTGTATTTAACTATAAGTTTAATTTAAGTTATAAATAAAACAGTATAATTAAAAAAAATCCAAAAAAAGAAAAAAAATACAGATATAGCCGATGCCAACTTCCGACAAGTCTCTACAGGAATATTGTACCAAGCTTTTTGAATATTTTTCCATAACTGCCGTCTTAGAAATTTCTTGTTTAAAATCTCCCCGAAAGTTCTCAATGGGACTGAGGTTTGGTTAACCGCTTAAGTACGTCTTCATAATGAATTTGGAACCATCCTTTAACAAATTGCGAGTAATGTTTAGGTCCATTGTCCTGCTGATATTTCCACCTACTATTTTATCCAGGTGTGTATGTATATTATGTTTGTATGTACAAATAAAAAATCAAATGTTTACATAATAAAATAAATCAATGTAGAAACAAAATTGACATTTTCTTCGATTGACAATCACTCCCTCCCTCCTCCTCACGCTAAAACTAAAATGTTGAGCTTGCTAAATGCACTTATTATAAAAAAACTATAAAAAAAAATGTTAAAAACAAAAAACTATACTATAGTGGGTGAATAATTAGCATTGTTTTTGCTTTCTCTTTTATTTATTTACAGTTTGGAAGTACATTTAGCTTTTGTCTGTCTAGGCACTCAGTCTTCACAAGCTCAATTTTGCCTTAATTCTAGTTGCCAGGTTGTCCTTTCTTAAGATATTACCATTATGTTCGCTTATGCTTATGTTCAGATAATTCTTAAGTTAACCTAGTCTTTTTTAGTATGAATAATTATTCTTAGTTTAAGTGATTTATAATTTATTGTAATTTTATCTGTAATTTTAATTACCTATCAGGCCACAATGTCGAAGTATATATAATATTGATTTGTTTTACAATAGTAGTTTTGAAAACTGTTTAAAAGCTCTTCAACAGCACTTAAAGCGTTGCTAAGACAACTAGTTTGATTCAATGTTTGAATAATGAAAAAGTTGGCTAACCAAAAAAAAAAAGAAAACAAAAATGAAACCGCTGTCTATGTCCACACAACTGCCACATTCTGGAGTCCCATTCTAAAGTCCTATTCCAACTGCCAGCTGTTCAGATCGCTGTTGCTGTTGCTGCCGCTTATGCCACAAAACATAATTTTCAATTACCTTTCTCGCAGCGTGTGGCTCCTTTCACCTTGGATTTTTGCCAAGAAAAGGACAAGACATGCACACACACACATACACACTGGCTGGCATTGTGCAATTTCGTCTATTGTTTATGGGACGAGCTGAGCTCTGCTGCCGACGTCGACGTCGACAGCGACGCCAGAGAAAAATGTTGTGGAAAATTGTGCAATTGTTTCGCAATTTATTGGTTAAAGGGCTTGGCTGGGAAACTCATAGAGATGCTTTGCTTCCTTCCTGCGTTGACTTCAGCCGCGACTGCGACGCAGCAGCGCAGCAGCGCAGCAGCGACGTCGCGACTACCGCTCTGTCTTTTTAAAGCGCAAATTTATGATCATTTCCTTTTCGCTTTCACTCACAGCATCCTGCCATCCTGTGAGTGTCCATTTGTAGGGGCCGCGACAGCTGGCCGAGCCAACGACCAATATGGAGTTCGGCTTTGGCGATCCTGTGCGGCATTCAGGATTTGTTTTGCTTGCCGTTGTTTGCACAATTTATTGGACATTTATTGCTAAAAATTTCGCTAGAATGCCAATCAGTGTCTTTTAATTTAGCTGTATTTGTTTTATTTATTTGATTTCCTTTTTTTTTTTTTGCCAAGTGTCGACTCAGGAAGTTCCAGGACGATTTTGGACTCCCACATGGTAGTGTTTTGATTTAAGGACACTTGCCGTATCAACTTGAAATTGAATTCACATCGTATTGTCTCTTCTTTCTTTCATTTTCTTTTCACAACAGCAACATTTCCGGGATCTCCATTGAGTTTTCAAATGAAACAAGTGGACTTTGAAATACTATAAAAAACAATAATAGATCCAAAGTAAATGACTGAATTAAGAAATTACAATTTTTTGGTAATTTGTCGTTTTGCATTGAAATATTTATACATATGTATCTCTAGGCTTTAGAATATTTACAAACAGTTAATACACAACTCAAAGATTTTGCACTATTTTAGATTTTAATGATGAGCTGTAAAGCTTGAGTTAGTCACAGTAACTAGTTTAAAGCCAGAAGAATGTACTAAGTATTTCAAACAGCTGAACTATTTTATTTTGATTAAATCTTTAGATACAAAAATTTTGATTACTTTATGTAGAATGGATACTAAAAGGACTGAAGACACACAAATCTGCCATCTTGTTGAACATTTTGAATAATTTAGATTGAAATTGAACTCCAAATTGAGGGACAGCAGTTAATCAAGCTATTTCAGGTGGGTGCTGTTAATAACTGAAAACAATCGAACTAATTAAACAGAAATAAATTCCTGGCTTTTAGATTAAATAACGAATCATGCTTCCTTGAAGTGTCCGAATTAGATTTTGAAGATGGATGCCATCGAATTTTCAGCCTGACCAACAATAAATCTTTAAAAATGCACTACAAATGAGCAACAACACAAGAACGGAGAAGAAAAACTAAATGATTCAATAAATGTGAGAGGAACCTTTGTTGCGGGCCATTTGGGCCATGTGGACTAGAAGCGCGCATGGCAACAGCAGCTGCAGCCAAGAATGCAAGCAAGGAAGGAAGGAAGGACAAAATATAGAATCCCAGAATCGAAGACAATTTTACGCATTGGTCACTCAACGCCCCTGCGCAGACAGCAGACAGAGGACAGCAGACATAGGACAGCAGACAGGATCAGACACAGACAAGATAAATTAGGGCAAATGCAACGCCTGGCGCAGAGATTAGGACGGGATCTAGAACGGGAACGAAGAGGATGGGTAGACAGTGTGGCGCAAGGCGGCCTTTCCGCTAATAAATAGCACAACAATTGTGCAATTTTTCATAAAAGAAAATTGCAAGCGGAATTGAAGGCAGAAAACTTCACGGTCAGATTTGCTACCGATTTCTTTTTTTCCTTTATTGACAGCCCGATCAGCGCGTAAGCAGGAAAATAAACACACACGCACACACACACGCACACGCACGACAGCAAGGACATCAAGATAAGGTAAAAAGTAAGAGTAGGTAAAGCCAAGCCAAGGCACCTAAACACAAGCCGCAGTGATAACACTTGGGCCTAGATCTGGGCCCCTTGCCTAGCCCCGGGCTGGACAGCTGTGCGGGATTAGCGAACGAGTGTCCGTCTCCCCTCCCGCCACGTCTCTAGCATTGGGCGTGTGTTTATAGCGCGCAAAATTAGAGAAACATGGCTCTGAATTATGAGCCATAATTTAGAATTTCAGCCCATCGGCCACCTCTGATTGCCGTCGCTCATATTTTCTTAAGTTATTTGACAAGGATTGCCAGGCACGATCAGCCGCTGCCAGCGCCAGCACTTTCATAATTTCTTTTGATTGATTTGGGTTCCAATGTGTGTGTGTGTGAGTGTTTATATAGCTTATATACGTATTGGGTCTAGTCTAGTCTAGTCTAGTCTAGCCAACGTGTATACGCATACAGCGTTTATTTTATATTTACTAACTCCACGATTGCGCCGAGTGATCACAAAATTGATTTTATTCAGGGACTGTAATCATTAAAAGTGTTATTTTAAAAAATAAGGCATAGGAACTTTTAATAAATAAATACAAATTTCAAAACAATGATTATTTTTTAATCTTATTCATTTGCTCACAATATAACGATTAATTGTGAGTTTTACTTTTCAACTTAATTAATATTACTTATTTTTTCAACAAACAACATTAAAACTCATAATAATGATTATTCTTTAACTTTTATTTTTTTTAATCAAAAATGAACCTCAAGTCATAACTGTTCCTGCTTTTTTCATAGTTTTGGGCTAAAAAACCTTCTTAAAAATATTTTCCTATTTTCTGCACAAAAAATAAATACAAGTATGTTCGACAACTCTACTGAAAGGCATTTAATATTCCATATTTATTTATAGCACAATGGTTATGCCTACCGAAGTAAGGCCAATTGAGAATTATAAATTAATTTTTGAACAACTACACCTGGTTATAGAAACATTTACATACATTTTAAGACATTTGTTAACGATCGAAAAGACTGCATAGCTTTTGAATGTAATCTGTTTTAAAAGATTAGATTACATTGCATCATGAAAAACATATTTTCTCAATTACATTTTCCATGATAAATATTTTCTAAAATTTAATTGAAAGTGGTTTTTAACATAAATCAGGTTTGGCTGCAGAATTTTTAAAATGTGATTAGTTGATTTTTCAAAAGAATTATTATTGTAGAATAGAAACGTGTGTATATATTTGTTAGTAATAAATATGAAGTTCCACTATAAAGCAATTACTACAACATTAGTCATAGTGTCAACAAAAACAAAAGCAAAAAACGGAAAGGTTGTGAATTCTTTTCACAGAAATTAATTGAACCACTTGGAACACAGAGTTCCATTGAGAAATAGACATAGTCTGTTGTTCGATTTCTAAACACTCCACAATTCGATTTCTAATACTTTAATCAACTGCTCTACTTATGTGATTGAAATTCCTACGCAACCGCAGACACACGCACACACACACACACACACACACACACACATGCACACAGCAATTGTTTACATGCCAACACTGCTCAAGATAGTAGACGACTATGGAGAACGTTCAACATTGAAACCCGATTCGTGGTGGTTGAAAGGCAAGTTGAAGGGCGCGCCGAGTTGAGCTGCGCAGCTCATGGACGGACCAAAATCAGTCGCATACCGCCTGAGCTAACGGCAGGACGTGTTTGCAGCGCGATCGAGAACAAGCGAGTACATTTTTTTTGTCAAATCAAAAACGACCAAAAGTGTTCTTTAAGTTGTTTGAAATATAAGAGAGGATTATCTGATTCCGAAAGAGTGAAATTATAATTTTTAAAATAGGTAATTTTTTCTATTTATTTGCTCAATGTAGTACTAAGTATTTAGATAAGTTTTGGACATTAAAATGGACATCAGTTCCATGCAAGTGTTAATTGTTTGTTAATAGTGACTTGAAAAATTGAAATTACAAGCACATCATGAACATTTTCGGGCTAATACTTCTTACGAATTCCGCGGTGAATTACATGTCCTGATACTAGTACCTCGACTGTTTGTAACTCTGCACTATATCGTGCCACCGAATGTCAGTGAGTTAGTTCTTTGCTCCAAAACTGGCTGATGTCGAAACAATAAGGCGTGCCTCAAATATATATTCAATACTACATGAACAATTGACAATCGCTGAAAAGATGACGCAAGTCGACTGATCAATAAAAATGCTAAAAGCAATAAAAGAATATGTCTATAAGAACGTGATCCCAAAATTAACAAGGAGTCGACTGTATTGTTACTTTTTGGCCGAATCAAAGAAAGGGAAATTGCTAATAGAGCTCTTTGCAAAAAGCAGACACGGTTCATCGTAACATTGTAACAGAAACGTAGACACAACTACGCCAGGGCGTACGCAAATAAAGCTTAGAAACAAGTTCTGCACTCTAAAATTGACAAGACAATATTTAATCAAAATTTTCTTTCCCCTTTGGGAACATGCAACTACGGGTTTGTTTGCCTGAAGTAAATGAAGAGAAATGCGAAAAGCAACCGTCAAAGAAGACTCAAATGACTACCAAACATTAAAAGTAGATCAAGCCCTGCATGGTTAACATGTTTTGACGTCTGAAATCGTGGTTAATGCTTTCAAGCTACATACTTTAGAGCTACATGATTAGACGTAGGTAAATGTACATGGTTTTTCATGCCCCCTATTGGATAACAAATTTTATATACTTTGCATTTGATCATCTCTAAGCCTATCTATCTTAAAGTGAGTCTATAGCTCTCAAAACTTATCCATACTATTAGTTTGTCTTTAGCTCTCAAATCTTATCCATCCTATAGTGTGTCTATAGCTCTCAAAACTTGTCTATCCTATAGTGAGTTTATAGCACTCAAAACTTATCTAAACTATTAGTTTGTCTTTAGCTCTCAAACTTTTCCATCCTATAGTGTGTCTATAGCTCTGAATATTTCAAACTCTTGTGAAAAACTCAGTGAAAATATAAATTATAATTAAAAACACCCCATACACACATACATACATACGCCTTAATTGCGCAGGCGCGCGTGCGCCCCGGACTTGGGTTACAGTCTAGAGCTTTTTCAAGAGCGCTTCAGACCGCAACGAGCGAGCAGCCAAATGCGCAAAACGTTCGAACGAATCTCGTGCGCAGTTTTCAAGTGGCCCCGGTCTGGATTCGGGCTGATCCACTTGAAGCGCAATTTATTCGTACCGACCAAATGGTCAGCAATCCACCAACTCGAAATGGGCGAAAATGTGCCGAATTAACACGCACACACGAGTCTATAGTATATATAATTCCTTTTTCCCCGGTTTAATTTATCCACCATTTTGGGTTGGCGGCTTAGAGCCTGGCAAATGAATGCCAGCAGCAACAAGACGAGCTACAGCCACAGCCACAGCAATAGCAGCGAGGATAACAAAGCAAAGGAAGCAGCCTGCGAATGTTTTGCCTACAAGGCGCATGCGCAGCTGGAAGTCGCCTAAAGAGGAAGGCAGGCCCAGCTAGTTTGCGGAGCTAGTTTGTTGAGCTTTAGCGCGCTTTTTTTTGTTTACTGCTTTTCTCGCTTGCCTTGGAGGACAATTGTTCACCCAGAAGGCAGCCGGCAAATGTGCGAAAAATTGAAATCCTTGCAGAAAACGAAAACACGTTTCGCCTATTGTTGTTGCTGCCAACAGCTTCTCTATCATTGTGGCTCTGAATAGTCTGAATAGATAGAACGGCATTAGCTCTGTCGCCGGCAGACAAGTTTCGCAAGTTTTGCAACATTTAAATAACTAGCCTGCATCCTTTTGCTCCTTTCAGAACTCGCTAGGGCCTGAGACGACAACAGCTGCTCAAGATGCTGAAGTGGGCTGTGAAACAGCCAAGGCCCTCATATCTAGGCTGCGGCATAGCTACAATACCAACAGCCTCAGCCTCAGCAACAACAACATCTGTGGCAGTGGCAGCAACAACAACAAATACGAGCAGCTACAGCGAATTCCAGGCATTGATGCCGGAACAGCGCGTACTGAGAACGAAGCTGAAGCGCAAATCTCTGTCCGCGCTGACACTGGGGGGTAAGGAGAATCAGTTGACCTCGACGCCACTGCCGCTTGCCACTTGCCGCACGCCACGTCTGAAGGATCTGAGCAACATCATGAGGACGCCAGCCACCGCCACCGCCTCCGCCTCCGCCATCACCACGCCCAAGACACTGCCATCGCCCTGGCAAACGCCACCCTCAACTTTACGCGCCAAGCCACCCGTCTACGCCTCCACACTGCCCACCTTTGAGGCGGAGTACTCGCCGAGTGCGGCCGTCATACCCGGACCTCTGCTCGCTCTACGAGGCATGGGCATCCCCGATAGCTACTTCGAGAAGCCGCGCTATCTGGAGCAGAAGCCTCTACCGCTTCCCGCCTCAACTGCCGCCCAGCTGGCGGAGCAGCCCACACTCAGCTCCACACAAATGGGCGATGTAACTCTGGAGCGCATGATCGATGCAATACTCGAGAGCACCCACAAGGCAGTTCCCCCAAATCCTCGCCCTCGTCCGCGCCAACGTTTGCGCCAGCGACAGCGCCAGCGTCTGGCAGCCACCATCGCCGTACACTCGCCCACCTATCGACCCGCCTACGATCCAGCCAGCGACTTGTGCGAGTATTGGCAGCCTAGCCCTGACGCCGATGGCGAGACCTACGAGGAGCGCGAGGTGCGTTCCCCGCTCCCTGCACCCCACACTCAGTCCAAGCGACGCTCGCAGTCGTTGCATCTGCGGCGACAGCGTGTGGTGCGGCGGAAGCGTAAGATCGCCACCAAAATCTCGTCCAGCGTGCGGCAGTCGGCTCAGAAGCTGCTAGCAGCGGCTCGATCTGCGCAGAAAGCGCCGCGATCCACCCAACGCCACATCAGTCCGGACAGCGGTCACAATTCGACGAGCGACTTCGAGGAGGAGCTCGTGCTCTTTGGCATTTGTGGTGCGGAGGCGACGACGAAGCGTCGGTTGAGCTTCTCGTTCCACGAGGAGCCTTTCGTGGACAAATGAACCTTGTGGTTGTTCAAAGAAATACTTCTTGGCTGTTGACAGACTAAACTGTTTTTTTTTTTTTTTTTTTTTTTGTATTGCAAAATATTTGTTAATTATGAAATGCTATTTTTTTAAACTACCAAGTTGTTGCTAAAAGCACCTGGAAACTCTATATCTTTAGGCATATTTTTAAGTCTATTTGAAACACTCGAATTTATGCATAGTTTAGTATTTTTTTTCAAATAAATTACATTTGTAAAAAGGATGCCTTTCTTTTAATTTGAAGGACCATTAAAGAGGTAGAGCGTTGAAGTCTTTAAGTCTCTGATTGATCGCAAGATCTAGTAAATAACCTTTAACATTTGTCTTTGCAAGATTTGCTTTTGCAGATATTTATCTGCACTTATTTCCATTAATTGTTTGAGAGGTAATTGGAACTAATTATGTGTTTAATTTCAGCAACTTACGGAACGTGAGTAAGTTTTGTTAGAGTACTACATATTTCTGGTATTTTAAGAGTTCATTCAGGACCATAGAGCTGTACAGAAGTGGGTGATGCAGTGTTCATGGCCAGGGACTGCCCCGCAACCAACCAACCGGTAAGGCACAGACAACCGGACACACACCACCTTTGAAACAATTTAGTGGCAGCATATCGGCATATTCGCGCACCGTACAGAATGTCCTGCGTCCCTTTCACATGGCATTTATTACGCACCTGTGCCCGCTGGCCGGCCAACTACGTAACGTAACGAGAGCAGAAAAATTAGCATAAATTTGAATTTAATAAACAAATGTTTGCTGCAATTGCTGTGCGGCTTGTACGGCTTTTATGGCTTGTTAGTCCGGTGCGAGGCGGGCCGGGGCGGGGTGGGGGCAGAGCTAAGCGAAGCGGAGCCAGCCGGGGCGTAACTAAGTTATGCAACTGTAATAGCAACAAGGACTGTGACATGACCGAAAAATATATTCTGGTCGAGACTGAGGCGCATGCTCGCCGGGCCATATGGAAAATTGTACGTTACGACAGCTGTTGACTGGACTTTATTTCAGATGCGAGTCTGAGCCGCCGGTCTGCCTGGCTGCTGCTTTAAATATCTATTAAATGCCTTTAAATAAATGCTGCGCCTTTTGTCTGGGCCCGGTCGATTGTGCGCTCAATTGGCAGCTGTCTGCCATCGCGCCAGCTACTGCTGCTCTGATTTGAGGCTCAGTAAGGAAATGTCGCATAAGGATGCGAGCCAGTAGCTGCACACCTTTACGCCTATTGTGTCTGGCACTCACCCTCGCTCTCTTTCTCCCTCCCTCTCTGTCCTTCGGCATGCGTCTTTCTGTGGCGCTTTGTCAAGAAATTGCGCCAAAAAAAAAAAGAAATGAAATTACAAATAAAGAGTCTCGGCTCTGCCTTGACACCAAGTCATTCGAAGCCAACTGCAAAAAAGCAAAAAATTTCAGCGACTGCAGACCCTCGGGACAGCTGTCGTCGTCGGCAACGTCCTGTGCGCAGGATACGTGATATGTTGCAACACCGCAACGCAAGTCTCAAGTGTTGCTGCGTAGGTGCGCTGCCAACTGCGGCAACGATCGTCTTGAGCGTTTCAAGTGCTGCGCACGCGCCACATTCGCCGCTTGTAGTCCTGCCTCGTGCCTCATTGCTGCATTTTTGAATTTTTGAATTGGCCCGACGCTCAACTCTGCACGGGCAATTGTTTGGCTCTAATGGGTTAAGTGGTGCTTCCACTTGAAATGTTGCCGGAAATCGTCAGTTGCTACAAAGACGCCAAAGTGCCTGACATTTGGTATGTTCTCAGGCAAGGATATGCAAGGATATGCATGGCATGAGCAGGGGCCAGGTAATGCGTATAATACAATATACGCAAATAAGCAATTTCTTATTTTTATAATTTTATAATAATTGAGTGCAACACCAAGTTGATCGAAATTCCAAATTCTTCATTTTCCAACTGTGCAAATAAAACGATCTGAGGAAAATGTTTACATTTCGTCAACAATTATTTATTAGTCATCTATTGGTTGGATTTATTTACTATAAAGATCTAAGGAAAAACTTTAAAATGTTTACATTTCCTCAACAATTATTTATTAGTCATCTATTGCTATCTATTATGTTTTAAAGATCTAAAAATGTTCAATTTTTTCATTTCCTCTGAATAATTATTTATTAGTCATCTATTGCTTGGATTATTAATTATAAAGATCTAAGGAAAATATCTAAAATGTTTACATTTCCTTAACAATTATTCGTTAATCATCGATTGCTTATATTAATTCCTAAATATTATTCAATTAATTGAGTAAATATTTAAAATTAAAGTTTATTTAAATATTTCCAAGAAAATTTTCAATTTTTTCATTTCCTCTGAATAATTATTTATTAGTCATCTATTGCTTGGATTATTAATTATAAAGATCTAAGGAAAATATCTAAAATGCTTACATTTCCTTAACAATTATTCATTAATCATCGATTGCTTATATTAATTCCTAAATATTATTCAATTAATTGAGTAAATATTTAAAATTAAAGTTTATTTAAATATTTCCAAGATTAATGTACTCAAGTCGGCATCACCTACATATGTGTCGAAAAATTTGAAACTTTGGAATAGTTGTGGGAGATATTTATTGGTTTCCGACTTCTGTGACATTATTTTGTTAGCCTCAATTACTAATCCAATACATATAAGCACGCTGGCCGCTTTTCCGGAACATTCTAGTCCTATATGATGGAGCTACGAGTATATTTTTTGGAGGCAATGAAGCTTCATGAAGAATTTATGATGTAACAAAAGTGCGATTTCATTATTTTTCTGAAAAGAAAACTTGATTTCTACAAAATTCCCATGAGTTTATTTCCAGGTCATGAACTAGAGCTGACGGGAATCCCACAATGAGTTGGTTTGTATGACACGGTTCGATTCACGGCGCTACCATCATCGCATTAAGCATGATTTAGAAAAAACGTTCAGCTCTAAATACTAGAATCAATTACCTCAACTTTAAAGAAAATTATCAATGCATCGCAATTTGGGAAAATTGGGAATTACATTTGTTCTTAAAAATAAGTATCTAACATACAATTTTTGAAATATACTCTCAATTTCATAAAATTGGCTAAGTAGGTTAATCAAATCGTCGTTCAATAAATATTGTATGGTTTTTTTGTTACTAGTGCATTAATTTATACGAAGTTTTTGTCGCACTAGGAAATAATAATAATAAATTAATTAAATAAATAAAATTCTAATAGTAGTCTGTAAGCAATGTCAAGCGACATGTTATGGTCAAATCTGCAAGCCGATTCATAATAATAAATAAAAATGAACTAGGCTAGTCCTGCAAAAGTTTTTGCCGAGCCTTTTCTTGCTCGCTGATTTGCACAAAGGCAGCTGGGCAGGACCAGGAGCAGAAGCAAACAAAATAGCAAATCCATTAAAATCTAACAATATTGATAACGATCATTCGAAGACGAAGAAGTTGCTGAGGCGCACACCTTTTGTCTTTCGCTGGCAACTCAATCAACGTCAAGGACACTGAAATGAATCGCAACTGTCAATAAATGGAGCACGGCAGCGAGCAGAGAGCAGCGAGCAGGGAGTCTAACGGTAACTCAACTAATCCATTGCGACGCGATGCGATAAGTAGCGTGTCAGTGGTGCGCGGCCAGGTCGCTGCTTTTGCCAACTATTTGTATTCGTCAAAGGCTCTGATTTCACACACATATACATATGCACATACACATACACATATGAGTACACAAGCGGACATGCATGCGTAGAAGGGAAGACGACCACGCACGGACACAGCACGGACGGAGCAGCCACTACCTTCAAGCATGCGTAATCAACACGAAAGCTGAGAGCTGAGAGCCAACAAAGTAGAAGCAAGTTGGACTCCGAGCGCCTGCCTCTGAGACGATTAATCAATGTGACGTGTGCGCATTTTTCGTGCCTTGTCCTGGGCCGAGTTCGCGTCACTCAGCGCTCCCCGCTCTCCGCACACCGATCATCGCTTGCCGCTCACCGCTCGTCTCTCATTGCGCCTGCGCTTGCCCTTCCACTCTTCCACGGCTCTGTGTCTGCTGCTTTGAGTTTTTTGCTTCACTATACTATATTTGTATGTGTATGTGTGTGTGTGTTTGTGTTTGTTGTTTTCAATTTTTGGGACATCTTGCCTTTTGGTTTTGCGCGCCAAACGTGCTCGTCGTCATCATTTCTTCGGCTATTCGGCTGCTCTCGTTCTGCAGCTCTTCTGCCTCTGCCTCTGCCTCTGCATAAAAGGGCGCAGCAATGTGTGACAAACTGCCAAGATTTTTGTTCGTATTACCATTGTGCTTAATGAATTTCTTATGCGCTTCGATTAACAGGCATTTTCATAGCCACTACCATTACCGTTGCCATTGCCATTGCCATTGCATGAGTATTGGCTTTGTTCCAAATTTTACGCCCCACCTTGGGCGGCCCTGGCTAATGAAAATGCTGCGATATGCTTTTTGTACGATATGGATAAAGACAGCCTCTCAAGCAGTTGCCGCCAAACCGCAAAATCAAACAATCGATTTGCATACCTGATTCGCTCGTGGCACAGCGCAGAGCGCCTGCTTGGCGCAAGGGGTTGTGTCTGGTATGTAAATGTTGTTTGCACGACAAACTCAAATGTAGACAATGCCCAAATGCAAACTAATAGATACATTTATGGCGATTTGTGCGAGATAAAGAAAGGTAAGGTAATTAAAAATCTTTACGGTCAGCGACAGCTTAAGGGGCAAAGGTTGCCCCAGCAAGATCTGCGAGCTCAGATTAGATCAGGCTGCTGGGTTGCTGAGCTGCTTGGCTGTCAAGCTGCCAAGCTGTTCTGTGTACATAAAGTTTTATGGCTGCTTGCATTTATTAATTGTTTTTCATTAAGTGCTCGCAAGGACTTTCCTTTTCAAATCTGGGCACTGGGCGTGAGCCACTTAAGCCAATTTGACTGCACGCTGAACATTTTGTTTGCTTTAGAATTTAAAGAAAGGAGTTTATTTTGTGGTGTATGCCCCGGACTGATAAGAGTTGATAAGCCGCAGCTTCCATCTGCCTTTCGCGAGTTGAAGGTCAGCGTTAATAGGTTTATTTCAAGAATTAGAAAATAAAATAGTACGTGAATTAGCATCTATGGCTGTTTTAAAGTACTCTTTTTTTTTTTAATCAGAAATGTATGTTATTTAGTTAACGTTAAGCTAATATCCTTGGATAGGGATTACAAAACAAAATACATAAAATAAATAGAATAAATAAAATAAGTAAAATAAATAAAATCAATAAAATAAAATAAATAAAATCAACAAAATAAATAAATACTTTATGTATTTAAATATGTAATCTAAAGCATTGTTTTGCTTTCAATAAATAAATCAAATACAAGTAAGTTAAGTAAATACTTTAAGTATTTAAATATGTTATCTAAAGCTTTGTTTTGCTTTTATCTTTAAGTTAATTATATTTTTTCTCACACGTACGACAATGAATGCTTTCCAAATTACAAAAGTGAATATAACATTATTGTTTGCCATTTCCTCAATAACAATAAAAAGGAAAATTATTCATTTCAAATATAATATTTGGAAAGAAATGATGATTGAAATGAGCTTCGATAAATAAGATTCCATAAAAATTACCAATATTATTTGCATATTATTTAAAACTGTATCTCAAGCTCTTTCTTCATCCCTCATTCTAAAATGTTCAACATTTGAAAAAATCATTGTTATTTATAAGTAATAAGAATCTGCTGCTTCGCACACTTTTCCTATAAATTAATTGCCCGCAATTGTTATTCCACAATGTTTGCACACAAAGAATGTAATAAAAGGATCATGAAAAATGCGTAAAAAGAGGCACTTTTTCCTAAACACATTTCCAAAATGTTTGCTCGTAAAAACGCATAATAAGTCTCGATTACATCGCATAAATATTTAGTAAAAGAGATACAATTGCACTCCAAGTGCTTTGTCATTGTTGGTTTTTCAATAAAAACTTGTCGTCGGTTTTACGATCCTGCGAGCCTGCAAAATTTTATGAGCCGCCATAAATCGCGCCGCTCCTTCTTCACCTTGGCATCTGGTACATGCAGAGGCCCACAACATCAAATTGTCATTCCCATTATCATTTTTATTTTCATTTTCATTACAACCAACCAACCACTCGGGGTGTTCCAAGTGCCAATAGTGCCGCGTGAGTGTGAGCAGAGAGCAGTGAAAGCGATCTGATCATTAACGATTCAGACTCACACCTTTACCCGCATCGTTGTCCTTAGCCAGTCGGCCAACTTGTGAATGCATCCTGGGCATTGTTGTTGTCAACATGTGTGCGAATTAGCGTATGCAACATGAACAAAATTAGCAGGCAGGCCGCCCCTGTCAGATAGGAGAGGGGGGTTGCACACACACATGCATACTACTCGACTATTTAACTGCTCGTCTGTCCGTCTGATCAACTGATTATGCAGGCTATAGAGCTCCAGGAATTGATTGCATTTCGAAAGAACTTGGAAACTCTAAAAAAACGTATATAAATAGCGAGTTGGTTCAAAAACCATACAACCTGTTACTGCCGCACAGTGGTTACATTTTTGTTGCCTACCCATGCTCGAGAGTCTCTCCAATAATGGTATTTAAGCCCAAAATGTAAACAAATTATTAAAATATTAATAAATTAAGACAAACAACAGTATATTTTTAATGGATATCTGTTAATAAAAATTGCTATAATCTATTTTAGTTAATTTAATGCACAGCTATAAATAAAAAATGTTCTATATTTGGAATACTTGTATTAATTTTTATTTTTCCACACAATGCCAGCAAAAGTTAAGAAGATTACTCTTTCTCAATTACCACTATAAATACGAACAAATATTCTCTAAGACCAAAAATATTAAACAGATAATATAATTGTTACTTCAATTATATCGGCAAGTCCATACTTCAATAATATTTCAAAAATATTTGAAGCACTTTAATATTCAAGAATGTTAGAAACAAATTATATTTTCAAAATTCGATTCAAATTGAAGTTTTCTTAACCGTTGGTTACAAACAGTCTTCCAACTTGAAATATTAAAAAATAAATAAATAAATTTGTTTACGATATCTAAGTAAGCATACAATTCAATTTGATTTAATTTATTCATATTATAATATTAAATAGTAATATAATCTTTTTCTACTCAAATGTAAACAATGGAGCAATAGGAATTTAATACAACAATATTATATCTAATTATGGGGATAAGGTCTTAAACTGAACTGATTTATTAGGGACACTCATACATATGTAGGCGAGCAATTCTTTCTGGAACTTTCTGCTATTTGAAGTGGAGTAGTAGCAGGGTAGATTAAAGATCGTGTTTAGTATTTAATTTTGGAAGACTTGCACTTTCGTTACAGCAATGGACAATTGGTCTTATTAAATAAATGATGTTCTCTATATTAAGACGAGAATTTATATTTCTAAATGTGTATAAAATAGGCACTAACATATTTGTTTTCATTACTAATGTATCATACATGGTCCTTAAAGGTACATTTCGTATCTGACGAGTCCTAAACACACTTTTATCCCATTTGTGCCACGCCGTCTTCTATGTGTAACATGCATTCAAACTACACTAGTATATCCTTTTAGCCTTTCGGTACTAGCTATATAAATATTATAAATAAATATTTAAATAGCTTGGTTTCCATATCGTCACATGTCTAAGCTAATTATATCACATTTGTACCAAAAACATGCTAACTCTCAATCGGGAGACATTTAAAAATTGAATTTATAGTCGCAATAGAGAAACCTGATGATCATCGTTTCTATCTGAGCTCAAGCATAGATTCCATTGCAAATGTAAATTAAAATACTTATTTTTTTATTAAGATTAAAATGCTTTTATTTAATTTAGATTTAAACACTTATTATCAACAATTCTGGGCAGTAGTCCCTGGACAAAAAGTTATAAAAATACTGAACTCCAGCCTATTGTGTCTTTTTTGTTCCAATGAGTCAGCCACTTAGATGAGCACCTGTCTTCATTAAGTTGCAACAAGGACAGCAACTCACAAACATATATTAATGTATGTGTATGTGTGTGCTGCTCTTGTTTAAAGTGCATCCTTGTGTTTATTTCTTCGACCTGCTGCTCGATAAGGAATCAATAGAGACAGAACGTTTCCTCTTACAGGTGCAAGTGGCAGGCGTGTGTTTCTTTTTCGTCGCTGCTATTTGTTTGTTTTGCTGCAACGAGCTGCTTCTGTACGAGTATTTATGTAGATACGTGCCATTTAAATATATTTCGACCTAATCCAAATTAATTTTTAATCCGAAATTGAAAAGGATCTGCATGAATGAAGCGCAAAGCGCTCTTAGCCTCAGTATTAGTTACGCCGAGGGCGGGAGCTCACAGGACACTTATTTGTAAATCATCCAAATCTGTGCACAAAGCCAAGTCATAAACAATATCGGTATGGAAAGTATGGACACCTCTATGTGGAAAGGCGTAACAAATGCGGCAACTGTCTAGCCAAATACGGATACATTTTTGAATGTGCAGGTAAACGCTTCGGTGCTTCAAACAGCATTTTAAAAACTGTTGGGTTTGTAGCTGAAGGAAATTGAAAATTGAAAAACGATATAAATCCTATTACAGAAATTTGTTTCCTAATGTTACAATAAAAAAAGTTTTCCTAAACTATGCATTTCTTTAGGGTGTAATTGTTATGAACTGCTTTTAGAATTCAGCGAAAAATCTGGAACTGTTTATTTGTTCATTTGTCATCGTTAGAAAATTTCAGAATTTTCATACAAATTATGGAATTTGAATTCCAATGTTTTTAAAAGTTATTCTGCTATGCTGTATCCGTCCAGAATACAACAAATCAAAAACCAAATCAAAAAATAGGTCCAGCCGTTCTCGACTTATAAGTGTTCGAACAGACACGATTTTGTTTTATATATATAGAAGAAGAAGATTAGTTTTGTGACTTAAGACTGTTGAATATGTTGCGTAGAGGGTGGGAGAAACAATAATATTCTATATCTTTATTGTAATAAAATATATTAAAATATAATAAAAAAAACTTCTTATAGTAATCTGTATCGACTGCACAATTTGTTGATTAATTAAAATAAAATAAACATCTTCTGTGCCTGTTTAAAAGGTGTTGTTTTTCATAAATCTACATTTATCCAGAAATAGATTTTATTTGCCGATACTATATGTAGATGTTTGTAATAATACAAGTAATTTCAAATGGAGAAGAAGAAATTACAATAACCATGAATATTATTTAATAAATTCGGATTTTATAAATTCGGAAACATTTTCCTAATATATATTCTCATCTACACAAGTCCTGACCAATTCTGGTTGAGAATCCCCAACGTGTCAGAGGCGATATTAATATAGTTTTATTCGATTTGATTTTATTCGATAAATAAACAATAGAAAGCAGATCAGCTGGGTAAAATAACGGTTTCTAAAAATGCTACCAGAAATCGATTTAGATATGTCAATAATTAATGCAAGCTAGTATTATATACCTAGGTTTATATCAACATAGGTCAAATTATAGTTAAACTTTGGGAGCTTTGGGAATTTTTTGCTGCTTTGAGTGTAATAAATTGTTGACCATACTTATGAAAAAGGAGAATAGAGCGCTTTCAAAATTGCGTGCTAAGCTGAGGGTAATTTTTCAGCATTACTCGCAATTCCAGAATGTCGGACAGTTCTACATGATCCTTATAAATTGAGTGTGACATCATTTGCAGCTTTGTTTCCTAATACTCTCGCTCTTCCATCAGCAAATACCTGCGCCTGTTATTCCTGCTGTTGCGCTAATCCTGTCTAAGGAACCACTATGTCTGCTTCATGTGCATACTCGTACATATATGTAGTAGTCCTGTATAGTCCTGCAATGGGCATGTGTGGTACAATTTCGAGTTTCGAGCCTGCGAACCAGTTTTCCGCTTCGCTGCAACTGACGCATAAATGGCCTGCTCCTGTCCGAAGGACATTGGCGTTCCCAATTCGAAATTCCTGTTCCTGTTACCATTCACGTCTCCTTTGGCGCATATCCCAAATTTTCCTTCCTTCCTTCCTTCCTTCCCTCCTTCGTTCGTTCGTTCTCCTCTTACACCTTTTCCGCGCTACTCAAATTGTTTGCCTTGGCAATATGGCACGGTGATTTTTCATTTTCGTTGCGGGACGTGACAGCCAATATATCAGTTTTATGCCTGTCCAACCATCTATCCATCTATCTATCTATCTATCTCTCTACTTACATATGCAGATACGCGCATATACAAGTATATATATGTATGTATGTATGCTGGTATTGGTGTGTCACGATCGCAAGCAAATAATGCTGCCACCTGTTTATCTATAAAGTGCGGGTCCCTCGATGGCAAATCAATGGGCTCCTGCCTTCTGCCTTCTGCCTCTTGCGCTGGCGGGTTCGTTTGCAGGTGCCCCGGCATTTACATAAATGGCGCGTGCTCCAAATCAACAACAACAACAATATAACAACAATAACAAATTTAACCTGCTGAGCAGATGCTTCCATGACCAAGCGTTTTATGGGATAAGTACTTGTAGCAGCAGCGTCCATTTCGAATGTCGACATCTCGTCGACCCTCATCAAATGTTCGTCGATTTTTATGTTTTTCTCATTTTTCACGCTTCTCAAAGGCATTTTCCGCATTCTGCCGCCGCTTACTCACTGCCCAGCGGTCACTGGAAGGGTTGAACATACTCGCATATACTCGTCTCGTATACATATATACAATTCGCCTTCTGTTTTCCCTCAAATGCTTTTCCAAGGCAGCGCGCGATCTGACGGCACGCGCAGCCGCGAATGTCTTGGCCGGTTCCTTGGTCAGTTCTTTTTTTTTTTTTTTTTTTTTTTTTGGGTGGTCAATCCCTCAGTCTATAGTACTTATGGCTTTGTTATGACAGCTCGCGCTTTATTGAAATGCATTTTGAGAATTTTGAACAAACGAAACATAAATCATACGCGCTGTTGTGGTCAACGATTAACCGCAGATCTGAACGGCACGGGACCCGCCTTGTCTACAATTACAGGTTTTCCGCCGGAAAGGCGCTGTATGGGACACAACCGACTCATATATCGTCGGTCCCTAATAGAAGCTCACTGTGGTAGCAGAATCAAAGTATTTCACGTCTCTTTATGGAGTTTAAGTTTGGTTGCCAGTTGGCGCATTTTAAACTCCTTGTAATACTCGAAACCTGATTGCTCGGCCGTGTAATATAATCTTCTTATGAGCTACCCTGAAGACGATTGTTGACGAGTTTTTGACATAAACTGTTCATTCACTTTTTATATCATTTACTCAACAAATTAAACAAAAACTTACCAGCGAATATACTCTATAAATAAACAAATAAATAAATCGGTGCATAGCTGGCTGTATGGCAACGAGTCCCCCAAGGAGTCGGATTCGATTAGATATTTTTGTTATTTCCATAGGCTTTGTTTGTCTTTGGTTTTATCTACATAGTAAAAGTTTTTCAAATCGAAAGCTCTGTTAAATAAAAATATCTATCTGTATATATTATCGTCTGTCCATCTGTTTCAAGGCATAAATCTCATAAAGTATTAGAGTTAGTCTCATAATATTATTGTAAACATGTATATTTATTGTCCAGATTCAGTTCACATTTTATTCTCTATTTCAATTCCTTTTTATCTAATTATTTAGTGGGAATTTGATAACATTTTTCACCCGCTTTTTTAATAATTAGAAACTGTCCGTTCACTCATGATATGAAAAGGTCTTACAACCCAATCTCTTTATTGTTAACTAATAATAGAAACACAAAATTACAAGCCAATTTTTCTGAATAAATGAAATGACTCCAAAATTGTATATATTTTATTTTTATTTATTTTCAAAAAAAAATATATTTCTCGGAAGCTATAGGTATTTTTTCACGGCTTTTATTCGCGACCTCCCTCTCCCTTTCCTTAAAACTGATCATATAATGTTCTAGATTTTCTTGAAGAACTTTAGACGGGGGATTCCCAGCACTTTCTTTGATCAATGGTCATCAAGAATTTCAAGTACTTGTTCCTCGAATTTGTTGGAAATGTTCGATGTGAATAATGGAGGTGTTTTCGATCAATTTTATCTTTCGAATATGTCCATCTTGCTTCTGTTCGTGCAAACATTATTTGTGAAAAATATTTATGTTGTACACATGTGTCCAAATGAGCAAATAATTTGTGTTTCAATTCATTAAATGCCTTAAAAATATGCAGAAATCTCAGCAATATTGCACGACCTCAAATTTGCATTAAAGCAAAAAAAAAAAAATTAAAGCATTTGCTTCGATTCGCTGTCCTTAATACATAGAAGCTATAAACAACTCTGATAAGACAACGGTTTTAATCTCATGTCTTTCTTTAAAAATCAAACATTTATCAAATCATATACAAATATTTCATATCACACAAAAAAAAAACAGGGATACAACCTTACTTACTTACGTTACTCTTATTGTTATTCAATTTTTGTAATATACTGTAAGTAATTTATTATGAAATATATGTAAATTAGCTTAAGGCTTCTAAGCTATAGCTTTTTCTTATTGTTCGTGTGTCGATTTTACATAGCATAGGAGCATTTAATAAATAAATAAATAAATAAATAGATAAATAAATAAATAAAAAATAAAATAAACAAAAAATAAATAAAAAATTAATTAATAGATAAATAAATAAGAAAATAAATAAATAAATTAATTAATTGCATTGTGGAAATAAAACGGAGTTATGAATACAAAAATGGATATATAGTGGGACAAATAACTTAAAAAGCACCAACAACAACAATTTAATAAACTAATAGGAAATGGCGCTGCTCACAAACGCGAGCTGAACAAAATAAAAAAGGAGCGAAAAGTCCGAGTCCGGAGCTGATTTCTAGGATTCTAGGCTTTTTCTACACAACCAGGACTACTTTTGTTGCTCTAAAAAAATGTGTATTGCCACAAAAGAGGAGATTTATGTACACTTTGAAATCCAAATTGATGTTCGCAAATAATTAATGAATGCTGAAAAGCAGCTACTGGTACCTCGTCAATAGAGGTCCTTTCGTAAATTGCTCCAGTTGCAGTAGCTTTAACACCGAGCCACTTGAAGGCACCTTGGTGCTGAGGTGCTGAGGTGCTGAGCTATTCAAAATTCTGTGCACATAGTTGTATAGTATGTGACCAGAGGAAGCCACAACCACCCCGGGAAGCAATCGGCAGCGTAGAAATGTGGTCCACACTCGCGTCGCATCCTAAAATAAATTACAGCATGAGCGCTTTTATTAAAATTTAATTGCTAGCATGCAGTGGCGGGCACGTCACAAAATCAAGTTGAAGGAAAATTAATTTGTAGAGCCGCCGTTCTGAGACGGCAAAAAGTGCTTACTGTCTCAGCCTTTGGCGGACCAACTGCCAACTGCCAACTGATCTATCAAAATCGTTTGACAACTGTGCGGCATCAAGGGGTGGCAGTCGGGACTGCATGTGTCCTGTTTTTGGATTGCTTGTTTTTCTCAAATAGTTTCTGTTGCCCCGTTTTGTCGCTCAGTTCATTTGCATTTAACCCTTTTGCAGGATTTTCTCCTCTTTCGTCTTCGTCTTCATCGTCGTCCTAGTCCTGTCTTAGTTGCCGCAGCGGGGTTTCGACTCTGTCGTCAAACGTTCGACTTGGCAGCGAAATGCTGTCTGCTTCCTCGTATCCCTAATAGTGTTGGATTTTACGTGGATTTTTATGAGAAAAAAGTGAGGAAAAAACGATTTTGTTGTTCAATTAAATATGCAAATTATCTGCATGATGCTGCAGATATGTCAAAAGCGAGAGATTCCCGAATGATATATTTCCAAGTGGGACACTTGAAGATTCGCTTAATTAGCTAATTGCTAGCAGGAGCTCGCCAAGAACAGCAGCTGTGCAGCAAATAAGCAAGAGAAAGGACTAAAGTAAGCGGACATGAAAGCAAAAGCAAAGTCATTTAACATTTAAAGGCTGCACTGGAAGCAGGCAATCGTTTGTGGCTTGCAGATATATGGGGCAGATATATACAAGGCATAGTCTAGCGATTATTCCTCTTAACTAACTAACTTTAAATAAAATTGGCATGAGCTGCTAAACATTGTCTCGACAGTAAATGGGCTTAACTCTCTCTGGATCGTAGTCTATGTAGTGGCGAAACCACTCAGGACACTACACTAGTATTTATGATCATTTCGAGCTTAATCCGGACTCTCAAATTTACATTAGGAGTTCAAAAAAGACCTTTAGTCCTGAGCAGCATTCTTAAGGATCTTTGTAAAGTCGTTTGGTTCTACGTTGGATGTAGAATTGTGCACCCGTCGTGTTTTCGGTATTTATCAAAATTAACGTTTATGCAGGTCATCTCTTGAGGTTCCTTTTATATCCACCTTTTAAGGATAGGAACGGTTTCAGTTCCGATGAAAAGGGACATGTAGGTTTTACATTAAAATCGATGCAAGCTGAAATAAATGAAGGCTTTAATAGCGATTTAATATTTGAAGCAGAAAACCAAGCACCTATTAAATTAAAGGAGGCCATAAAAGCCAATTCAAAAATTTTAACTGTGCATAGCTTCATAATGAAATAAGCTATAAAAGTCCTTATAACTTTTTGAAATAACTACATACACGTATACTCCGAGTTGTAAAGTTTTCTGGAAAGGCTTTTCTACAAAATCGAAGTTTCACGTAACTATCTTTTTCCGTGGAAAACAATTCTAGAGTTCTTCAACTTGCGAAAATTCTACTTCTTATATTCAATTATATTATGGTTATTTTTGTTCAGTTCTTTAAGTATAGAACTACCTTCAGCTTTTAGAATTGATCATTATTACAAGAGGATCATGAATTACAATAATTTCTTAAGTAGTTAGAGCTAAAAGCAACTCATATTTGTATTCTTTCTTCCTGCAGATAAAACGTATTTACTGATGAACACTTAATTAATTAATTATATGAAGATATTTGTGTACTGTATGATTATGTTCAGATTTATATTATGTTATGATTATGTTCAGATCTGAAATAACGTGCCAATAATCGTAAAGTTGGCCTTGCTGTAAAATTAGCTACAAAACTTGATTATTATTATTATTTTTGTTTAAGCTTGAAAATTGTTTACTTATGGTAGTATTGAGGAAACTGGGATTTTAGGATTATCTATGCGAATTCACCAGGATGTAAAAATTTAGTGACTATACAAATTTTAGCGAGTTGAAACATCAAGTTCTGGCTTAGGCAATGAATTACTGACTTACTGTTATTAATTTCCTTTTATTGAACATATTTAAGGAATCTTTTTTAAGGATATATATAAATTTTGTCCTTATGCCCTACAAAAAAAGCAAAATTACAATTTTTGATCAAAAATAAAAACATAAAGAATGATCATTAAAATTTAAAGGTTTTTGTGTTTGGAAACCTTTTAAATTTGTTTTTTGGTGTCAACTCTTAGCAGGTAGCAGGTCAAGTAAATGAAAGAAAAGCCAGCTAAGAACTTTTTTTTATAAACTCTACGGTCCAAATCAACATTAAAAACAAGTTTTCACTTTGACAAAACTTTTCCAATAGGCACTTTTGCTCCAATGTCTTCAGCATGTACTCTAGTTATTGCCATAAAAACCATTCTGAATTCATAGTTCATATATGTGTCCGCCTGAAATAAGTCTGATCTTATATATACTTGTATTTATAATGTATGGTCTAAAATGTCTCCTTCTAGGTGTTGCAAGCTTCCTCACCAAAAACGCTTTCATCACATAACTTACATTTTTCAAAAGATGTTTAATAATAAGATAAACAATTTTAGAAAGAGGACAGCATTTCAAAAGCGTTTCGGGATAAGTAAATTGCCTAAAGCTGGCTTAGTTGAGACTTTTTACTGAGCAGTTGCTGGCCGATCGTGTCCGCCATTATGCTGCATGGGCCTATTTTTCTTTAATTTTGAAAAAACTGAGCATGAAATTAGAAAATTTCCAAGCCACTGCGTCGACTGACTGGATCGTAAGATATAAAGCGCAAGAGAAAAAAAAACGTAAACTAAATAATTACAAGGTTGGTGCGTTCGTTTGTTCGTTCGCCGGGCTCTGCCTGCTCGGGATCACAACAAAAACAACACAACAGCTACAACAGCCGACAAATACAAATCCTTGACACCCATGGCAATGGCATTGTGACACCCCAGCCCATGGTCCACGGTGGTTCCTGCGTGGCGTGAGTCGCGGACCCACAAGAAAACGAGAACGAAATCGAAAATGAAATGTAATTGCAGTTGCTTAGTGCAAGAAAGGAAAAAAAAAAATTAGAACATGGCCTTAGATTTTTTGTGGACCTTTACAGTGGTTGTTGTTGTTGTTGTTGCCGATGTTTTGCTGTCGGCGAGGGGTGTGCGACTTGGGCTACCCCTTGCCATAGAGGGCCGTCGCGCCGGATCGCCTTGGGAAAGTCGGCGCTGCTTGCGTTTCCTCCTTTCATTTTCCATTTCACATTTCCCATTTTTTGCTCTGCTTTCTTTGCTTGATTAGAATTGATTTGTGTTTTGTGGCATTTCGATATAAGTGCAAGTAATTCACGACGATGCTGTGTCCTCAGCTACTACATTTAATTTCTAAATTATCGGCGCGCCGCGGCGCAGCGCAGCGCTACTTTGGGCGTTCCAAAGAGATGCTGGGCCGTTGTTGTTGTTGTTGTTGTTGTTGTTGTTTTTATAGTTCTAGTTGTAGTTGGTTAGCCCCCTTGTGTGTTGCTGTTTTTTGTTTTGATTAACAAAATTATAGAGTGGCGGCAATGGTGTCGCGAATGTCACCATGCATGGAAACGCGCGCGAAACGCGTCGAAAACGCACACAAAACGCCTCTCGTGCTTGTTGCATTTGCGCATAAAATTGGTATTCTTCGCTTACATCGAGATCGCGGCTAATGAGGCAATCTAAATGCTAATACTTTTCACTCAACAAAATATCAAATTATAATCCCAACTTGCAGTCGATATGCCAGCACCGGGGGTGGCTTCTGAGTGTGGCCCTCCATGTTCCGTGTGGGGTAGCAGGCGGAGAGGGCTTACAAATTATAAATCTGCATCTGAATATGAATATGAATGGGCATTATTAGACATTGGCTTTCGCCTTTTGTAATTCAAATAAAGATCATTTAAGTTGCTTTAAAGGATTTAAATTGAATGGAAAGGGCCCGCGCATAACTGCCACATAGGAATGAAAAAGCTTACAGCCAGGCAGCGTTAATAACAAGTATTATGCTGTTAGATCTGACGGGAATATAACAAACTCGAGTGTGCCGGGCTACCCTGAACACACACACATAGCTCTAAAATCAGGGTCGATCGCTGGCAAATGTTGGAGATACTTGCTTTTAAGCATATATTTCGAATTCTGCAAATACTTTATAGTTGACCTAAGCAAACTTTCTCATTTTCAAAGCCTATTTTCTATAGCTTTTTTTTTAATGATATTTCACCCCAGGAGTTTTAATTAAATTTTTAAATATTTATGGTATCCGTATGTTGACACGATGTTGCTGATTCTACTATAATTTATATATACATTATTACTTACATTATGTATGCCAGCAGAACTGCAGCTCACCTATACTTTATGGCACAGATCCGTTGACATGACAGTTCAAATAAATTTGTGTTCTGATTTTTAGAAATTTTTTAAATTTTCACAAAAGAAATGCTAGACTTTAAGAAGCTTTGTCGTGTTGTGCATTAAAGAAAGTCGCTAAAGATCGACCTTATTTTAACGGTATTCAATACATCCTTAATTGATGATAATTTGTAGGACTTCAAATGGCTTAATCTATATTTTTTATTCAAAAAATAAAGTGCAGGAGCTCTAGAGCTGGAACTTCTTAAAGCCTATTTTCTATTCTTTCTTAATAATATTTCACCCCAGCAGTTTTTAATAGAATGTTCAAGTCAATTTTCTATTGTTTAAAATTAAACATTTTTATTTTGTTATTATTTATTATGTGGATGGTGATGCTGATTCTCCGATAAATATGTAATTGAGAAATATCTTAAATTTTCACAAAAGAAATGCTTTAGACTTTAAGAAGCTTTGTCGTGTTGCGCATTAAAGAAAGTCGCTAAAGATCGACCTTATTTTCACGGTATTCAGTATTCAGTCTTTAATTGATGATAATTTGTAGGACTTCAAATAGCTATCTATATTTTTTATTAAAATAATTAAGAGCAGGAGTACTAGAACCAGACCTTCTTAAAGCGCTTTATTCTATATTTTCTTAATAACGTTTTCAAGCCAATTTCCTATTGTTTAAAATTAAATATTTCTTTTTATTTCTTTATGTGAACGATGATTCTGATTCTTCGATAAATTCTTGATAATTTGAGATTTTTTAAATTGTCATGAAAGAAAAGCTTTAGCCTTTAAGAAGTTTAGTCGTGTTTTGCATTGAAAAAAGTCGCTAAAGATCGACCTTATTTGAATGGTATTCAATACATCCTTAATTGCTGATCGTTTGTAGGACTCGAAATGGCTAAATCTGTCTGTTTTGAATTAAGAGCAGGAGCTGGAACTTCTTATGGATGAGTTTTGCTGATTTGACAACGCTACTTCCATTCATAAACAACAATAAAATGTTGCTCGAGAATTTGCATAAATTGCTCGCTTAGCCAAACCGCATGTCGCGATAAATCCGAGTACCAGGAGCAGAAATAGAGGCAGAGGTAGTAGAACTGAAGTCGGGCGGTTGGTGAACAAAGGTTTTGCCAAAAATGGGAATTTACTTTTGGCGCACAAAAAAAAAATAAGCAAAACAATAAATCAAAATATGAAATAATAATAAAGCGCACAGTAAGACTATAGCATGAACTATGTACATTATGTACGTGTATGTGTGTGTGTGTGTGTGTATTTTGTTGTTTTGCAGACGCCTTGTCGAACAGCTGTAAGTCAAGGAGCGCCCATTGGCATTGTGCGTTTGCGCCGCAGGCTAGAATATGAAATTCGAGTAGCGACGATAACGTCTTGCGGTCGCCGATTCCATCATTGCATGTTAATGTTGGTGTGTGTGTGTGTGTGTGTGTGTGTGTGCACACCTTTTTGGCAAATGTTCGCCAGAAGATTTATGCCATTCGCCAAAGAATAAATAAGTATATGTATGAATATACTCGTAAATCTTGTGTGCATACTTATGACATAATTCGTAATAATTTTTGAAAACCGCAAGTTGTTGTCACAGCGGCAGGCCATCCTCGAGAACTCCAACCATGAGAGGAAACTTTCAATTGCTCTTACATGCTAGAGAGACTACTACTGGGGCAGCGGTCGCACTCTAATCCCTCAAATTATTACCCTAATAGCCTCGTATTGTCGCGGCTTTGGACCGTTTATCATCGAAGCGCGCGAGGGACAAACACAGAGAAGAGAAAAGAGAGAGAGAGAGAGATAGCGATTTGCCCCACACCACATCCACATACACATATCTGAGGATATGCCTATTGTATTTGAATTATTTATTTTTAAAAAATATGAAATGAAAAAATTAAATTTCTGAACAAACATTGGCGCATGCACAAATGCTTTTCCCATTGTTTGCTTTGAAAAGTCAGCTGCTGTCGCTGCAGCGCGATCTTTGACCTCGCGAGCGTTTGCGGTCATTCGCGGTTCCCGCCCGTAAGGTCCAGTTCCAGTTCTCTGTTACCAGCTCAGCAGCAGCTTAGTGGCATGCGCCTGCGCCAGTTGGTGGTGGCAGCAGCTTCTATTTGTTTAGGTTACGTGCTGTCCAAAAATATGAAAATATTAAATTTTACATACATACATACAAACATATATTTACATACCACATGTATGCATGTATATGAGACGTCTATATATACAATACAAATATAAATACTTTAAGCGCTGGCAGACGTGTGGCCAACAGCAATAATAGCGACAGCCTCAAAGGATGAAATACATTTATTTGTTGAATGGTGGGGGGTCTCTTACATTTTTCACCTCCCGCAAACCTAATATACTCTTCTACATTTCATCTACAGAGTATACAAATAGGCAATTTTTTGTGCAACTTCTACTTGTATTAATAATAAAATTCACGCTTTGTGGTGGCTCTCAGGGTTATTTTTCAAATCTATCCATTTATTTACTACTGCCTTAAAAACGACTCTTTATCTGACTTGCATATACATTATGTCTCTTATTACATTACACCTCCTATATTAAAAGGAGTTGTAGTCCTGAAGTACGAATTGGCTTTGCAATGAAATAAGACTGGTGTCCTGGGAAGTAGACTAAAAAATAGAGACATACTTTTAGGGTTGAGATGAAACACAGCGCCCCCTCAGCTTTACCAGAGCAACTTCTCTTTAACATTAGTAGCACGGCTATGCAACAGATGGAGCCACTGAAACCATTAAACGCTTTGCAGAGTTCTCTTAAATTTCAATAAGAAAATATATTGGTTTGTTTCTGTCTGAAAAACAATAATTCTATAATGTATTATGAGAATTTCGGATATTTTAAAGTTCCCTAAGTCGGCATTTCATATTTTAAATAATATATTCTGAATTGAATGAACTGTAGGTTCGTTTAAGCACATGACCCAACTAAAGTGAGTTTTTGAAAGCTTTTATGGACTCTTCACGCTAAAAAAGCCTGCAAAAGCTTTTAAAAGCTTTATACAAATTATTCAGCTTTGACAGCAACAATAAATAAATAAGATGAAAGGCGTCTTGGGCTCAATATGTATGGGAAATGATTTGATAAATGTCAACGCGTGATTCATTTTATTTTCGAAATACTTGTATGTACATTTTATATGAATTGTGTGCCAAAATTGGATTGTGCTCGCTTTTTATAGAGGCTCTTACCTCCTGTGACTGTGGATTTGGTATAAGCTTTTTAATGCTGCATCTGCACTGTGATTCAGCATTGGCGGCATTATCCAAGAATTCGGAAACCCATTCAATATCACCTGTGCACCATGCATATGTACATACATATGTATGCATGTACATATGTACATATTTATGTATGCATGTATCTATGCCGCCTGGCACTCCACTCCACACCACTCAAACGTCGCTAATCGGGCGAAGCGCGCCTGCTGTGCTCGTCCATTAATCATGCCGTTAAATGGTCGGCTGCTGTTGTCGTTTTCAGCATCCGCACCCACCCACGCCCGCCCTTTTCCATCGCCACCGCCAAGAACAACAACAACAGCGGCAGCAGCAGCAGCACCACCACCACCACGGACTGTGCCGTGCCACCTTGCGCGACAAGCGTGCGATCGCTCGTCTTTCAGTCTTTCAGTTTGCTCGCGATGCTCTGGCGTTTATCTTCTCGTGCGCTGCACAATTGACGCTTGGCGACGTCTTCGTTTCGTTTCTAGTGCGACTAATTTACATACAGACATATAGACAAACATACATAAGTATGTATGTAAATGTGCTGTGTCTCGTTATTGGGGCATTTAGGCTCATTTCGTAGATACATACATATGTACATAGCTTTCAATTCTTTTTTTTTTTTTTTTTTTGGCGCGTGTTCACTTGTTGTGTGTTGGAGATCCTCAACTAATAGTGTCCTGACAAATATTGAACAGAAACACGATTTCATATTTGTTCATAATTGGGAAAACATAATTGAGTATTGGAACTAAAATAGTGCCAATGATAAAACATTAAACTTAAAATAACAACTTATAAGGTTTTCAAGGTCAATGCCTTTGATAACTTTTTTAATATTTTGCTCCACAGAATTATCACAATTAATCAAAAATTAATATATGTATGTCAACACTTGCTTAAAACGCTGAAAATAATTTGCGAAATGTTCACACGCTACAAACAAATATCTGTGAAATATATGTAATAAGATTGGCGCTATAGTATTCTATCATATCCGACTAATACACTATCCGACAATACACTTGCTATAATTGTGATGTTTCCCGATACTGTCAATAACAATTCTTGTGACAACAAAAAGGAACTAAAAGAAACTAGGAATTAATAATAAATAACAATAATAATAATAATAATAATAATAAAAATAAGTTGAAGAACTTGTTTATATTTCTTTATACTGGGTATAGCAGTAGCGAAAGGTTGAAAGGGTATACGAAGAGTCTGAAGAAAATGTGTATCACAAGACAAACCTCCATAGCCGTCTCCGAGTTGGCTCGAGAACTTTTGAACTCACTTGGCATGTAGACTGGCTTTATACATGTGCAGACCAAGTCCATCATATCACTTATATATGGCTGCCATGGGTTCACTCTTGATGAAATACCGTTTTTCATAATTCATAAAGCTTGGTCGCAATCGAAGCATTTTATTTGATTGCTCCGATAAAGCTATACCTTAGGGAATTCGACATATTTTAATTGATGGTCTACAGGTGTGGGTCAGAACTCAGTTCAGTTTAAATGGCAATTTTATAAATAGCTGTTCTTCTTCTTCTTTTGAGTCTGTTCCCTTAAACTTTCATTTATTTTACAAAAAACGTAAGCTACAGGTTTCTGTACTATTTATGGGGCTCTCCTTTGATATTATAGGCGCTTCCTAAATAGTTTTAGTTGACCTATTTATTTTTTTATTTAAACAATTTTGTTTATTGTTTAATAAAACTCTCCGTAGTCAAGCACACTTTCCCAGGCTTATTTGTAAAAACCCTTTTATATTTCACATTTTGTCTTTCGCAATGAACCCAAAAAAGAAAGTTTAACTATTATACTTTTACAGTGCATTTTTTTAAAATAAGTATTTAAGACATTGTTTCCTTTCAAGTACATTATCAAACAGAAAGTACAATTTTCTTAATTAAATGCTGAAATGTTCAAATTTCACGCAGTTTTCAAAAGATTCCCTGCTATTAGAGGAGGAAAGTCACTTTATCTTTCTCCCGTAATTATAACTCACCTCTGTTGTGTCAAATGTCAGAAAATGTCACAAAGTTTATTTATCCAATTAATTAACAGAGCGTATGGATAAAAAAAAGCAAATGTTGTCTCTGATTAGACAAGAGATCTATATTGCTGTAGTGGTTATATAAAAAAAGCACTGTCCATTGCAATTTTTTCACTGGCAGTGACCCAATATTCCTGTAATATTTTGTTGGAACCCTAATTTATTTAAAACAATTAAAAAATTTACTAAACAAATCAAAAGTAAGTGCCTAACCGCAAAGGATTCCAATTCGGTTCAATGCAATTCATGATTTTTTTTACTTTTTTACTTATGACTAGCCCTTGTATCTAATTATTGCGATTTCTCATGCATTTCTTATGATAATCAGTGTAACTCAAAGCATTTCAACTATTCCATATGGACGTCATTATCCAGATTTTGGCTCTGCTATTCTAGAATTTGTTTTGTAAATACTTATAAAAAAATGAGTTTCATTTGTATGAGATATTTTCTTTCTTGACATATCAAAAAAGTAATCATTAAGTCACACGTTATGTGAAGAAAAATTAAAAATATTTACAAAAACAGTTTCGCAAACAAAATTTTAGTGAGTGAGCGGCATTATACTTGTATGTATATACTATAGTATATATGTATAAGCAATACGGCAGATGTGCACACACATATGTAGTATATATAAACATATACATATGTATATTTATATATTGTATGTAGCTGCATGTTTCCTTTGTTTTGGAGCCAAATAATTATGTATGCGAAGAAGCAAATAATTCTCGAAAAATTGCCAAACGATCGAGCAACCCAAGCGCGCTAAAAAATCTGCCTGCTTAGCCGTGCATCCAAAAACAAGAGCAGCATCACCAGAAGCAACATCAACAGCAGCAGCAGCAATAGCAACAACAACAGCAATAACAACAAACACAGTTCAAGGTAAATATTTCTTTATGTTATTACATATTTTTGTTTATTTATAAATTTCAATACCAACATTTTCGTGAGTCAATCGCGCGCGCCTTTTTTCAAATGCTTTTATTTTGTTTTCTTTTATTTTTGGAGTTGTAGTCAAGTGCGTGAGTCTTATGAGTACGTTATGTACGTACAATTGCGTATGCATATATACATATTATATATCTCGGCAGGAACGACAAATCATTAAGTGACACACTTCACAAATATCTAAGAACGTGTGACGTTCGACAGCCCCCTGCCACATAGAACAAAAGAGTGACAAGCCAAACAATACCGAAGACGAAAAACACCAATTTTGAGTTCATTAGACAGGCTAGGCATGCTTGATTACGGAATACCCTACTGCCTATATTACATATACGAGTATGCATTTAAATATATATTTATTTAGGGGAGTATTTCAAAATTGATGGACAACTTGACTTAACTTTTCGACATTTGAGTTAAATTAAATTGTTATTAAATAGAGCAGTAGCTATGGAATGATTTTGCTCGTGTCGATTGTCCCGCAAGAATATATGGTACATATATACTAGAACCTATAAGCTGGAACCACACCTTCTTCTGGGGTTACACAAATTTAACGATTTCAAAAACATTGATAATTTATGGCTATTAATGAATATAACTGTCCCTCAACATCTCATACAAGTATGGTAGAGAGAGATATATATGTTAAGCAAGTTAATCTTATTTTATTAAAAAAAAGGTGCACTTTCTTTATAAACAGGAATGCCTTATAAGCTGCAGCTTGTCCTTCAAAAGCTCTCTATAGCGTTTTGTAAATAAATATTGTTACTTGTTTCCCTGTTCGTGCCTATTTAAGAAGCACTCAGAACATGTTCTCAAATAGGCTTGCTCCAAAAATATAATTTACTCCGAATGGAGATGCCCTTTCAGCGTACGGTTAATCTTAAAACAATTCCACGATTATTTTGAATACATATTAAAGAAGGTCTGGCTTTGTAATATGAACTAAATATTTAATTGCTTGTCTTCAAACAAAACGTTTAGGATGTACTTAGTTTATACCTGATTGCTCAATTTTCAGTGGACTTTGGACTACACTGAAGCTAGTTTGCAGCAACATCTTTATTTTTGAGTTTGAATTATGTATTTATGTATCTATTTATTATTATTACAAGAAAAAATTTGTATAAATTAAGACTATTTGATTATTTTATAATATTTTATTTTATAAAATTTAAATTTATAAAAATTTATAAAATTTAAATTTTTAAGTTTAATAGATTTGTTTATAGTCTTTTGAATTTTTTATTCAGTTTATTTTATTTTGAATATATTTTTGAACAAATAAAGTGTTTCCCGTAAAACACTGTTAGCCACATTAATTAAATAGTTTTAAGAAATACTTAATATAACTGTGAAAAGAGGAAGTAAATATTGTTGATCTAATTACAAAAATAGCATCTGGGAAAAGAAAGTGTATGAATCTGTTTCTTATATTCGTGATTTATTTAAAATGTTATTATTTTTGATGGCACTAATAAAAGGAAGGAAAAGAAAAGAGATTCAAAACATTTTAAATTACCATATAATTACTAATTCTATGGCTGAAGACGCATTGCAAAAATAGATTTTTAAGATCATGAATTCTCCAAGGTGTGTGCGACAGCGATTAATTGATGTGAATATTGGACATCTGTCCATTGTAAAAGTATTCAAATTGTTAAATGCATTCAACTTAATTTTTATCTCTTTTTTATTAATATAACAAACAAACAGTAGTCATAGCCGTTCAGCAGAGACTGATCGTCAATCGACAAACATCAATCACGAACCACAAATTACCTGCAATGCTGCAAAAATAAGCAACAATTTTAATGGATACTGAGCTATATCATGGCCTATATTCTCCCATATAACTGTTTCTTTCGTTTGGAGAAGAGTAAGCAGAAGTTTTGCAATACATAGCGTTTCTTTAATGATAATTTCGTATGTAAAAGATCATTTTATATCGTGCTTGCAACGATTCTTAGACCATATCTGTATGCATATACTTATATCTAATTAAGTAGAAAGGGCGTTATAAACTGAACTCTTTATTGTTGACTAATAATAAAAACACACTTTTTTTTTTGATTAAATGAATTGAAATATTTATGCATACTTGGCATGAAAATGAAGATGATGATGATGACGCGACCTTGAATTAAAATAGTCATTTCCCGTTTGACATATGCACTGGCCAACCCCACCAGTGAGCTGGAATGGCCCGCTACTCAAAGGGTATTGGCATCGAGAGGCACTTTAGGTGTTTCCGCTACATTTGCATACACGAATTTGAAATGGCTGCTGAAAGCAAATGAAGTGACAAACGAGCGACTCAAGTAGCGAGCGGGCGACCGGCCGGCTGGTCAGTCAGTTTCTCGGAGAGTCGCCGGACTATTACGGGTTTGTGTGTGGTGTGATGTGTAGATGGGAGTGTAGGTGTGAGTGTAGGTGTGGCTGTGTGTGTGTGTGGGCAACCGTGTGCTGAGCAAATGGCAAATGGCAAAAGGCGTTTGGCAAGAACACGACAATCGATGCGCGCTATGTTAAACAAAAGCGAGCATTTATTTCAATTTGTTTTGGTCATTTCATTGAAATTGTAATTTACACGTACAAGTACTATGTGGGGAAAGGGGCGAAGACGGAGTAGTCGGATAAGACAAAGAAATGCCACAAAGAGAGGCTGTTGAAAAACACAATTAATTTTCTAATTGTTAGCAACTAACACGACCATCAATAGATTGGGCGAGGATGCGATCATTGACGATTTTGGAATCCACTGCGCAATATGATTCGCTAAATATGTCATGTTTATGAACTGTCGCCTCCGTGGATCATAAAGTTTTCTTTATGTCAACCGTTTGTTTGATATGGCCAACATCTGGAAGAGTCAAACCGTTGTTGGCCATTTCGTATAAGCAAGTTCGCGGAATTATGTGTGAATTATGTGAGACAAATGTACGAGTGTATGAGGGGCAACTAAATAAAATGATGGCCATGAAATCACAAAGAAACTTTTTTCCCAGCAATACGCATTAAAGCAGAAAATTGGAACAGTAGAAGAGCAGAAGAGTAATAAACAGTTAGTTCCGGCTCTTTTTACTTAAAAAAGTCTTGATTAACATAAATATGTTTCCTTTGATAGTTGGCCTAATCGGGTTTTCTGGAAACCTGAATTATAGTGGTTGCCACCAAGTCGAATAATAATAGTATTTGTTTAACACAAATCACATCAGAATTCTGCATATTTAAAGGCCCACTTTTTGTTAGTGTATTCCTTTAATGCTGCCATAATTTAACACTTGTGATAAATTTTCGAAAAGTCCCAAAACTTTTTAATAAAATTCCCACAAAAACACAACATAAGGTCGCTCGAACTCTGCTGTTTTCAATTTGTTGATAAAAACTAAAAACCCTTCTGATTTTCCAGATCAAATAGAATCATGAAATCAAAGAAAGTAAAAAAAGATAGCAAGTCTCTTCGTACACCCTGTACCCAAAGGGTAAAAGGGGTATATATATTAGGTTTGTGCAAAAGGGGAATGAAGCATTTGTGGGCTCACAAAGTATATATATTCGTAATAAGCTATGTTCGTCTGTCTGGATGAACGCCTGGATTTCAGAAACGGTTAAGTCCACATTTACCAAACTTGGTTTGTAGACTCTTCTAATATTCGGGCAATACGAGTTTACTTTATTTTTTAATTTCCGTAATGTTTTGATAATATACAAACACAATTGCTTGGATTTTTGCAAAACTTACGAGTACAATGACTAAAAAGATTGGCTATAGTAAAACGTTACTTGAAACAATAGAAAATTATTTGAAAATACTTATACATTTTTAAAAGAAATCGCGAAATTAAAATCGACATATGAATTCTTCACTTTTTAATTGAAACGGCAAGCTCATTTGTTAGAGTGTATTCTCTATTTTCATCACATTTGTGAGCATTTGTGAGACAAGAATCCAGTCAGGATTAAGTGACGGATAAATTGTGTCATAGGGAACAAACCGGCAATCACATGCCCAAGCCAGTTGTTAAGATATATTGCAGTACAATAGAAGTACCCTCGCTTCTTAACTATTGTACTACTTCCTAGTGTATAAATAGCAATTGCAGCAAATGCACAATAACGCCTCAGCTTGTCCATACAAAAAACATATATATATATATATATATATAGTACAAGTATTATGTACTCCTACTTATATACATACAGTATGTCCATTCATACAATTTATGAGTAAAGTAGTTGCCAGCAAACAAATAGACAACTGGTATTGCCTTTGACGCCTTATCCCGAGGCTAATAAATAGAATAATCATTGTGCTGCGCCACTGTCACAATTGAATAATTGAACAATAATGCGACACGATTGCCTGTCGCCTGTCGTTAGTCGTTAGTCGTCTTTTATGCAAGATGTACTTGTACTCTTTCGGGCAATGTGAGAGTTGTCATCCGATTAATACCCGTAAACGAGCCGACAAACAAAGCCATGAGAGCAATTGAACGCGTTAAGTTAAGCCGTTTATGCGACTCGACTTGATTATGGCTGACGGCCAGCAGATCAATGGCAGCTCTGTTCAAATAATTTATAAGAACACACAATACTTGTACAAACACGCATGTGTGCGCATACTTTTGTCGAGCACGTTCAATTACGGAATTCCAAAAAAAAAAAACTCGATCAAATAAAGACTTATTCCTAATTCAGATGTGGCTCTGAATAATTTGACCCACAAGTGAGGAAAAATCGGGTCGATGTTAACAACATGGCACGGCATTTATGCTAAACTATATATGAGATATTATTGAGAGGATGTCTGGTGTTTTGAATTAAGCGCTAAATAATCAATTCAACTATAAATTCACGCTATTTGGATAGTTGCGTAATTAGTTGATTAGTCACAGTCAACCAATTTGAATTAAATTTATTTATTTATAGCTAACACAAAACTATTAAAAAACAAACAACTTATAAATATACTACAAAAGAACTTAAGATAGTGCATAATATAACTTTCAATAAATGTAAGAAGGTTAAATAATTAAGAGAGTGAGATAGAGATTGTTTGAATCAGGGGGCAATTATATTGATGAGGAAATGGCCTTAACGGAGTGCTCCAAAGATATGTGATCAGAAAAAAGGCTGATGTAGGGAAAATTAGAACTACAACTTGGCAATCGAAGGGTACGAAATGCACGAGGAAACCTCCAGGGAACTGGCAAGTCTACAAGACCAAGAAGGAAAGGGGAATTTATATTACTGGCAAGAAGTTTGTGAAGGAGGGTGTCTTCGTTTTTACACGGTAAAATCGTGTAAAAAAAAAACGTGTAAAAAAAACATTGATCATATGCAAAATGAATCGTGCTAAATGATATAAAGTCGTGTCATTATATACAGTCGACTCTCGTTAATTCGAAACTCGAGGGACTCTTAAAATATTACGGATTATCGAGAGTTTGAAATATCAAATGGTTCGAAATTTGTGAGAGAAAATAAATAAAACTTAAGAATTAACTGCTATTCTATAACAATGTCAAAAGAGTAACAGTAACTGAATGATAACTAAACAAACCAATTTGTGTGAAGTGTGCGTCAAATATCCAAACTAATCATTAAACAAACAGTTAGTAGATTTTTGGTGGTATGAATTGCGGCGCGACGGGCGGGACTTGCACCTGTACGTTGATACAAGTTTGAACTTGTCGCAAAATGAACTTACATACAATCTTTCCGCCTCTTTCTCTATTCAACTTTGAATTGTCGAGTGCTGGACTCCGATGAGTTCGAATTAACGCGTCGTTTTGTTATACAAGTATAGCAATGATTTTTTCGTTCGAATTACCAATTGCATAAAAATGTATTGATTTCGTTCGAAATATAAAGAGATTTTGGAGGAAACTCGTGATAACTTTGAATTGTAGAGTGGTTTGAATTATCGCAGGTTTGAATTAACGAGAGTCGACTGTATAAATCCAAACCGTGTAAAAACAGAATTAGGTGTATTTAAAATAAAAAACACCGTTCTGATAAGTGTGTGCATCGCATTCTGTGTCTCTTACTCTGTCTTTGCAAATTGTAGTTTTGTTTTGCTTTGTGTTTGGGCAACCAAAAGCGTTCCTACTATTGATACTGGTGATGATCACGATCACAATCCCAATGATGATGAAGATGATGATGATGATGATGACGCGACCTTGAATTAAAATAGATTTTTATGCGCGACGCGCCACGCTTGAAGTTCGCCTCGATGCGGGCCACGGGCCGCGGACTGAGGCGCACGTTACCAAATGCCAACTCAAATAGATATGGATAGTATATATATACTATATGCTATACAATACATGTACGAGTACGTACTATAATGTATGTGTGCATGGCCCAATGGCCGAACCATAAAGAAACGCATTAAAATGTTTTCATAAAATCTCTGTTGAAATGCAATTTCCCCAGCTAATGGGCATTGCGGCATAGATAAGATCAAAAATATTGTACAATACTCATACATATGTATAGTGCATGGTCTATAGTGTGTGTGTGTGTGTATGTATGTTTGTTGGAGGTATTTTAATGGTTTAAACAAAGAAATCAAATTGAATTGCTGCCCATCAATTCAATTGAAATGTAAAATTGAAATCGAAAATTAAAACGGGCATCAGCAACAACATCGAAACGAAAACGAACACTAAATTGGTCAAACAACAAAGTTGGAACAGTATAGTATAATATAGTATAGTAATTGCTCATTAGTAATGTATGATCCAGCTTTATTTGCCGGCCGGTTGTCGCTTCCGCTTGTGTCAGTTGCAATATTTATTGCCTGCAATTTTTAACACCATATAAAATGTTGTGCATGCCACCGCCTAAAAATTTGTTTAGCTTGTAAACATTGCCAAAATATGCCATAAATTTCGCATGTTTCAATTGAAATTTGAATGCTGGTCGCTGAAAAAGGTGCCAAAAGCAATTGCCAATGCATTAATGGTCTGGCAAATAGACACATTTGGGATTCATTATCTTTATGCGGGCATATCGCATACCAGAAGGTTCTGAATGTGTGGCAGGTTTGCTCAATCAATTTATATGACCAGTGCAGGCTGAATACAGAATAGACACAGTGTTCTAAAGTAAACATTTTCACAAACTCTATTAAAATAAATCGCAAATATAGTAATAAACTGAATTAAATATAAACATACTTGTATATAGTATAGGAAACACTAAAAGAAATTGTTGAAATCCATCAGGTCCGAAGGCCAAGTCCAATAGTAGTTTTATAAAATACTCTTTCTGTTCTAATTCACAAAAAAGAGACCAAATTAGTAAAGATTGGATGAGCAGCGCTTATTAATAATATAATAATAATTAATGCGATAGCTTCGTTGACAAAGTTACTGTTTTAATTGCGGAACTGTATATGCTTGGATTATTCAAAAACAAATCAAGTTTCAATAGTTTCCGATCATGTCTTTATCGATTCATGTCGCCGTACTGGATATATCGTACATATATATACCTGGAGCCTGTCACGCCTTTTTCAAACTGTAACTTCCATTTGGCGTTTATTTATCTTTTAAATATTATTACAAATAAATTTTAAAAAATTGCTCAGGCTTCAAAACGCTGTTAGGTGTTTTAAATGGATTTTAAATTATCCATTCGTCCATTTAATATTGTCCACAGTAGAAGAGCTTTGATTTAGGGCTAAAACTATTTCTATTATTCTAAAAGTTCTATCTTTTTAGACTACTATCTTTCGGTATACAATTAGTTCATTTATATCAGCAATGACAAATCTGAAGCAATTATTCAGCTTCATCTAAACAAATCGAAAGTAGATTTCTACAAATACTATATATTCCCAGACGTTTAATAGCGTATGTATCAACGGAAAAGCTCAAATGCAATACTATTTTTATTTTGAATAGCATCCAAGTGGCGTCAGAAGCCACAGAAACAACATAATTAAAAATGTGACCAGGGGAAAAATATAAAATAGGATGGAAGACAGCCAATTACCGCAGATGAGGTCAAAGCTGTCTGTATAAGGAAATAATTCAGAAAATATGCAGATAAGTAAAATATTAGAATAAGAAATTCGCGAACTAGCACTAATCGGAAATAAACATCTATGTTTTGGTTAAAAAAAACAAAAAATGGGTAGAGAATAGAGAGAAGATAAAAAAGATATTGAAGATAAAAAAGAAGAGAACATTTTGTTTGCAAAAGAATCACTCAGCATTAGAATTATAGCAATAATTCTCTTTTAAGCAAGGGTCTGAACTATTTGTAACACTTTAAAAAATCAATAAATCCACGCTGTTTTCTATGTGTTACATTCCTACATTTTATTTAAAGGGTATGCAAATTTTACAATTAAAAAGCGTTAAACTTTTGAACAAGCAGTTGTTGTTAATGCGATGGGCCTATTCTTCTCAATATTTCAGCCCTTAGGACAAATAATTCAAAACCCCAGACCTCCTCTCAATAATATTTCGTATATACTTGTAGTTTAGTATAAATGCCGTGTTTTAACTACACCGACGCGATTTTTCCTCACTTGTGGGTCAAATTATTCAGAGCCACATCTGAATTACACTATTTTATACTTGCACCTTGATTCAAACAATCTGTAATCCTATCTTACTTGTTTAAATATTTCACAGTTTATATTTAATTTTGAATTATACTACGTAAGTTTATATACTATAAATAAATAAATTAATAAATAAGTAATGTAATTATTTGATACTGCCAGCAACTTTACCTTTATGTTCACACCATTTTTTAAAAATGATGATTTTAATTACTAATGTGCAACTTTTTTAAAGTATTGCCAGATACTGCATATTCCGCGGCTGCGATTTGATAAAATTCAACTAAACAGCACCCCATGGCACTCGCCAAGTATACATACATAGAGCCGTGTGTGCATACTAAAAAGCCTGGGAAATTGAAAACTCAAATAAATTATAGCATATTTTAATTAAAATTCCAAACGTGTTGCTGATGTATCGAAATTTGGTTTTAAATCAACATTAAAATGCAATAACCGTTAAGTAATTGACATGTCGCTGGCCAATAAGTAAACATTCGCACACTCACACACAAACCAAAAAAGGCAACGCAAATTCAATTTGTGATATAGTAAGTACAGATGTGTATGTATGCACATATACATATAGAGTATGCCTATTTACTTATATAAAGTATACAGAAATGTGTGCGTTAGCCAGCCAGCACGTGCGCGGCTTAAAAACTCGACGCGTCTAAATCACAAAAGCAAAATTTATGCACGTGTCTATAAAATGAAATGAAAAGGATGTCAGGGATCCACACACGGCATCAATTGATTAATTATGCAAATTTCAGCATCGGCCTGGTGGAATATGAAAAAATAAAACAAAGCATCCAATAAAAAAAAAAAAAAAAAAAAAATATATATATATATACACATATATATGGTATATAAGTGCAGAACACACGCAAACGAAATGCTTGCAAATTTGCAATTAAATATAAACAAACAGTGTCACTCACACACAAGCACCCACACTCACATATGCATGCTAATTAAGTGGCAAGCAGCCATCCTTGTTGCCATCCTCGTCCTTACCTCACCCCTATCCCTATCCCTATCCCCATCATCATCGCCATCGCCATCGCCGTCGCCATCGTTAGTCGCAGTCGCAGTCGCAGTCTACCTGTACGTATACGTAATTAATTCCATTATAATCTCTTACGCATAATAAACCAACAACAGCAGCGAAAGAGCCAAACGGCAGCCGACGCAATAAAAACTTCGTCTTCAGCGTCCAGTCGCGTATGCTCCGCATCCCTGACATCCTTCATACACATCTCCTTGTACTTGTACACCCCCCGGAGCTGGCGATGTCGGGTCGCTGTTGGCGCAAATCCCATTCAGCCGCTGCAATTAATTGACACTGAATTAATTTTCATTGGATTAAATTTAATAATTTGAACATTAAGTATACGTAATACGCAGCTACCGTCCCTCGGGCCATTGCACGGTGCTTGGCGACGCAGATAAAAATGTTGAAATTATCATACAGCGACCAGCGAGAATGTTTCGCAAGCAATGTTTATGTTTATGCCTCGAATTAATCAGTTCAAGTAATTGCAAAGATAGCGACTCTTTGGCCAAATCTACTATAGGTACATACATATATGTTTTTATAATACGACGAGTACGTACATCGTTGAGCTTTAAAAATGGTCACTATATTGCGCATAAGAATTATGGCATCTGTGCATTTGTATAGCATTTTAACTTCTGAATTTTGTGAAAAAATTTTATATTTTTGGAAGACAAACAAAGGCATCTAAGACAATATACAAACCAATTCAAATTCGGTAGCGGAGATGGCCACGTGACAAAACATTAGATCGCGTCTATCTCGTAATTTGTGTTTCTTTTTTTTTTCAGTTCGATCAGTGCCGGCACTTTAAAAATAGCTCAGTTTATTACAAGACTTTGTTTGTCAGGCAATCGAATGGTCCTAGTCAAAGAGGGTACAGTAGGTATTGGCTTTGATAGCCGCTATAACTATAAACATATCTGGCCATCTGTCCGTCCCTATAAGCATTGAAAACGTTTGAGCCAATATTCCACGGACTCCAAGCATTCTTGAAGTATTTCATTTATATAGCTTACATGAGATTTTTTTTTTTTATAGAAAATGGGTAATATTTCGGCTTATTGTATGATTGTTTTGAAGTTCCATCAATATTACTGCAGATTTGAAACGATTGTTGCTTACTTTATTGTATGTATAGTTTCCAGGGGAAGGATTGGTAGTACACAATTGTTTTTCTTGAATAACTGTGCTGGGGAGATATCGGGTACAGGCTATATATATATATATATTCCCGTTCTATTTGACCAGATCCAAATTCAATATACAGTTCAGCTTTTAAGTGTCTTTTACAAACAACTATAAGAAGTATATATACCAAATACATTTTTATTTTTATTTTGAAAAGTGTTCATGACAAGCTTATAAGACTGACACATTATTATTTCATCGAAACCTTTAAAAACTTGATACCCCAAACCCTTTGAGAATGTATGTTGTACGGGTTTCTTGATAATTTTTGTGCAGATTATTTGGGTGTTTGACCGCATCCTTCGACTACTTATTATTTGGTCAACTATACCCCCTGATTAAGAACTTAATCTGCTTTGATATTTGAACATTGGGAATCTGGATAGAATTGTTATTCCTATACGTTTATTTTCTGATCATAAGCTACGTTCTATGTTTATGATCTTTACAATATAAACTGACAATTTTCGAAAATTGCATAATAAAACATTGAGCAACCGTTTAATGTTTTCATATTTCGATTCATTTGATTATTTTCCATTTATTTTATTTTTATTAAATTTGTATTATTTTATTTATTTTTGTAAAGAGTTTTCGTCTTCATTTATGTATGTACTTGTATGTATATTTTTTATTTAATTGAATTAAATAATTTAAATAAAACTTAACTTTTTAAATTAATTATTGAAATATATTTTCTTAAATATTTTTCTTTTTTGTGGTAGGTACAGGGTATTTAAGAGTTAAGCTCGCTCGACTTTGGCATTCCTCTCTTGTATTTGTTCCCAGTTTATGAGGTAAAAGCGAAGAATTTGTTTATAAACAAAACATGAAATTGACTGACGTAGAATGATGCCCAAACAATATTGCACAAAGTATACGATTGTAACAAGCAGCAATTTTAATGGCGGTCATATAATGGCGTATTTTGCAACATCAAATCACATAATATATATATCATTATATTGTGCTCGTACATATACAAATAATCAAAAGCGCAGCGTGCGAAATCCAAACGTGTGGAATATAAATAGGGCAGGATTTGTCGACTCGCGCCTCGCACTTTGTATTACTTAGGCAGCTAATGGCATCAAGGTGACGAGCCTTTGGGACCCCCAACTGCCATCTGCACCCAACAACAATTCTTGTGGGGCAACGGGCCAAGTGCAAGGCTGCAACACATACGATGCGAGACCCAGTTAGTAAGTACAGACATGATCCAGTTTCGTTTTGTTACATACAAGTATATTGCTTCGAAGCAAAAACAAAAACAAAAATAATGCAAATTGTGCATTTGCCATTTTAAAATGGCTTGGAATTTTTAGCTAGCTTAAGCTGCCATATTGGTAGCAGAATACTAGTTTGATAAATTGTAAATAATATTTTATAAAAAAGATATGGATTGGCATTGGTCCCTTAATTATCGCTAAATGTGCATTTTATTTCAAAAACACGTTGTTGTAGTCCAACACTTTTCAGCCACTTGCGGTAGAATCTCTACCAGATTGGCTTCTTTCCAAGAGCTTCCCGTCAACGAGTCGGACAATTATTGTCCAATTATTTTCATTTTAGCACAGTAATTGCCTCTCTCTTACTAAGCTAACGGTAAATTCTCTCGCACATAATAATGCAAGCATGTGAACTGCAAGAGAGCCGTCTGCGAGCAGCGAGGAGTTAGTCCTAAGCCAGACGTATGAAACGACAGTGTCAGAGACGCCCTTCTCTCCTGGCCCATTATTGATTTATTTATTTAATTTATTCATTGTTATATATTTATTTAATTTATTTTTTAATTTAAATATTTCAATTGGCTATATTTTAACATTATTATTCATTATTATTTCACACATATATATGTCTCAATATTTATCGAGACACTTCCAATGAGCCGAAGGTAAATTAATGAACTACTTATTTGTGTAGATTAACTTTGAAGATTAATACATTAACGCGTATTGTATTTGTTTTTGAAAAACAAATTTAATAAAAAGAATGAAATTAACTCGAAAATAGATGAATAGGAAGACAGACATTCACACGAACTCGTATGTATATCGACGCCCCTCATCAGACATTCGCACTAAGCTGGGTACAGGATATAAAAATGCATTAGCTACTTGTATAGTGTTAGTCAGTGTCAGTGTGTGGGTAGAGATTATTAAAGCTCACTGTGCTCTCTTCTGCTCACTGTGTCCATGCTTTCTATTTTGTTGTGGACGCATACCACGAACCTGGTACATACATAAATAAATATAAATATGATGATCGTTTTTATTTTTGAATTGGCTTTATTGCTTATTACTATTTATGGTAATTAATTAAAATGTTATTTTGTATTAAATAAAAAGAATTTATTCTATTAACACTGTTATTAAACCACACCAAATTGCATTTCTTTCATCATGAATATCATTCCTTTCGATCGAAAGTAAAAAAAAGCTGTGATAAAGGTTTTTTTTTTACGTAGTTTCTTCTGATAAAGGTATCTCTTCATATTTAATTCGAATTTGTGTTCTTGAAATGTTTTTAGCACAACGATAACATAACATAACAATAGACGTATCTAATAATTTTGATTTGCTTAAAGGGAGTGTGATAATACGGATTTTATTCGAACGAAATATTAGTAAATTTCACACAAATGTTTAACTGTTAAGTTATTATTATAATATTGAGTCCAAAAACGAATTAAAAACCTGATTGACAATGAGACAAGCTTCTGCTGGGTAAGCCCTTAGCTGAGATGTACTTCTACCAAGTCAAGTGATTTACAGAGGCATTTACTTTTTTATTTATTTATTTATTAATTTATTTTTTTATATTTTTGTATACCCTGTACCCGTAGGGTAAAAAGGGTATATTAGGTTTGTGTGTTACATACTTTTAACATGCAGAAGGAAGCATCTTCGACCCCATAAAGTATATATATTCTGAATCAGCATGACGAGAGAAATCGATCTAGACATGTCCGCCCGTCCGTCCGTCTGTCCGTCCGTCTGTCCGTCTGGATGAACGCAAGGATCTCAGAAACTATAAAAGCTAGAATAACCAAAGTTGGCATCCAGATTCTCCTAGGTCCGAGAAAGGACGAGTTTATTTTATTTTTTGGAATATGTAACAATGAATCCGAAACGGTGGGGTGCTAAGCAATGGATCGGGAGCTTACAGCTGTCCGGATTTTCATCTATTTTTTCATTGAAGCTGAGCCAGCTTGGTGGCAGAGATACTCGCTGAACACACCTCGTATGACTGCGATACGTATGTGCGAGTGCTCGCACAAGTTGTTAGTTGAAAAACGTGTGGGAAGGAAGCACACGCGATGCACGCGACGCGCAGCGCTTACAATGTTGCCACTTGTTTTTGTGTGCCGCATGTGCAACAATGTTGTCTATTTTTAGTTACTTTTTTGGCGGCTGGCTGTTGGATGCTGGGACGGACGGATGGAGGGATGGAGCGATGGGGGGATGGGGGGAAGAGGCCCTCGCTTTTCGGCTCTCATCGTGCTTGCATCTTGGAAATAACTTTTTAAATAAATGCTGCACAGTTAGCAACAATGGCAGCAAACGGCGTCGCACACACACACACACTCACACACACACACATACACGTACACTCGGCTCACAGACAGAGGCAACAACACAAACACTTTCCGTTTACTGTCTCCGGTTCTCTGCCGCATTTCATGGCGCGCGTTTTTGCTGCGAACGGTTTTCTTGTAACATTTTCATTTTATTGCCGCGCAGATTAGAGTTGCGAAATTGTTAAATTTTCATTCCTTTGTTTTTTCCATTGGTTTTTTCTAGCTGCTGGTTTGTTATTGTAGCTACAGAGTCTTGTCTAATTTGCGCATCGTTTAGCATTTCTCCCATGCACTGCAATCCATTGTTTTGTTTGCTTTGGCACATTGTGACACAGCTGGCTGACAATGCTTTAAATAGCACCGAGATATGGATAAAGCCACATTCAACATTTGGTTTAGTTCGTATTTCTAGTTTTTTAAGCTCTTAAGTCAATCCAAAATCAGGCATTTCATTAACCAGTTAATTGCTTTGCTGATATTATTGTCAATTTCTGTACTTACAAAAAAAGAAGGAGGCATGGAAGACTGCACCATATAGACGATACTTAAATGATGAGGATGAAGAAAAGAGAGTTTTATCTTATAGCTGTCGTATAGGTGATAGTTCATCAGGTTTTATAATGACTTCCTTTCCTGTTAAAGCAATATCTAATTTGAATTATAAGCCACCATATCCGAAATAAAAACATTGCATAAAAAACTTGCTTGCTTATGAGAATCAAATTAAATTGAGTTCCTATATTATAATGCAAAACGAAAAACGTTGCAAATATTTATTTGGATCGATGATTGCTGCCCTATTAATATTGCCTTTATCAATTAAAGATGTTTCCTCTGCCATTGCCTTAATAACTATTAAATAAAGCTAACAATCCTAGCACCAACCAACAAGCATTTATTTGTATTTCATAACTACAATTATAAGGGCTGCAATACAGAAAACAATATGAACAAACATAGTATATATAGTATATAGATATACATATGTATGTATATATACTTTATATTTTGGGTACCTGTTGTGGAGATTATGAATATGATTTAATAAAAAGGTGTTGAAAACTATGGGCGAACAAACGGACATTCTGTGCAATATCTGTTCAACTGTGAAATACAGAAGATATGGAGAAGAGATAGAGAATTTTTAAAAATATGTAATTCTGAGCTGTTGTTGAAAGCGAATTGTCACCAATCAGCACTATTTTATTATGTTCTTTGTTATTATTTAATTTTCGACAATTACCACCATTGCTATTATTATTATTATTATTATTATTATTATTATTATTATTATTATTATTATTATTATTATTATTATTATTATTATTATTATTATTATTATTATTATTATTATTATTAGTATTATTATTATTATTATTATTATTATTATTATTATTATTATTATTATTATTATTATTATTATTATTATTATTATTATAGAACTATTTTAATTAAAATGTTTTTAATTTATTGCGCCCAGTTGTGGCTTGAATTTTGGCAAATTTCAAACACTAAACTATGAATTCTGCTTAACATTCCTTCCATGTTATAAATAGTGTAATGAATGAATAAAAAAATAATTACTAAATGCATTTCTGAACAATTCCTAAATTGAGGAAGCCAGTCACATATAGTTAGCATAGATATTATGCATTTATTTAAACTAATGTTCACACAAACAGTTACGTACACATTCACTGAGCTGTCTTTCTGTTTAATTATATTTAATCATGGTTTGGTTAGCACTTTTTGTCATAATTTTCTTAATTTGGCTCTACTGTTCGTAGAGGAACATAACGATTCAAATGCCATTACATAAGAACACATTGAGGATAATCGGCTTGCTTTATCTCGGTGTAGCTACTCAAATTACATGAATTATGTTGAGAGACTAGCTTTTTCTTCTAAAGTTGCAAGGCTTCCTTTTTCTGCTCCTGTCTGCTCGTTTTCGTAGCTTGTGTGCTTTTGTAAGTGCTCGGCTCAATCCTTCTGTGATTGACAAGCGTCAGCTATGTACAATAGTTGAAAAATTTGTAATCTACCTCCAGCTCGAATAAATCATGTTTCGAGCAAATCATTCTAAGTCGGGACGCTGCGAGGGGCTGCACTCGCCAGATGGCGCCAGCAGCACATTATCCTGCAGCGCATTTAGGCAGCACACAACGTACGAGTACGGCGTTTACGAGTTCGCTTACAAGTATGTATATGGATGTGTATGTGATGCCCGAAAATGTTGCCGGAAATGCGACAAGGTGTCTATGCACATACATACATGCATATGTGTGTCTATATAACTGTGTAACTGTGACTGCGTCATGCAGTCATTTCTTCCTTTTTGCGGCAACTTCTAAATGGGCGCTGCCAGCGGCATCAGCAATTTTCACATGCATTTCGCATGCTGCAAATTATGCAACTCGCTTGCAATTTGCCGCGCTGCGCAAATGTGTTAATATTTCACACACGCACACGCACACACACGCACACCATGACGCACACTGCAGCCTTATAAAATTTAATTTGCAACGCCATTAACGTTGGCGACGAGCCGCCAGCATTTGGCACTTCAAGAGAAATGCCATCAAGCCAAACTAAATTCGAAGAGCAACAGGCTGGCAGCCTACGCATGCGTATGTTTGTGTGGCTTTTTGTGTGCTTAAGTCTAAGGGCCCTTGGTAAGCTGCCCTGTAGTCCTCGGGGTAAACCCCTAAACCTTCGTAGTCACCCACAAATGTGTACTTTTTGTTCATTTCGCAAGTATCCAGCCGGACCGGATTGCATGCCCACATTTCTATTTTTCTTGAAGATGTAACTTCAAATGGCAGTCATCTGTATTAACCATTCCAGAAGATAATCTCTACATTATTTTTTAGCCATACATGTTACAGTCGAACAGCTCAGACCGTAAAACCGACTCTTCAAAGTGAAGGAGGAAACCACTGTTGCAGTTAATAACTTTCTTCCGTATTGGCTCAAAACTATATGCACATTTTTACCCTTTGGATACAGGCTATAGCAGCAATTGCTTTACTTTGAACTCTAATTGTCTATTTTCCAAAAGCCTATAAAACGAAAATCATTCAATTGCTCATTAAATAAAGACACAAGAGTTATATATATCCGTGAACTCGTATCTCCACAGTCATCTTTCTGATCTACAGAGCCAAACTGCGCAGCATTTTCTTCAGCATTTTTATTTCATTTTTCTTTGAATGATTTGCAATAAAAATTCAATTCTCTTAGCAAACAATTGTTCGTTGAAACTACGTAAGTTTTAATCAAAATTAAAAGAAATATTAAAACAATAAACATTTAAAAACAAAATAACCAACTGTGTAAGAGTGACAAATATGTACAACATTTTTCTCATCTCCGAAGATATTTCGGCTGCAAAACTCTGTATTTTCTATTCATTGCTATTGATAAAAAAATGAAAAATTTCCACATTTTTCTTCAAGTACCAAACCAGTCCATTCTTTCCAAAAAACTTATATCCACGTCATTATGTTCTCCATATTGAAACTGTATACAGTTTTGCCGGACTGACTAAAAAACAATCAAATAAAACCGGGTCAGAGACCATCACAAACAATTTTCTTTCTACTTTCTTTCTTCTTTTCTACTTTTTTATTGCAATTTGGGTTTTTATTTTTTTTTAATTTTTGAATATTTTAATGCATTTTTTGAACATTTTTAAGTTGAACTTTTTTTTGAATTGCATCCCTTTATGTTCTTTTTGTTGAAAATCAATACAAACATAAGTACCAATGCACGCATGTTAATATAAGCAGATAATAATCTTATGTTATCTACAAGTTATCTGTCACTGTTGCATACGAATGTAAGCATAAAGAATATGTATAGCAAAAGTGTCAGTCTCCAATAAAACTCTAAAGCGAACAGACGCACGGCGGTCCGCGACTATTGTCTTTTACTTTACTCCTACTGAGCCCTTCCCTTTTCAGCGAATATATAATCTATTCAATAGGTTATGGGCCCAGGGCATATAGGCTCATAGGAGAAGTTCAAAGTATTGTGAAATAGTAATCGTTTGGTGACTCAAGAAATATAACATTTAAAAAATGAGTGCGCTATATCAAATAGACAAATTGGAAGAGCATAACTATGACTCATGGAGCATACAGATGCGATCTGTCTTAGTGCACGCGGAATTGTGGAGTGTGGCATCAGGTGCTGAACCTAGTAATACTGAGAGTTCAAGGCCAAAAGATGAAAAGGCATTAGCAATTATAACGCTAAGTGTAAAAGCTTCACAATTGGGCTTCATTAAAAATTGCAACACTTCGTACGAGGCATGGAAAAAGTTAAAGGACGTTCATCAGCCGAGTGGACCTGTACGGAAAGTGTCGCTGTACAAGAAATTGCTAGGCAAACGCATGTTTCAAGGCCAAAGCATTTCAAGTTACATACACGAATTTAACGAAATTCTGGATGGTTTGTGTACAGTTGGCATCGAATTAAATGATGAGTTAAAAACAATCGTGTTGTTGTCAAGCTTGCCCGAACCATACGAAAATTTTGTCGTCGCCATTGAGACGCGTGACAATTTACCGTCATTTGATGTGTTATGTATCAAGCTGATGGAAGAGGGAGAGCGCAGAGGCAATGCAGATGGAGAGAGCGAGAATGCAAGAGCATTTATAGCTACGCAGCAGATCGTCGCGCATTCCAAAGCGAATTCAAAAAGGAATTCAAAAATCGTCGTTTGCTACAACTGCGGCGAAAAAGGGCACTACAAGGCACAGTGCAAGCGTGAGAAAATTCGCGGTGAAGGGAAAAAGCAATCGACAAAGAAAGAGATGGAAAAGCAGAGCAGCTTGTTAAATGCGTTGGACGTTGGAAAGATAGAGAACAACATGTGGTGTCTGGACAGCGGAGCAACAAGCCATATGTGTTGCGATAAGACGTTATTTTCAAAATTTATTGCGCACACTGAAATGATCGGTTTAGCTGACGCTGGTTTCCTGAAGGCCGAAGGCAGAGGAGAGGTGAAGTTACAGACAGAACTTTGTACCTTGGTGTTGTCAGATGTACTGTATGTACCGAAAATGAATGGCAACTTTATGTCCGTCAGCCGGTCAGTGCAAAAGAACAATGTTATACATTTTGGGCCACATTTTGCTAAAGTTATACAAAACGGCGAGTGTATACTGAAAGCGAATAAAGTTGGGAACCTTTATATGTTTCAAGGCAAACAAAATAGGTGTTATTCCGCAACTGAATCAGATGGTACATTGTGGCATAAGCGTTATGGCCATTTAAATTTTACCAGTCTGAAGGAAGTGATCAGCAAAGAGCTAGTGCGTGGTATTGGAAAGGTTTTTTTCCCAGACAACTTGAATTGCAAAACGTGTATGCTAAGCAAAATACATGTACAGCCATTCCCAAAGGTAAGCACTAACCGTGCCGAAGAGCTGTTGGAACTGGTTCATGCTGATGTATGCGGCCCATTCGACACGAAGTCACTTGCTGGATCCAAATACTTTCTGACCTTCATCGATGACAAGTCCAGGCGTATATTTGTTTATTTTTTGCGGAAGAAAGATGAAGTGTTCAGTAAGTTCGTCGAATTTAAAAACTTGGTTGAACGGCAAACAGATAAAAAGCTCAAATGTATTCGAACCGACAATGGAGGCGAGTTTGTCAACACAACATTCAACGGTTTCCTGAAACACCATGGTATTGCAAGGCAATTGACCGTGGCTTATACTCCGCAGCAGAACGGCGTGGCGGAAAGAGCAAACCGGACATTAACGGAGATGTCCAGATGCTTATTGGTGCAGTCGGGCCTAGGCGAGTCTTTGTGGGCCGAAGCAGTCAACACAGCAGTATACATAAGAAACAGATCACCTACCAGTGCACTGAACAACCTGACTCCAATGGAAGCGTGGACAGGTAAGAAACCCTGTGTTAGCCATCTAAAAGTTTTTGGTTCCATTGCAGTTGCACTTGCAAAGGGTCCCCGTAAAGGCAAATTCAAACCCAAAGGGCATGAGTACCGTATGGTTGGGTATTCGGTAGCAGCCAAAGGCTATCGGTTATACGACCCAGAGACGAGGACGATTGTCGAAAAACGAGACATTCTATTTGATGAGCGTTGTGGTGGTCATACCAATGAAGATACCGTTACGGTAGATTTTCCTGCATGCGAGGTTCAAGAGCATGTCACTCACACGGATGGTGACAGAAGCATCGACGACGATGACAGTGAGCACAGTTCTGACGACAGCAGCTCCAACGCATATGAGAGTGCAGTCGAAAAAGAAGACTCTGACGAGGATACTGTGAAGATTGGGCCAGGCCGGCCTAAAATTGTTCGAAATGGTAAACCTGGTCGTCCAAGAAAGCAATACAATGTGCTTGGAGCATTGGTTGCTAGTGACGTAATGGTTCCGACATCCTATGATCAGGCCGTTGGTAGCACACATGCAGTATTCTGGCAAGAGGCGATGCAAAAGGAATATCAGGCACTACAATCAAACGAAACCTGGCAGATGGCTGATTTACCAAAAGATCAGCGAGCAGTTGGTTGCAAGTGGGTATACAGCCTGAAACGTGACTCTGATGGAAAAGTCGAACGTTTCAAGGCACGACTCGTTGCTAAAGGGTGCTCCCAGAAGTATGGCGTGAACTATGTAGAGACGTTCTCACCCGTTTGCAGATTGGAAACCGTGCGGTTTATTTTGGCGTTAGCAGCGGAATTGAAGCTGTACCTTCACCAGATAGATGTGTGTACCGCCTATTTGAATAGCGACCTGCATGAAACTGTTTATATGAAGCAGCCACAGGGATACACAGATCCCAATAATCCAAGTAAGGCTTTATTGCTTAAAAAGGCAATATATGGATTGAAGCAGTCGGGGCGCGAGTGGAACTCCAAGCTCGATTGTGTACTACAAGGCATAGATTTTGTAGCATGTGAAAATGAACCGTGTCTTTACAAAAGGAACGGAAGAGGTGACTTATCATTAATCCTTGTTTATGTTGATGATATAATTATAGCATGCCGATCAAAAGAGGACTTGGCCAACATCAAGTCAGCCATTACAACATCGTTTGAATGTGTTGACAAGGGAGAGCTGCATTTGTTCCTTGGCATGGAAGTGCAGCGCGACGGTGAGCTTGGCGAAATTTCGCTAAGCAATTCGCAATACATCAAAGACATATTGCGTGAACATGGATGCGAGACCTGTAGACCTACAGCGACCCCACTGGATGCTGGTTTCCAAGTGATATGTACCAGCGAGCATTGTCAAAAGGTTGACATTGCATCCTACCAGTCTTCAATTGGCGAGTTAATGTGGCTGGCGCTTACAACAAGGCCAGACATATTGCATTCCGTTGCCAAGTTAGCTCAACGGAATCAAGATCCGCATGCAGAGCACCTAGTGGGTGTAAAACATGTGCTTCGATACCTGGCGTCAACTGTGGACCTGAAGTTGCACTACAAAGAGTGTGGACAACCCCTTACCGGCTATGTGGATGCAGACTGGGGTGGCGACCGCATCGATCGCAAGTCGTATACTGGCTATGTATACTACTTGGCTGGAGGACCCATATCCTGGCGATCTGAAAAGCAACGCAGCGTGGCACTTAGCAGCACGGAGGCGGAGTATATGGCTCTTTCAACTGCGTGTAAGGAGGCCATATACCTACGGCGTCTTATAGTGGAGATTGGCTGCGGTGACTCGAGTACTCCAACTATTCTTCATGGCGATAATTTAAGTGCTCAACAATTAGCTAAGAATCCTGTACACCATGAAAGAACAAAGCATATTGATATTAGATATCATTTTGCAAGACAGGTTGTAAACGAAGAACAAATTGTTTTACAGTATACATCAACCAATGAAATGATAGCTGATATTTTAACGAAAAATCTCCCTAAAGCGAAGCATGTTCATTTTACAAAGCTGTTAAATTTGATTTGAAAATTTTTGTAAAACATGTTTGCATTGAGGAAGGGTGTTGAAAATCAATACAAACATAAGTACCAATGCACGCATGTTAATATAAGCAGATAATAATCTTATGTTATCTACAAGTTATCTGTCACTGTTGCATACGAATGTAAGCATAAAGAATATGTATAGCAAAAGTGTCAGTCTCCAATAAAACTCTAAAGCGAACAGACGCACGGCGGTCCGCGACTATTGTCTTTTACTTTACTCCTACTGAGCCCTTCCCTTTTCAGCGAATATATAATCTATTCAATACTTTTACCTTTATTAAAATGTCTCTAACCATTGTCTCTGACAAAATGAACTCGTTTTTAAATATGATTGTTTTCCTTTATTATTTGTATTTACATGAACAGCAGTGTTTGTCGATGAATAAATTAATATTAATTTCAAATTCCAACAAAAATATGCTGAGAAATTACAAGTATTCGGTCTATTATGTATGGAGGTCGTACCCCCAGGGCTTATATTGCTCCGAAAGGGGAAATGGTTGTAAAAATTTAGAGTTAATGCAGGGTTACACACAGAAGGAAGCATTGGAGACCCCACAACGTAAATATATTGTTGATCAGTATGACAAAATAAGTCGATATAGACATGTAGGTCTGTCCCTCCGTCCGTATATATACTTGTTAAAGAGATTAAGTGACAGGGACCAACACATTTGTTATCTGCTTGGTACCTAGTACTGCAGGGCAATGTATTTCTGTGGTTGCTCACCTACACACACACACACACACACACACACACACACACACACATTCGCACACACACACGCACTCCTAGCCGGCAGATTTTGGCTTTGGAATTGGTCTAAAGCGTTTTGGTGCTTATTGCATTTTGTTGCAGTCGCCAGCTGTGGTTGTTGTGGCTCGGAATTGTTGCCTAAACAGGCAGATGACGATGGCAACAGCAATAACATGAGCAGCAGACCCAGCAACAACAGCCACGGGCAACTGTAAAGTGCTTTGTTAATTAGCAAACAGGCGCGGCAGCATACAAGTGGTTATTAACAAGGCCACCAGCCAACGTCCTGCGCTCACCAGTAGCAACAACAACAATTCCAACAACACTGGCCACGGTCAAACTTATCTCTAATGAACTGCCCGGCAACTATATTATGAAATACTTTTCACAACTTTTATTTTATAATGCCCTGTCTACAGCGATTTGCAATTTATTTGTAGTTTTTTGGTTATCATTTAATAAGAAGCTCATCTATAGTTCCAGCAATACGTTTACGTTTGTGAAAACAAAATCCCTCAAATATAGCTCCTGAGAAGAACTAGACTATTTAAATTCCTTTTTCGCTGATCAATCGAAATGGATAATGAAAGCTAAAAATGTCTCGACTGTTTATTACGTTTCTTGAAGGGATTCCATTTCCGGCTATACAATAACTTCCTTAAACACATGGGTTAGATACACTCTAAGAGAATGCAATTGCAAGATTTTTAGAAATACTATATACGAAAAAATAAAAAAAACATAAGCCTAGCTTTTCACAGACCTACACCCTCTAGCTATCCTAGCTATAAAGTTTTAAAAATAAACCTGGTTTATACTACTCGTATCTAACTCTGCCGAAGAAGTTTTTATATTCTTCTTGTCCAAAATAAATTTAACCAATGTGTTTTACTGAGCTGAAATGACAAAAACAACGCAAAATTATCAAAATATCGCAATAAAAAATTAAAATTACGATTGAAGTTGTTTTCGATTTCGAATAATGCAATGTTACTAATGTTACTAAGTACAAGTATATTTCCGATGCTGTTATATAGAAAAAGATACTGAAGTATATATAGAATATATATATACCTACTAATAACTGGGCGGACCCACACCACTTACCTGTGACATACATTCAGACTTTTAAGTATACCCTATTCACCCAAAGGGCGTTACATTCGGATTCAAAAGTGAACTTTAATAATTTGTTGTACCTTTAAAATTAAAAAAAAATAAACACCTTTTAAAATGTTAAAAAGTCCAAATGCTTATAATTTCGATTTAATTTTAGTGTTCTTAGATCAGTTTAACTCAAGACAAGGCTCTGAAATGTTATCATTTACCTATTTTTTTGATTATTTTTATTTCCAAGCTTGTGCCATTTTTATGAAAGTACAAGCTGGTCTTGCCACTACTCTGCTTGGCGTACATTATGTTTAGGCTTTACTGTACAACAAAGGCAGCAACAATAATATTAAGTTGCTGCCGCCTCCGCTTGGCAATAATTTGCGCCCGCAAGTATGTTAGAAATTTTGCGCCAACATGCGTGCGCTGCATTGCAAGCTTGTGCGTAAGCGCGCGTTGTGTGTATGTGTGTGTTTAGGTGTGTGTGAGTGTGTTTGGGTGTGTCCATGCATTGTGTTTCGCACACTATTTGTCAATGTCATGGCGCACACAAAGTGCTATTCTAACAACTACTTCGGTCTGCGCCCACACAGCTGCGTTCACGTTCGCGGCTGCAATGTAAATGTCAGGGTTGTCAGCCCACTGCAACACAGCAGCAGCAACGGCAGCAAAAACAGGAGCAGAGGCAGTAGTTGGAGTAACGGTAGATGCAGAAGTAATAGTGGCAGCACTAGCCGCAACATCAACGTCCGCCACATCATGTTCCCGGGGCTCGTTTATGGTGGCAATGTGTTAATCAAAGGCACTCAAAGCATTCCCTCATTTGGGCTGATTTTTTGGTTGGATCAAATTATTTACACTGCGCATTACAAGTTCGCGCACACTAGTTCGGCTCCTCTTAACTTTCAATTACATTTTGTATACAATATACTTGTATATAAAAGTTGAAAGCAATTTGGAGTTTCAATTACTGTTCAATTAAATTTGTGACACTTACGAAGTAGTGTATGTCCTATATAGATATTCAATAAATATTTATTTATTTCACTTTCCACACAAGACAGTAATTTAGTTTCTGATAAATAAAATCGTAGCACTGCTACTAATATCCATGTGTTCTCTTTCTACGACATCAGAAATAGGCGGAAATGCCGTAGGACCAGTCCTAAGGCCAGCTTAAATTGAGTTTTGCACTCAAAATAGGTGTATATCATGATCAAAGCCAGCATTGGTTGCAATTTTCATCTGACAGATGTAATTCCCTATTGTTCACTAACTGACAAAAAAAAAAACACTCTTTAAATATAAAATTCAGTCTTTAGTTTCATTGCAAAAATATAACTATTTATGTACATACAAGTATATCCCTTTTTGCTGCTTATGAAAATAATATGTATATCCGATAAAGTTTGAAAAACAAATACATTATATCCTTAGCGACAGAGCCTCCCGCCAATTTTAAGAGTTTTTATCGCAATACAGCAGAATAGCTCCCATAATAGTACTGCCCTTAAAAAACTACTAATAATATTGCTGATTTTTTCAATTATACTCGTTCAATGATTAATTGCCATAAGGTTAAGGAGTGTGGCAAGAGCAATGATGTTGTTATAAATAAATTCTCAAATTTATTTCCTGCTTTTCGGCTTTTAAGGAAACTGAAGGTTGGGGTTGTTGTTATCCTTTTTATTCACTTGTTTCTGCATAATGTAATAATTTTGTTTATAAGTTTATAAATTACATTAGGCAGTAAATTATTAAATAATTTTAAAATTTAAGTTTTTGCTTTTTTAAGGACAATAACAATTGTTTTAAAATAATGATTTGGTTCCATTGGTTTCGGGAAATTCTCGCATTTTTTCACTCAAGATGATTTGTTTGTTCTGAAAAAAAAACAGTTTCATTCAAATTGATATGCAAAAGGCTCTTTGTACAAAGACTAATGGGGCTCGGTGTGTGTATACTGGTATACTCGTAGTATATGGCCAGCATGCATGTGTAAATTGGTGTGCGTTTGTGCTTTGGTTCTTTTGTCAAAGGTCACGCAATTGGCGTCAGTTGTTGCAACAATCAATCAGTACCACTGCCTCAGTGTCCATCAGTCCATCAGTCAATCAGTCGATCAGTCAATCTGTCACTCAGTCAGTCACATAGTCAGTTTGTCAGGCAACAGCAGGGGCAACGATTAAAGCAACACTTAAAGTGTAATTTTAAATTGGAAAAGGCATCGCAGTGCATATAAATCCGGCGCCTCGAGAACACGCCTTTGGGCTTTTGTTTATCATCAACATTCCTGTCTTGTTGTCTACCTCTTTGCCCTGTAGGCTGTTTACGCAATGACCAAAGAGACAGAGTCGCACAACAGGATGAAGTCAAATGGTTACAGCCGTATCATGCCAGTCATTCAGATAGCCAGGGAGGCGGACAGTCAGCCAGCCAGCCAGCCAGCCAGCCAGCCAGCCAGCCAGCCAGCCAGCCAGCCAGCCAGCCAAGCAAACAAACAAAGGCAGAAACCAGCAAACAACCGCCAGCAGGCATCCTCAGTCCATTCCCCACTGCCACGCCCACAAAGAACGCTGTTAACGCTTTGTGCACAAACAGAAAGCTGCAAAAAACAGTTACCTAGATATTTTTGCATTTGATTTGCAAGCCGTTTGACTTGTCGCAGCGACGCCGCGCATCCCCTTCCCCAACATCTTTAGACTCCTCATCGTTGCACGCTTGCAGCATAGCTGGGCAGCACGGTGGCACGAAGCCAGGAAGCCAGGGAGGCAGTTGTGGCAGCTATGACAGCATATCCACTTGCTTTACAGCGACCAAATTGCATTTCGCTCAAGGTGTTACCACGCGCTCAAGCTCAAGACCATGTCCGAGTGTTTATAAATCGTGTATCTGGCAATCGCACAGTGGGACACTATTTTATACTGATGTTGGGGAACGCACAATTGAAGTGTTCTACCTCTAATTCTCGAAAACTTACTGCTTAAAATTTGTAGAACCGTGCAATACACAAAAAATAATTTCAAAACTGGCCGGCATGCGGAATTATTTGTTGTTGTTTTTCTAATGAGCTATAAAATATTTAGATATATTGATGACCTATATTGGTTTAAATGCATAAAAAATATTTAGGCGCTTACCTCCAAAGGAGTTAATCTTTTTTCCTTTCATTGCGTACAAAGAAATCCGAAGAATAATAATAAGATTGGGTCTACTTTTCCAATAGAGCTCAGCAACCCTTATTAAGAATTGAAAAGCAGGACCAAATGTATGTATATTGAAATTTTTGTTGGGATTAAATTCAAGTAAAAATACAACTATAGGACGATACAAATATACATCTTTATTCAATAGAGGAATCTTATGAACTAGATTAGCAAGGGGTCTTCGAAATGCAGCTTGTCCGTCTGTCCGTCCGTATGAACACCTGGATCTCAGAGACTATAAGAGCTACAGACACCAAATTTTGCACAAAGATGTCTTATGTGTGTACGTTATACGAGTTTGTTTTATTTTTTTTATTTTCCCCCCACTTCCCCCCTATGGGGGCTTTCCCGATTTTCCATTCGTATAATCGCCTATATCTCGGAGACTATAAGACCTAGGCACACCAAATTTTAGTCCAAGATGCCTTGTGTGAATACGCAGAAAATGTTTATTTTGGAATTTCCCTCCCTCCCCCCTCTCCACCACAAATCGTAACTCCCGTAATTCTTAGAATTTCGAACTCAAATTTGGGAAATACCCCCTAGTTGGTTATTATAAGTCCGACTGCCACTACGATAGACCGATTTAACAAGAAGTTATAGCCATAAATATATTTGCTGCTGCAGCGCTGCTCAAGCGCTGCCCCAGCGCTGCCCGCGGCTGTTGATGTTGCTGTTTGGTTGACTGCTAAAATGTTTACACAGACACGAATAGATGCGCATAGGCATACATACACTCACACAGACGCAATTGCTATGTAAATGTGCAATTATACACCATTTACGTGAGTTCGAATACCGAGAGTGGTAAAATCGATCCAATTTTTATACTCTGTACATGAAATGTACAGAAGTATATTAGGTTTGCGGGAGCTGAAAAATGTAACAGGCAGAAGGATGCGTGGCAGACCCCACAAAGTATATATATTCTTGATCAGCATGACGAGACGAGTTGATCTAGCCCTGTCTGTCTGTCTGCCCGTCTGTCAGTCTGTCCGTCTGTCCGTCCGTATGAACACCTGGATCTCAGAGACCATAAGAGATAGAGACACCAAATTTTGCACAAAGATGCGTTATGTGTGTATTCTATACGAGTTTGTTTTATTTTTTTGATTTTCCCCCTCACTTCCCCCCTATGGGGGTTTTCCCGATTTTCCATTCGTATTATCACCTATATCTCGGAGACTATAAGACCTATGGTCACCAAATTTTAGTCCCAGATGCCTTATGTGAATACGCAGAAAATGTATATTTTGGAATTTCCCTCCCTCCCCCCTCTACCCCGCAAATCGTAACTCCCGTAATTCTTGGAATTTTGAACTAAAATTTTGGAAATCAGTTGCTTATTATATGTCCGTATACCAAGTTTCACTATGATAGACCGATTTAACGAGAAGTTATAGCCATAAATATATTTGCTGCTGCAGCGCTGCTCAAGCGCTGCCCGCGGCTGTTGTTGATGTTGCTGTTTGGTTGACTGCGAAAATTCTTACACAGACACGAATAGATGCGCATAGGCATACATACACTCACACAGACGCAATTGCTATGTAAATGTGCAATTATAAACCCTTTACGTGAGTTCGAATACCGAGAGAGGTAAAATCGATCAAATTTTTTTTTATTTTCTTAATTTTTTTTCTTTTCTATAATTATTGTAAACATATGTACAGAGTATTTCAAAGTCGGGACACCCGACTTTAGCTTTTTTACTTGTTTTTTTAATTTTCTTAATTTTTTTTATTTTCTATAATTATTGTAAACATATGTACAGAGTATTTCAAAGTCGGGACACCCGACTATAGCTTTTTTACTTGTTATTTTTCTGGTGGCTTAGCTGCTGTGTGTGCGTATAAGTGTTTTATAACTAAACATTTAACAATTAGCTAAATAAATAACACAGAAAGACGAAAAATAAATTATTTTTGATGCAGATTGATGAGAAAATCAATTAAGATTATATTAATATTATAAAAAATGTCTTTGTTGGATAGTTGAACCAAATCTCTTGCCAGCAGTTGAATGATTCGAAAAGAGATTTAAATTAAAAAATAAATAAATAATATACAAAGAGGAAAAATAAAGTATTTTAGATGCAGATTGATGAGAAAATCAATTAAGATTATATTAATATTATAAAAAAGGTCTTTGTTGGATAGTTGAACCAAGTCTCTTGCCAGCAGTTGAATGATTCGAAAAGAGATTTAAATATTCGGTTTAAATTTGTTTGGAATAGATTTCTGTGGCAGGCCTGTATGCCTATGTATGAATTGGACTCTTGTCACAGGACACTGTGCCATGGGTCACCGTGGGGCGCCAAGAAGTCGCCCAGTCGCTTGGTCGCTTAGTCGCTTAGTCGCCCGGCTGCTTTGTCGAGGAGCCGTCCGTCCAGGAGCGATACGAGACTTCACTCCGTTCTGCCCCATATATAGTACAACTTAAACAAGTTATTTATGCACATGCGGCGCGTTCTCGCCGTCGTCTTTGAAGCTGTTTTCACTTGCAGCTGACGCTGTTGACATTACCGGGTGCTTGTTCGTCTGCTCTTGTCCTGGCTCTGGCTCTGGCTCTTGCTCCACCTCTGGTTGAGCTGTGCTGTAGCTCTGGCTCTGGCTGGCTGGCTGGCTGGCTGGCTGGCTGGCTGGTTGGCTGGGCCTTAAGTTATCAGCATGGAATGCAATTTTCCAAACTGTCTATTTTTTATGCAAATTCGCATACATTTCTTGCGCTTTGCTTTTTGCTCTGTGTTGCTGCCGCACGCTTTGCTTTCGCCGTCCTCCTCATCATCCACCACCCCCGCCCAAGTCCCCTTCTCCGTACGATATCTGAGGCAATACTATCAAGCAAGAGTCTCGACACCGGCGCATCAACAAAAACGACGCCGGCAGTGTCGCACAAATATGCAAATGAAATGTGTTGCATAGTTTAGGACGCGCCGCCCGAACGCATTTGCTTGCAACTTCCTATGGCAAAAGGCATGGCATGGCAGGTACACCACCTAAACGCACGTGTATGTGTGAATGTGTGTGTCCGTGTGTGATATATTTAGACGGCAAATATATATTAAAAAAATGCTTACGACAGATTTTTTATTGCGCTCACAAAAAATGCAATTCTAGTCATACTCTTACTCCAAAGGCGTTGATAACTGGAGGGCTTGAGTAGAACTTGAGTAGCATACCTACATACATGCGTGCCATTGCACTTGATTTGGTCAATGCGAACAAAACAAGGGGCCTTTCTTCAGTTGAGATCGAACGAATCCCTTTATTGGAACCATAGGAAATTGAAAGCTTAATCTGTCCTCTCATGAAAGAATTGCCTTTAGTGGCAGATAAGTCTAAAGAAAGGGTCACTGATACATTCGTAGTAGTAGATTTTACAAGTACAACTGTAAAAATGTTTAACAACAATACTTTATTTATTTATTTAATAGATAACAAATAGTGCTACTGATACAGATTACTAATATTAAGTTACATTTTAAACTTAAAAAAAAGAAAGCCCCAAAAAAACCCATACAATAATGTGTTTTAATGCCTCCGACACGTTAATGGAGTTTTACTCAAATCCAAAATTAAAAAAACTAAAAAACAAATATATAGTAGAGGAGAAATGTTAATTCTACTTAACAGCTAACTAGATGAAGTAAGGAAGAAAAAGAGAACAAGGAACAGAATGAAAAAAAGGAAAATTTCCAACCCGGTGGGGGAAAAATTGAAAATTTGGTTAGAAATTTCCCCAAAGATATGTATAGAGAACATTTTTTAAAGAATATAAAATCATACATTAGCACATGTCGGTCAAAACTAGTTGGAGCTTCTTGTCTAGCAATATGGAAGCAAATATAAATATATATATTATATAACTATAAATTCAGCCCATTATTTAACTAATCATTTGTTTTTATTTAAAGAAAAACATTTTAACAAGCCTTAAATACAAACAATACAATGTTAATCACATAACAAAACGATAAACTCAACCCATCATTTAACTAAACATTCGTTTTTATTTTTAAAATAATTATAAACAGACTTTAACAAATTAACGCACAAAATTACAAAATCAACATTATCCAAAGATATATTTGACAAAAGCATTCTGCAGACTGACTCTTGAATGCCCTGCAATCGCCTTTTCATTCGCCATAGCCTTGTATTTCGAATAATTGTTGCTGCAATATTCCTTTGACAGCTTAAAAATTTTGGTTACAAAATTGTAAGAAACAGTAAGGTAGGCGAAATTTTGAAAAAACTGAGATTATCTTCAGTGTAGAGTATGCACGGATCGGTTTTGCGAGAGCCAGCTAAGTTGTATCTGAGTAATAAGCTTGGTCTGCGTATTATTGTTAACAATTTCGCTCTGCTCATGGACGTAGCAAAGAAAGTACACTTTAAAATAATTTCAATCGAAAGTGGCAGAGAAAGGGAAAGCATTACCCGATAATCTAGCATGTACTAGAAAGTATTTAGAAGTCCATAACTACACATAACTGCTCGTAACTTGCTCGACTTGAAATTCAACGTGATACCTGAGCATTGTAATTAAAGGCCTAAACAGCTGCTAAGATCTCATCGGTAATTAGTATAATGTGCGCCACCCAATCGTAATCAGTTGTTTTTGCAGACTTTAAGGCTTGAGCTTCGGGTCCTTGTCATTTGTCTCATTGCTAATTCCAGGCTTTAAATATGCAACAAGAATTCAAGCAGCCACGGGACGGCTCTTGGCAGCGGGCGCATGAAGGAGACTTACTGCCTGCTGCGGCTTGTTTTGTATTTGCCAATTAGGCGCAAACCGGCGACGCTGACGCTGACGACGTCAACGCTGACGCCGATGCCGACGTCGACGCCGACGCTTACTGCATCGCGTGTTGGCTGAGAAAATGGCACAGCACGTGGCCACTTGACTTGGTAGGGGCAGGCACTACTGCTGCTGCTGCTGCTGTTGTTGTTGTAGTTACTGTGGCTTCTGTTGCTGATGTTGTTGTTCTTGTTGTTGTTGTTGTTGCTGCTGCTGCTAAGCCACTCACTAATTATGCAAAAATTAGTTGCATCTTGGCAGGCAGCAGAAAGTGGAGCACGGCACGGCCCGGTCGGAGTGTGTCGGGGCTTCTAGGGCGCTTGTTTAGCGTGTTGTATATTTAACTGAGTGTGTGTATATGTGTGCGTGTATATGTGTGCGTGTATATGTGTGCGTGTGTGTGTGCGCGCACTGGGATAGGCGACAAAAACGCGCCAATTGTTTTCACACGCCAAAACTAAGCCAACTTTGCACGTACATAGCTCAAAACCGCTAGTGTAATGTGTTGCTCCTTTCTATGGGTGTGTCAGTGTGTGTGTGTGTGTGTGTGTGTGTGCTAATTTAAGGTCCTTTTGTTGAGCATGTGAATGTGTATGTGAAGAAAAAAAAAATAGGCAGCCGACCACCATTTGCTGAGTGTGTACGAGTATGTCTCGCACGTCGCATTTGTTCTGGCCTGCGAAACCAAATGGGCCAAATAACAAAAAGCGATGAAGCTCTTTGTATTCTAGCGCGCGGAGTATAACAACAACAACAACAACAACTATAGCACACAATAGCATCAACATCTGCAGCCCCACTTCATTGTATTAAAGCATTGAATTAGCATAGACCGCAGCTTAAAAATGTAAATTAAAATGCATTCCGATAGATGGCAGTCGAAATAAAACCACAACACACTTAAAATAAAATGTTTTTACTCATGTTTGGATTGCACTCCCGGTATGGTATGGCTATGTACATACATACATACTTCTGTATATGTAGTAGGTATGTATTTGCAGAGACTAGGAGACACCCACGCTTCTTCAGAAGGCTTAAAATCTTTGCAAAAGTCATTTATCGTTAAAATCTTGCCTACACACTTCATCATGAACTGCTGAGTCAGACATTGCTATAGATTGAGTAATTTACGCTATCTAATTTAATAATAAAATATAAAAATATATAATATAATAAAACAACATTTTCGGCCAGCTTATGACCAACACTTATGCATAAATGTACACACACACACACACACGTAGACACATTTTTATGCACAACAGTGACGAATAACTTACGCATACTTGTATTTCTTGCAGGCGACTCAATTTAATTTTTAAATTCACGGCTCTTTGGCGTTTTCAATTTGAATTAAATATACTTGTACATGTGTGTGTTTTAAATATTCACTATAGGTATTAATCCGACTGCTTCGGTGTTTGAACTCAGAATAAGAGAGTAATGCCATATGAATTTAATTCTTAAAATTCCTGCGATTGGCGAAAACTATTCGTCTTACATTCAAATTAAGTTCATGTTGTTGTTCTGCGTTTGCTGAGTGTGTGAACAGAAGCCTTAATTGGTTTAAAACGAACGCAAGAATGTGAATGTGGTATGGGAGATAATACTAGTAAGAAAAAGAAGTTGTAGTTTTAGATTTTTCGCATTTACACATAAAAAGTTTAGTGATTCTAGAGATCCTCAGCCCATCACACTGGACAACAATATGCAACATATGATATGTGGGGCCTTTGTGGTTGTAGTGCAGTCTAGTCTATCCTTTACCCCTTGAAGTACAGGACATTAGAATGTATTTTATAAAATGTTGCAAAACGTTTCATAATAAGTATAAGTACAGTTTACACCAATTACTTATTTACATCAATCATTGCTGAATTGATAAATTGATCAAATCACTAGATATTTATTCAAAGCAACTAAATTTCTTTTGTGAGCAAGCTATCTGCATTAAGGCTTAATGGTGGCACACTTCTTTAGCAAATATTGCATCATGAAAGGAAGTGTTGTTGTTTACAGCTCAAATATTTAACTATTTATTTAACTATCTACCAACAATGCCATAAAACTATTTACGTCGTAGATATTCTCCTTTTATTTGTTCGCAGCCAAGCACTAAGAATTTAAAGAACTGTTAAACAAAATCTATTTAAGGTTTAAGGAAGAGTATTTGTGTATCGCTTTTAAGCTGATGCCTATTAATAATTTGCATTTTAAACACACCTTCATGTAAGGCTCAAATATTTTTGATTGCAGATTTAAAGATAAGATAATTGGGGTGATGATAAAAGTCGTGGCCTATTTTAAACATTATTCTGCATATAAATTGCTGGCCTAGCATCAGATATGGAATTATTAATAGTACCTTCTCCGGCTTAACAATTTTTAAATTATTATTTTAAATTATAAAAACTATTATCTGTTATTTTTGGTTATTTATTTTGAACATTAGTTCTTGGTTAGCTTTTGCCATTTCGGACAAGCATTCAAAATGTATTCGAATATTGGGAAAAAGAAAAAAGGCCTCGCTTGATATTTGGGGATATTATCTTAAGATAAAAAAGTTTTTAATTTCGGCTAGTCCTACTGTATGAAATCTTGATTTTTTCTGGGTATATTAGCAGTAATAATAAATAAATCTAGCAGCACCTGTTCTTAAATGTTTTGCTTTCAACAAGCAATAATTTATCTCTTGTGAATAATCAACTAATTTTTGTGCTTTACATTTCAAGTAATTAATACAAAATTATTTATATTGGACGAATATTTTAGTCAACATTTAAAGCCAACAGATCTGAAACAACTACCTTCATCCAAGCCATCAAAGTTCGTTTTTTTTCAGCTTAAAATAAACAATATGTCCCAAGAGCGAAAATTGTAAATTGTTAAAGCAATTAAATCATCAATTAAATCAGCGTTTAGTATATATCGAAATTTCCATTTATTTTTTAACTTCAAACTTTTATTTTGTTTATACTGAATGCAGTCAATCAACATACATAGTATTGACGCGTTCGACTATTTCCTTACACGCCTTATGCTCTTTATAATTATGAAATACCCTTGCTATTTTTGTTATATTTCATTTATTTAGAGACTAGCGATAAGCACACAAATCTTCATCTAATCAATTTATTTAATTAACTGCAACTAATTTATTTTTGAAGTTAAATTGTCGATTTATTTCCAAATAAAAGCTGCGAATTTGAAAAACATTTAATCTCCTTTAACCCCAGTTAACAAACTTTATTTGAATACATGGAACAGTCTTTTTATTTCTCGAACATTACTTAAAGTTTTTTTTTTTGGTATGTGGCCATACAAGGGAAAGAAAGAGGGTTAAATTTTGAGTATAAATTCGATATAATATTTAGGAAAATTAATACCTTTTATAAGTAGTACGGCCGTCTGGTAATTTATGTGGCCCTGCATTTGCCACGAAAATGCAGCAACAATGCGAGAGAGGAGGAAAACAAGAAAACAATTGAAACCAGCAAACATTATGGCTCGCTAATCACCAATAGTAGGAGTTGGAGCTCCATACATATAGCCGGGTAGGGCAACAAATCTGGCGAATGCCCAGCCAAGATGTCTTGGCTACCAAATGATTTATGGCCATATCGATTGGCAGTGATAGAAATGCACTTGATATGTCAGGGGCGGGGTGGCAGTTGCAGTTTGGGGCAAAGTTGTTGCAGATTTTGCCCGTGACGCTCGATTTGTTAGCAACCAGCTGCTAGTACAACATACATACATATATACTTGTATGTATAGATTTATGTGTGTGTGTGTGTGGCTTTGTGGGTGGATGGACGGACGGACGGACAGTTGAAACACATTGCACTTATTTATTTGGTTTTCAATTTTGTTTTCGGCTCTTCCATTTTTATTTTCTCTGTTTGTTCTCTTTTTGTTGCTTTTGCAGGCAGCATGCTTTTGGACACAGACATGCCGAGCCATTTCCAGTGCCAATGCCAGTGCGAGTGTTTCCACTCCTTGCCATTGCAGACAAATTGCGCGTAAAATAAAACTCAAATTGCAGCAATAACAACAATAACAACAACAACAGCACAAACTTTGGCGTATTGCAAATAAGAAGCAAGCAAGAAGGAATTGAAAAGCGTTTTAAAAACAATAAACGTGGCAAATTCACAGTCAACCTCAAGCTGAGCGACAAACGTTCAGATCGAAACGACCCGCCCACGCTTACCCCCCCCCCCCCCCCCTTCCCCCACACACACACACACACATACATACATACATAACCAACGCAAATATTGCGCGTACGTGTCCTTCTTGTTTAGTGCACGTTTGTGTGTGTATACATACATATAAATATTTATATATACACATATATCTGTACATACATACATGTATGTATGTGTTTATAAATGTATGTAAGTGCATTTGAACAGCGCTAGTGGCAACAACAGCGAGCATTTGACGCGTGTTAATGTGGTACGTGCCGTGCCGTTCTGTGGCACCGCGCAGAAACTCGCAACGATTTTCATTGCATTAAAAACAAAATATAAATACAAATACAAATAACGGGAACGCAGCAGCGTTTGCATACAAACTGTTCAAACTACCGCATAATTCAAGTGAAACTTTGAACTTGCTGCATGGGTCTTCGCAGTGCACCGAAGAGTGCAACAAACCACAACTGAGATACAACCACAGAGCGGTGAGTGGTGAGTGGTAAGTGGTAAGTGGACCCCAGCTCAAACATTATAGCATTAACATAATTAACTAAACAGCGATTCCGGCATTTTAATCCCAACATCTAAGTAGTGGGAGCAGTTTCCGCTTATTAAAAAAAAATGTTGCCTAACCGCTAGGCGCCCATTTAGGGATAGCAATTTTAAACTAAAACTTTAAATCAAAATCATACATTTTTAATTATACGTTTTAAGGCAGGTACTAAGTAAAAAACACTATACTTATAGTTTGAAATAAATAAAATGCAACTATATGTATTTGAACATCCTCCCGATTTGTTTGCCTGAGTTCGCACCAAATTACGTAAATCCGATCATTATTTTCCGGAAAGAGTTAGATTGCACACAAGCTCGAGCAAAGTCATTTCGTAAATTATTTGCCGGGCAATTCGATTGAACCCTAGTACCTTAAGATATACTCGTACCAGCACACAAATTATGCCCACCAAATATGTATAAATACAGTAAAAACTCTCTTGGCGGCAACTTTTCTCCAGCAAAGAGATGTTTCTGCTTAAGAGGATACTTAGCCTTTTTTCAATTGTTTGCACATTTTAATTGTTTTTCTACTTAGGCGATTAAAATAAAGTGACTTTATTCAATATAAAAATTAAAAACATATAACAATCAACTCGTACTATACTTTGAATCTGGTTATGGTTTTCCCTTAAATATTAAATTTTGCAAGAAAAAGTAATAATAACACATTTAATATTTTTTCCAATATTTTTCACCAATATTAATCACTTTTATTATTATTATTATTATTATTTTGATCGTTCAACAAAGGCATAATTTTAAAATAATAAAATAAAAACAGTAATAAGTGCACAGTAGTAGAACAAAATTTGGAAATAAAAGCAATCTGATAAATCCGGGTGCTCAACATTAGTGAAGAGTATCACTCCAACTATTTTGCATGCATTTAAAAAATTCTTTTCAGCTAAAGTTTTTATATATTTATTTACTTATTTATTCAGAATATCAACAATAATACTGTCAATTATATTATAAAAATTAATATATAATAATTTAAACTAAACTTAAAAGATAAGAAAGCCTAACACAAAGCTGTACAATGACGTCTATTAATGCATCCGACACGTTTGGGGGAATTTTATTTGCCAGTTGGTCAGCTATGCCCCGATTCACAGGCAAACTTGTATGTGGTCAGAGACATTAAAGACCGAAAAAACTATACAAAAAGTAGTAGTATGAAGGTGGAAAATTAATTCTATTTAACAACTAATTAGAAAAAGTACGAAGTAGAACGAGAAAGAGAAAAAGAAAGAAGGAAAGAGAGATAGAGAAACAGAAAGAGAAAGGTGGAAAGAGAGAGACGAAAAGAAAAAGACGGTTGTCCTGAAAATCCATAAATCATATTAAAATTACGAAACCTAGACATTCAGATTATTTACGTAAAAATCATATTTGACGAATCTGAAAAGGTTAGGGCAGGCCAGATGAATTTGGTTGCTTTGCAGGGTTTGCTTTTGAGGAATAGAGTATAGAGTACATATCGCAACAACTGACGTGACATCCCTCGGACATTTGATCACGCTAGTACCATCTGTTTTCCCTACATAGCTGATAAACACTTTGAACAAACACTTAATCCAGTCTACGGCCCGATACCCACAAATGTAAAACAAAACAACAAAAAAAAGAAAGACAAACACGTTTATGCATGCATACAGTCGCAGCATCATGTTCAACGAATCCATGACAATACTGCTGGCCCAATGGCCCATTAAAATCGGCATACTGACGAGTCAGTCGGCCACAGGCATCCTTTCAGCTTTCACGATTTTGATTTTTAATTATTGTCTCTGCACAATTGTGTACATACGATTACATGTGTGTGTGTGTGTGTGTGTGAGTGTATCTGTATGTATTCATGGGACTTTCCACATTTTCAGCCTGACCGCAGCAGCCGTTCCGGAGCTGTTGGTGCCTCTGCTACTGCCACTGCCACTGCCACTGCTACTGCTACTGCTGACAAAAGTGCAATAGGAATTAACCTCAAGTGTTGCGGCAGCGGTCGGGCCGTGCTGGGCCGCCAGGCTGCGGCAACAAGCAGCTACGGCAACGACGGCAACGACGGCATTGGCGGGAGAGACAACAGAGACAGACGGCAGTGACGCCGACGCTTGTCGAGCGCGGCCAGCACCAAAATGGTTTCGGATGCGGATGTGGCGGAAGTGCGGCATGTTATGCAACGCATTTTGGTGCCGTGCGTTTTTGTTATTGGACTATTGGGAAATTCAGTGAGCATTTATGTTTTGACGCGGTAAGTGCACTTCTAGTTGTTTGTGGCAGTTGCTGCTGCTGTTGCTGCTGCTGGTCGTGTTATTGTTGCTGGATTATGGCCGCTGCCAACTTGATTCAAATGCGCCAACATTGCTCGGTTACTGCTGTTATTTTATGCACTTTATGTTTATGGTGCGTGTACGTTAGAGAACAGGTACACGTCGCATTACACATCGCATTTAATTGTGTACTTTAAAATAATTTCGCAGTGCTGGCAACACTAGCCGTAGCACCGACAACATCTACAACAGCAACAACAGCCGCAATGACTGCACAAAAATTGCAAATGCGAAATGCAAACAATTGAGATAAGAGCGCTTCGCTTCCCCCACATACATACATATATATATATATCCATTAAAGCGTGCCTTGAATACTCGACGCATGTAATCAAGTTTGCTCCTCGAATGTTGTGGCCTTTATAAATACCGATTCGGCGATTCAGAATGAAAGTTGACCCGCACATACTAGTACGATCTGATATAAAAATAGCTTTTTTTATTTCAATGCTCCCTATTTCTCAACAAACTCAACAAAAACAAATAGCCCCTACAACCGGAGGGAGTTTATTGCGTTTATGCAAACAAAAAGAAGGCAGCTTCTCTTCGATATACAAATATATATTTAAGTACATGTGTAATCAGGAAATGCATATTATGCATAAATTGGCGATCCTCAAATTAAGAGGTGGAAACAGCACTTTGACATCTCCTGCTAATAGAAGTCGCTTTTGCGAACAAACATATATTTTAGAAAAATAAAACCCAAATTTGTTCAAACTTTAATTAAAAAATATTAAAATAATTATAATTCACTCACCTCAAGTGAGTGTGTGTCTGTGTCTGTCTGCAGTTTGCATTTGAATCACAAAAATAACACCGGCAACTGTTTCTAAAGAAGAGGCAGCGATTTAATTCACAATTTTTGATCGAAATTTCAATAAAATACCTAGAGTAAACGTACTATGTATAAACGCCTCTTTCTGGATGTTACACAATGCGAACGGTTTTATAAGGCCATGCAATTATATGGATAATAACTTTTCTAACTTGTCTTTTCAAATAGAGGATGGCTATACAGATTACGTCTGCAGTGTTTGGCTTATGAAGCTTCGGAATTCTGTACAGTATGTTCAAATTTCTATAGATGAAAGGGTGGATAATTAAAACAAAATAGGCCCTAGGAATTAGGGAGTCTACATACTTGTTTATACCAAATAAGGCTAACGTGGGCTCAGTCGTTTTCGAAACCCATGCACGCAGATTTAATATATATCAGTACTTATATTTTATGGATCCGCACATCTTTGATGAACCCTTTATCTCTGCATATATAGTATTATATACTGAGTATATTAAAAAACATAAAAATGTTTCTAGCTTTTCGGTCTACAATAAACAGACCTCCGAATAATTAAGCGTTTAATTAATGACAACTCGAATAGGATAGGTAAAAATCTAGAAAGTGTGTACAAACTAATATTTGTTTGTCAACAATCTGCATAACACGCCAGAATATATTTATGTAGGTTCCTCCGGTTCTTCGTTGACATCAGCGTTTCAGTTACAATGAACCAAAAACCCTCATATTTTCGCCATTTTCGACCGTATGCATAACTGTTTGCACAGCGCCTTCATCGAATGTGTTCATAATTTCTGTAAACAATTTCATTTTTAATTGTATATTGTTGCTCTTCATCTAATTCAAGCAACTTGGAAATTTTGTATATTATTTTCTCCTTCGATGCTATATCACAGGAAACGGATGCGTTGTACCACAAATATATATTTAACGGCCCTGGCAATCACGGACATAGCGTACCTGACTTTTCAGCTCATTTTATCACTCAAGCATTACGACTACATAAAATACCACTTGGAGTTATACTGGATGCTCTATGGCACATTCTTGTGGCTCTGCGATGCATGCGGTAAGTATTAAATTACTGTATAAAAGGATCACTGAATGAAGGATGACAGTGTCTAGTAACTATTTAAAATTTGTAATTATTTTAAATTTAAAATATATGCTATACTCTTGCAATTGATAACGCCAAGTTTTCATTTTTAAGAAGTTCTTAAAAGTAAATCGATATTTATTTATTTATTTTACCAAGAAAGAGAGGAAGAATTTGAATTTGACATAATCCTATACGCCTGTTAATTTTAAGTGTACTCCGACTTACATAAATTGAATTGAAATTGCTGATAGGCTCTAATGTTCTCCACAGCATACATCTCCATTTACATAGCCGTGTGCTTTACTTAAAAGATTACTGTAAAAATGGATTACTGTATAAAGGATACCAGTTTCTACTCACTATTTAAATATGCTATTTAAATATGCTATACATTTAATAGCGCCTTTGTAGTGCACACCAAGTTTTCATTTTGAAGAAGTTCTTAAAAGTATATACTTAGAAATTTATTTATTTATAGAATGTTAACAAGAAAGAAAGGAAGAATTTAAATCGAAAATGTGACACAATCGTATACACCTTTAATTATAATTATACACAAATTGAATTGAAATTGCTGATAGGCTCTAATGTTCTCCACAGCATACATCTCCATTTATATAGCCGTGTGCTTTACTATCGAACGATTTATAGCGATACGCTATCCGCTGAAAAGACAAACATTCTGCACTGAGTCGTTGGCCAAGAAGGTAATAGGAGGTGAGTAGCGTATAAGCGCTTGATGGGTCTCCATGCTTATGCTTTTCACGAATGCCTCCATGCAGCTGTGACGCTCTTTTGTCTGCTGTCCACCGTGTCCACGGCCTTTGAGCACACATACAGCATCAGCGCTAAATTGATTGATAGTGAGTATCGGCCATGCAATCTGACGGCAGCGAACGTGTTGCCAGCGTCCGGGCCAGGAACATCAGACACGTCAGCAACGCCATCCACGACGACGACAACGACTATGCAGTTGTGGCCAGAGCTGCTCGAGAGGTGGGGCAGCGGTGACGATGACGATGACGAAGCAGGTGAGTCGTTAGCTATCTGTGAAAAATATTTACAAAATATTCTTGCCATTTCATTGCAATTTACAGCGACGCTTGCAGACAACATTCCAAGCATTGTGACGCCCCGGACGCGGCTTAAGCCGGCGACTGCCGTTGGTGGCACACCAGTTGCCAGCTTAGAGCAGTCGGCGATGCAGACATGGGCGACACAACTGTCACGTGAGCAGGATAGGAAAAGCTGGGCTCGCACAAATGGGAACAACAGCCGCGTGCTCGCATTTAATGTAACGGAATATTGTCAAAACGTAAGAGACAGAGCGACAGAGAGTGAGAGTGAGGGAGAGAGCGAGAGAGAGAGGGAAAGAGAATGGCAACAGACAGCTGTAAAATGCGAAATTGCAAGTGCATTTGTTTAGTATATACTAAGTACTTAGTATATAGAAAGTGTCATCACAAGAATTTTCTACTGCCGCAGAGGTATCCCCCAAGGGGAAAAGGCAATCGAGATGGTTTCAAAATCTCCTGTTTTATGTTAAAACCACACACAATTCGAGAAATAGCTTCGCAAAATAGTTTATATATAGTTCGTTGTAACTCTCCTAGAAAGCCTCGTGTTAAGCGAAATCGTGTTGAACGAGACAAAAGTGAATTAAAGTAATAAGCTTCATTAAATATTTAAAAATATTTTTTAACTTATGTCGTGTAAGAACGAGCAAATTTTTAAAGGTGTTAGACCGTGTTCGTTTTTAAGGAGGTCGTGTTAAGCGAGTGCTTGGTGTATTAGAAAATTAACTAAAGGCGGCCCTGCGTTCTGTTGTTATTAGAACATAACTACACTATGCTCATGAGAAGTCCATAAATTAATATTGAAAATAATTGTCAATATTTTCTAATAGGAAATACATGTTTCCTCTCAAATGATGTGCAAGCAAAATAATTCCATTACAATTACACAATTACATTACTTAGCAGTTGGTTACCATTTCTATTCCAGAAAGGAAATATGATATATTTCGTAAATTATAGGTTACATGCAATGGCATGCGTCTCCGACCCGATAAAATGAATTATAAACACCGGTACTTAACTACACTATGCCCATGAGAAGCCCATATATGTATATAGATATATTCAGAAGCAAAATAATGCACAATTGGAATATATTGAAAATGATTCTATTGAACAATTGCACAAAACATACATTTTCCAAAGGAGGCAAGATTGCGTATTTTTTTTATAAATTAAATTGTCTAATTTGCTTAGACAAAAATTGCACTGCTTGTTAAAAGGCTGTTAGTGACAATAAAAAAGAAGCAGTCCGATGGTAAAGCAGTTCTTGCTAATAATTAATTATGTTTATTATGATAATCATTAATTAATGAGCAATGTTCACAATGTAAATAAAGTCAAGTCAACTAGAAATCGCCTATAATGTATCTAAATCTCTATAAGATAGAAAGCAAAAAGTTAGTTGACAATAGAAGAAAAAGCATTTGCCATTAAAGATGATTGAAGAGGATTGGACATCTTTATTCCCCTCTTCAAGACTAATTACTGGGTGTCCACAAATGATGTGCATGCAAAAATAGTTCCGTTAAAAAACTTAGTACTTAGCTACTAGTCTAATCAGATATTTTCTTTCGCCGTAATTATAGACTGTACCTTAAGTGGAATAGGGCATATTTTCATAAATATTTACAATGGGGAGAAAGCAGCGTATTTCATTGTCGGGCATATTCTGAAGTAGCATTCATATCTAATTCGGTGTTAACAATTTAGCACTTTATATACATTTTTTTTATATATTTTCCTCAGGTAACTTTTTACACAAACGCCTACTCGCAATTGGGACAGAACACTTTGTATATTAATATCTGGAGCATGGCGACTCTACTGGTCTTCGTGCTGCTGCCCCTGAGCATGCTGGCCACCTTCAATTGTTTCCTCATCATGCTTGTGCATCGCTCGAAGAGTTTGCGGGGCGATCTGACCAATGCCAGTAGCATGCGGCGCACCAAGGTGAGTCAAGTGGACTCGAGTCGAGTCGAGTCGAGTCTGGTCGAGTTGTTGATTCGACGCGATTCGCTTCGATTCGATTCGAATCGCTTCGATTCGTAGGCAATTCTAATCAAAATTCTAAAAACCACATACACTTGGCAGCGGAAATCCAATTCCGGGCTGGCGGGCAGTGTTTCGCAGGAGAATCGCGTGACCATCACACTCATTGCTGTCGTGCTGCTGTTCATCGTTTGCCAGCTGCCTTGGGCCATATATTTGATATTGGTACAGTATATGGAAATTGAGTGGAATATACAATTGGTTGCGGGCAATGTGTTCAATTTTCTGGCCGCCATCAATGCCGCGGCCAATTTTTTCCTATACTGCGTGCTGTCCGACAAATATCGGAAGACCGTGCGTGAACTCATCACGGGCTATCGCTACCGCCACCGACACGCACGCAACAATACGAGTATATATACACCTCACACCACCACCACACTGACCCACATCAATGGCGATGGTGGCTATGGGGGAGCAGGCAGCAGACGTAGTCGAGGAAAGGCGGCTGGGACGACAGGACAGGCGCGTCTGATTTCGTGAATCACGCGTGCATTGAAGCTCATCGCTCGCTCTCTTTGTTTTGTTATATCTTTTAATATGATTACATTTTTGTGTTTTTTTTTTTTTTTTTTAAGGTACCTTAGCAAATTTGTTTAGGTTAAGCTGATCAATCTACAAGTATATATATACGAGTATATATACATACATTGTGCCATAATGTGATGATTATAGTCTTATGCAACTAATATTGTAACATAATTGTCGTCGTATAGTTTAAATACACACGCACACGGAATGCACATCATTTTGATCATTTCTTTTAGGCATTGCAGCACTCATTTCTGGGATAATCCACCGAAAATAAGGGAACTGTTTATGAAAAACCAATATGCAATTACTTATTATTCTGACTTTCTCATTATCAATTCTCTGTTCGACAAATTCCAACAAATCCATCGAGTAATGCTTCAAAATTAATATTATTTATTATTTTGAAAAACATAAAATCTATTTTCAATGATATTCCCATTTCTTTATTGAATGCATTTGAAAAAAGCTGCAACTAACGTTTTTATAATTCTGATATAACTCGTATTAGCCAAAGGACTGTCAATTGTAATATCCTGGTATTATTTTATATTTAACTATCGTCCCGCCCCTGCCCCTCACACACATACACCTTTCTTTTGCTATGAGTTACTGAAAAATAGGAAAATTATAAAAATACTTCGTTTGGATATCGTTATTTAATGATTTTTTTTCTTTAGATTTTCTCTTTTATTCTTTATTGAGTCAGAGCTTCTCTGTAAACAATATTTGATATTGTTTTATTTTATGACAGCAAAATAAAATGTTTTTCAACATTCAGTTGTCGGTGAGTTAAACATTCCTTCTGTAGGTCGATCGCTACTAATTCGAAGGTTTGGCCTTGGAAATTATTAATTGTTAACGCGAAAGATGTTTTTTTTTTTTTTTTTTTACCGGAAATTGAAGTTGTTTTAATTGGATTGACAGGTCAGTTGGAATCATCGGGCAGCTCATATACATCAGCTAGTTGATCAGCTGCTAATAATGGTTGCTACACTTAAATTGTCCTGCAATTCCTTAATAAGCACATGCTCGGAGGGCTTTAATTTCTCAAAAGCATGCTTGGAATCGGAATGATTTTTAACTTCAATTCATGTGGCGGCAGTCCAGAAGGGCTTAGAGAATTCAAAAATCCCTGTGGATCATGGACAGTGTCTTCGATATTAGTGACATAATGTTTCGAGGATGATTCTGAGCCTTTTCAGGAATTTTGCAAATAAAATATAGTCTATGTTAACCGGGGATAGTATAGATTCCCAGCAGTGAATACTTTAAATCGATCCAGTAGTTTCGGAGCCTGTTCAATTCAAATAAACAGACAAACAATCAATGCTCTTTATAATATTAGTATAGATTATATAAAAGCACATGGGGTTTAAATTGTTGCAGAGTTGTTTTGAAAGTCTTCATAGATTGCATTTCGCAAAGCTGTGGATTAAATTAAGCAAATGCTGGCTCTCCCACTTAGACAAGGGCGTTGTCAGCTACCATCTTGCCCAGCAGTTTTCTTTTCGTGGAGTTCACGACGTGCATGCCAGTGGCTGGCATTGTCATTGCCTGCTGCTGATGGCATCATTTAATCCTGGCGGAGGATATGCAGCTAAACCCAATATTGATTTTCGAATGCACAAATGCAGACATCATGGCTCGCAGTGGCCGCCAGTTTCATGTGCGAGCAAACAACAATACGGCAACAAATTGTCAAGGGAATGCAAATCGAACGAACACGAGCATGCAAAGTGCAAAGCAGAGAAAACAACAACTGCAACAACAACAACAGTATCCACACACTGCCACCATCACTACCACCACCACCACTAACAACAACAACAATAAGAACAATATTCTGCAATAGCACAAAAATGAAATATCTCAAAAAATTGGTGCAGAAATATTGAGTTTTATTTCAACGAGTATAAGATAGCCGTTGCTTGATTTTTTTGATAATTGAAGTATTGACAATGTACCACGTACACGTACATGCCTGTATACGAGTACTATGTGTATGCCTGTGTGTCCCTTTGTAGGTGTGTATATGTGTGTGTGTCTGTGTGTGGACACCTGCGCACTTGTACATGCTATTGGCCGTCCAATACTTAATTGAAAGCGAGAGCTGCAACTTGCCAGCACATGCGGCTCAATAAAAATACCAGATTCCGAATGCTGTGCTGTTGAAAGCACACTCGACTCTCGGTCTGAAGCCGGCTACCCTAATAGGATGAGTTCCCCAATAGCTTAAGCTGTTAATTGGCTGCAGGCTGCAGACTGCAGAATTGATTACAAAGTTGGATACTAAGCTCAAAAGTGCAGACTGTGCACCACCTGTCTACACTGAAGTGTAGACATGGATTCCTAGTGTACCTCAAAGTATAGTATTTCACAGCTATATGCAAATATTGTTGGCATTGTTGCGTCAGAGTCTCTAGAAAACCTTTTAAAAGAATTTTCAAATGACTATGCGTTTTATGAAATGGTTGTTGTTGCCGCTGAGGACTTCAATGAAATACAATTTGAAAACAAGATAGTCTAAGTACTTAGTATTCAGTATAGCGCAAAAAACATTTTCGAGTTGTGTTGGGCATTTTTATTTGAGAAGCATATATGTACATGGTCTGTTTAAAAAAAAAGGTGAATTTTGAATTTTTTTTTAAGAATTTATTTATTCATCAATATCCATTTTGTCCCCTTTAAATTAATCCTCCTCAGATATAATGCACTTATGCCTGCGCTTGTTCCAATCCTCGAAACACTTCTGAAATTCACTTTTCCTTTTCCTTAGACCGATTTTGAAAAACAACATTAAAAAAATATATTAAATTTTAATTAAATAATGAACGATGCATTTACAAAATAATTTCTTCATATGATCAGTGAAAAAACTTCAACAAATCCAACTAAGTTTCATTTTAAGGCGAAACAGTGCGTCATAGTAATGAACGTGTGGTCGACTTTATATGGCAAAATCCCCCCTGCAAACGTCCTTGACTATATATAATGAAGTAAGGTATTAGGTATTTGATGAACGTTTAGTTAAATAAGGCCGGTGGATCGCTATTGGCACTCCCACATAGACACTAGTGGGTGCTTTCTATTGCGACTAAAGATCGCTTTGGAGAGCGATTTAATAAGCCGTCAGCATCCTGATGGGCACAGGGAGCATTTTATACTTATACTTAACCCCATTTTTTAAGAGGGCTGGACAGTGGCAGAGAAGGTATTCCAGCGTTTCGATCGCTTCCTGCAGCTGTCGTCCGCTCATTGCTCTCTGTGGAGTTTCAATGTTTGCATTCGTTTTTCTCAGTGACTTATGTACATATATATAGTATGTATATATCTACACACATACATACAAGTACATATACTTGTACAAGGAGTCTGTCACGCAAATACTCTCACCTACCTACACATTTTCTTTAACAAACGTAATGGAGTAACAAACATTTGCGGCTTACTGCATATATTTGACGGTCGGTTTGTTTGTCTGTTTTTCTGTTTGCCACACAAAAAATTTATCAAGTGGCTCGGCAGGAAAACACACACACGCAAACGCACACTCACAAAAAAATCAAGTAAACAAAATACAATATATGTAGATGCATGTGTGTGTGTGTGTGTTGCAAATGTTTCTACTGTGGATTGAGAGTGTCAGTGCATGGAGGAAAAGCCTGAAGTTGGAGCTGCGGCCACTGCGACTGCGACAGCGACTGCGTCTGCAAATGTGACTGCGACTGTGGCACATAACGTTCTGTTCGCTCTACTGGACGCGTGTGCGGATGTATGTATGTGTATGTGTGTGTGTGTGTGTGTGCATGAAAAATTACAAGTCAGCGTCACAATTGAAATATTTCCGACTCAACGCACAGAAATGCGCAATCGAAAATAGTTATCTTGCCATTGGAATTTGCCCAGAAATATGCATTGCCGGCTATATGGAGGGCCACTACTGGGGCAACTGGGGAGGACGGCCCCGGGCGGAAGTGGCAACGGCTGTGGCAGCAATACTCACCATTGAACTAACCATGCGGGGCCATATGTGTGGCAGCAGTGCATTATATTTTTACACTGTCAGTCCCGCAGCCATTCAGTCTTTCCGAAACTCTGCCCATCTCCCTGAATTTGTGTCTGTGTGTTGTTTTGGCGCTTTGTACGCCACACTGGACAAAATTTCCATATTTGATTGTTTTTGGGGGCACGAATGCTTTTTGCATGCGTTGCCCCCATCCCCCGCACCCAACTGTCCTTCCCTTCTGTTTATTGAAAATCGCACATACGTAAAAATTGCGGAGTGGCAGGAGCGAGGAGACAGAAGAGAGGCAACAAAAGCATTGCATACTAAGATGACAAAATGTGATTCACAATGCCGACCAACTAAATAGCATTACTGCCTCACAAACACGATTACCAAATTCTCGTACAAAAAACAAGGTACTAACTGTCCCGCTGAAGTGTACTGCAAGACTGTAGTTATATTTCGGATTGGGACTTATTGAAAATGGAATCGCATTCAAAGTTTCCAACGCTGCCGGCCACATAGAGAAGCTTCAGTCTCCTCCCGACTACGCTGTTATCGCAATTCTTCCTGATTCGGATGTTTTTTCTTCGACGTTACAGACCGTGTGGAGGGGTTTGAAGTCAACTTTCTAATATACCTGTAATGACGAACGAATTATAAACGAGTTGAATATAATTTTCGAATTTCTGAGACAACTCCTTGTAAGATGGAGATCATCTCTCTTGCTCTAGCTCGTATAGATATTGCTAGACAATCGAATAGTTTGTGCACACATCTCTCAAATTGCGAAATATATGCACTACTAACCATTTAAGAGATTTGTAGTCATGGCGTATATTTAAATTATTTGCCCTTTAATATTTAAAGTTTTAATAAATTAAAAGTTTTAATTTAATAATAAATTTAATAGTGCTTTCTCATTTCGTCTAATACAAGTAACAGCATTTTCTTATGGTGTAAGTATTTAGCTGATCATCACTGTGCGCCATGGCTTTGATAAAAAATGGTACTTAAGTAAAGAAAAAAGCTGTGGAAAAATTAAGCCACATATGACCAAGCAAAAGGGAGAGATAATGCAACAGAAGCCAAAAAAAAAAAACAAAAAATTAAATCGCAAAAGAATGAAAAGAGTAACATTCGCAGCAATAACAATAATAATAATAGCAAGCACTGTAAATGAACAAGTCGGCAATAGTTGGGCTGAGGAATGAAGCTTTAAGTGTATGGTAGTGGCTGAAGCAGAAATGATCAACTTTAAACACTAATGATAATTACCACAACTTGAGAGAATGGCAAAGCATACAATTCCTTCATACTTCCACTTGTTGCACTAAGAATAATTAACAATAAATAAATAATAAATAAATAAAATAATAGGTGTTGCCCAAATTGAATTTTTCTAGAATTGTTTAAGCTCGACCTTACTCACAAACTGGCTTACCTCGTCCCATCGTGCCCAAAATTTAGAAAACTTATCTGGAATTACAGCTGAAAGTTTTACAATTAATGGTGATATTTTACTTTTTTACAGTATTATTAAAAAATTAATATTGCCGTTAAAAGTATTTCGTGTTTTACGAAAGTTGTTTAAGTTGTTTAATTTAAATGTATTCTTTGCATTATTGTTATATGAAACGAGTGCATGTTTGGATATGAAATTAAAGGTAATTCAATTACCTTTTAAAGAGTATAAATATGCTTGGGCAATTATCACCCAAAAATAAAAATAAGCCATATAGTTGCACTAGCGAAAAAAACCTAGCCGTACCAATTAATAGTGTTTAAGGCTCGTACTAGGCGTATAGTGCGAGTGGCCTTGGCTTAGTTGCTTGTGATTAACTTTTTGGCTGTGTTAGTTTTTCGATTAAGAGAAATGTTTTAGTGTAAGCATCTGCTCATTTTTTTGTTGCTTTTTTTTCTTCCTCCGTTATCCATCTCTGCGAAAGCAGAGTCAATTTGTGCAATTTTTTTTTCTGTTGTTCAATTTGTTCCCCTTTCTGTGTGTTTTCTGGTTATTGTGCCTATAAGTGAATGCCAAATTTTCAGTCCCAGCCACACTTTTAAAAGCGGGTAAGTGTTGGAATTTATTAACAAATTATTATTATAAGTGCACATGCTTCTGCGCTTAAGAAATATTTAATAACGGCATAGTTGTACTTTCCGCTTATTCCCCTTCGCAGCAGAAGAGCTGAGGAGAGAGCCGGGCAGAAGTTTGGGAGTTTACTGCTCTCGCGGCTAAAGTCCAGTTCTTTTGTTCCGCTCTCTTGTGCTCTCCCATGTTACAGTTATTTGATGCGGTTTGAGCGTAGGAATACGTTCGTTTATTATGTATGTATGTGTTTTCTCTATGAATTTTGTTTTGTTTATTAGTTTTTAAATGAATAAGTTCAGTTCTTTGTTAACTATAAATAAATAAATAAAGCAGTGGATATAGCACATTGCACATAAGCTCCATCTTTAATGAATTTTTTTTTTTTTTTTAAGAACTAGTGATCTTTATGTAATTTTCTATTAACTGGAACTAGAGGGCTCCCTTTCTTTTTTTTAAATTGTAAGTTAAGAGAGTAGCACATGATATATCTTTATTTATGAGATGGAGGGTTTCTCACCTCCAAAGCCGACGAGCTAGAGCCAGACAACGGAGAGTCCTTGGTGGTCGTTGATCAAGCGGCTTAAAATAAGCTTTAAATAAAAATGAATGACAGTAGTATTTGATGAAAACAATGATCAACCTGCTATGAATATATAGTACTTGTATGCATGTAGCAAAATTTTAAATCTTTCTATAAGCTTCCTTATATTTAACACTATTTTAGGGAAATTCTTAACAAAGTCCAGCAGCCAAGTCAAGGATTTGCTAGCTATAAAAGAAACTCTTGCACCTGCACCTGTTGTATCATAAAACGTACAAGTAAACATTCTTGTTAAGATGATGGTAGGTGTATAAGCAGACCTGTAGGAGCATGAAACGTAAACTTTCTTCTTAAGATGATGCTGTATGAGCAGAAAAAGGCATAGAATTCTGCCTTTAATCTCGTCGGCAAGTAGCACCGCTGCAATGCAAAAGTATCTGAGCAAAATGTTAGAATCTGTGAACAAAAACAAGGTAGAATGTAACAGTTGAACAAACCTGGCCGAGTGACACCCTGTACCCAAAAAAAAAACAGTTAGAATGCGAAGTTTTGTGGGAAAAGAGGGGGAAATCATAAAAATAAACTCGTATTGTCCACGGCTTAGGAGAGTCTAGCGATGTTTCCTTCTGTTACATACCTTACACAAACCCAATATACCCTTTTTACCCATCGGAACAGATTGGATTCCATAGCGACTTTAGGAACAGGGAATTAAATGTTAAAAGAATGAGTTTACTTGATACAAATAGGCTGCCTTGAATACCTAAATAAGTTACTAAGAATAAGAACTGCGGTTCTGGCCCTGGATTGTTTTTCAAGAAGAACTCGAGGAATTCCTTAAAGGCCTTGAGCTGTTTTTAAATGTATTTAAATTGAATATCGTATTTTGTCTCATGGCCATTCTGTCCCTACTGAATTATTGCTTGGCCTGAAAAGGACTGGTAGTATTTCCATATTGGGCATTTTTGTCATATATTTTTGCTACCGCTGCAGCACCCATAAATAACATATATATAGAAAAATTCCTGAACAATTTAAAAGTGCTTTAAATATTTTTGATTTGTTTTTTAAATTCATATTTCGTGTCACATTGCACATTTTCAGTTAAAATGTCAAAAAATGTAGACAACTGATTCTGAAGGCAAAACTATTTCATTTTGTTGATTATACAACAAGAAGAACAACAACACGAGCAACACCGATGACCAAATATAGCTTCAAATTGTTGAGGCCAAAGCCATAAAATGTGCCGGACTAGAATTTTACAATTGAGGCTCGTAAAATTTTACGAAAATTGCTAGGGGAAAAAACATTTTGTGGTTGAAGGCAGTTAGCCAAATAAATGTACAACTAGATAAACAAGCCGTTGAAACTATTGCCGGCACACACACTCCCTCACATATTCACACACACACACACACACATACAGATTGCTGCAAACATTCAGATATAGCGCAAATAATGTGTGGCATGCCTGCTCGCCTGAAAGTAGGCAACAAAACGCCAGCCAGCGGCCAACCCTTTTAATCATCAGCTGCTTACTGTTTATTTTTCATTTCATGCTACTTCTTTGCGAACATACATACATATATACATATTTGCCTATGCTAGTGAACAAACATGAGAACGTACACACATACATAAGGGGGTGGTCCGATAAGTACTTGGCCTACAAAAGAGAAACAAACGTTTTGAAAAAGTGCCGATTTTTTTCTCAACATATATAAGGAGACTCCTTATAGCTCGATACAATTGACCGAGCGATTCTCCAACCTCTTTCACCCGTCTGAAAATATACGTTTTCGGCGATAACGTTCTCTTTCGACTCTGTTGTTTCTTTCTTTGGCCGTTTTTTCTGAAGTGGTCTTACGAATGCCATTGTTTTCGGGAGTAAGCAAACGCCGACACCTTTCTCTGGCCAAATATTTCATTCAGTATTCGGCCCACGCGGTCCATTGAGGTGCCTACTGTCTCAGCTATCTCGGGCATCTTCAATTCGCGGTCTGCCAATACGAGATCGTGGATTCACCGACCGATATTGCTCTTTTCCCATTTTTCTACAATCCGCGAACACGGCCGCTTTCACACGCGGTAAAAATAATACCAAAAGTCCGATTCGACTTAAATCTTAAAAGTAGCCATCTCCAAGGATGTACTGCACGATAGCTACTTTCGCTTACCATAGTGGTGCCATCGGGCGGTAAGGCCTACAAGTAGTACTTATCGGACCGCCCTCGTACGTGTTGGAGTGTTGTTGCCAATTACGCCGCTTGCCACTTCAAACTGGAAGTAGCGTATTTTCTGAGGCTCTTTAATGAAATGGCACCATCTCGTTTCATTAGTTGCGCCCATAAATACGTTACAAATTTATAGTGGCCGAACACTAGTCGAACACCCTTATACACACACACTCGGACAGGGCATTAAATATTTTTAATTAACAGTTTTCTGTGGGTTAACATGCCTGCCATTATTTAAGCGATTTCATTTGTATGTGTATGTATGTATGTCTGTATGTATGTCTGTCTGTCTGTAGGTCTGTATGTGAACTGTGCCTTGTTTTCTTATGTTTGCCGAAAATTTGCTTAATTAAAAATAACAAGCTGTGGCAACAACGAACCCAGCAACCACACAGCCGCAAAGCTACAAGCAAAACTTTGTTTAATAGTTAGTTAAGCGTTTAATTTTCACAGTAACAACAACAGCTCCCATGAAAGCAACAATAACGGCAACAATAAGATTAAAAAAAAAAAAACGAAACAAAAAACGAACACTTTCCATGAGGGGAGGCCACATATGCTTTTTGTGTGAGTGCGTTTCTTCTATATGTGTGTATAAGTTTTCGAAAATGATTTCCTTCTTATTTGTTACGTGAGGATGGCAACTTCTTCCTAATGCAACATTTAAGTCTAGGTATAAATGTTTCAAAGCAACACATAACGACTTTGTCTCAGACTGCAGAAACATTTGCATGTCCTTCTACTCTAGGAGAATTCAGTTAGGTTTTGAGAAAGTAATGATTCAATATACTTACTCTAGAAAAGGGTCACATCTTATATTTTATTTCTGCATGGATTCAAAGTTGATTAAAAAGCTTTATTAAAATTAAATACTCAGAATCGATTAAAACATTTGAGCTAACTGCATTACGCGCTGTGATAAATTTTATACAAAACTTAAAAGCTGTTTTCAAAACAAATGAATGGAAAGTAGTACAGACATTAGCGCATTAGCAACTGACTACCATTTATACGGAGAGGTTCCATCTCGTTTCAATTAACCTTTAATACTGATATAAGGTCTCCTCCACAGAAGAAAACGATCCTATTTCAATTCAATATCAGAAATAGATATTTCTCTATAAACTTCATATAATTTTAATTTTTACGATCCGCACAATATGCCAACGAACTCGATCTATATCATACTCTACTAAATCATTTGGTGAGTGAACCAGGAAGTGCGTGCTGCATAAAAGCGAAGCTGTCTTTGTGGCACCAACAGTTTGAAATTAGTTCATAGACTACTACTACTGGTACTCGCACTGGTGAGCAAACATTAAGCTGCATTAGTACATGGGAACAGTTTCCAGTGCTTATCGCTTATCGCCAATGTTAATCAGCAAGAACTCGGAACGAAGACAAAAACTTTTGCTTTCAATGCCCAGGATAAGCCAAATTGAAATCGTGTACGCCAAAGTATAAGAGGCTTAAAGTTGCCGCACTAAAAAAATTTCAGTGTTAATTTTATTTAAAAAGGCAAATCCGGCGCCCAAAAACTTTCATCTACGTCGACGTCGACGTTGGCGCTTGCGTCGACGCCGTCGCAGTTGCTTGCCGCGCGCCTAATGCCAATTAGAGGATATTTGGCGAACAGACGGCCGCAGAACATTTTTGACGATTAGTGTTCCTGATTATGCAATTCCCTTTAATCTTCTGCTACGACACGACAAGATGGCGATGTACGACTACGGGTACGGGTACAGATACGAACCGGAGCGTAGCGGACCCGAGGAACAACATCAAAATCAACTCAAAATCAAAATCAAAATGATTGACAACCGACAGTTAGCAGTTGGCAGAGAGCGAGTGTAAACTGTAAACTGAAAACTGAAAGCTGAACGAAAATTATGCACTTTAAATAAGTTTTTGCGTTAAGTCATTATTCAATTAAATTTTGCATTGCCAGTGGCAACGACAGACGCCACGGACTCTTCTGGATGGGGCAGGGAATAGAATGGTGGGGAATGAGAATGGGAATGGGATGCTGAATAGAGAGTGTGACTGTGAATGCGAGTGTACGAGTATAGTATGTGGGTGTAGGTGCGGGTGTGTGTGTGTATTTTTGTGTCTGTCTTTGGTCTGTTTAAAGCGGTTGGATGCTTCGTACATTTTTAGCTTTTTCATAATGTAATTTTTCGAATAAGTGCCGCAGGCTTAGAATGTTATTGGGTAGCAAAAGAGAGATTGCCACAACAAATTGGTGAAGGGAGGAGAGTAAATCGCGAAGCATGAGCAACAAGGATGTTGAGTGACTGAAGGACGAAACGAACGAACTGAACTAAACTGAAGGAAACTGAACTGAACTGAACGCTTCTCTCTCTTTGTCTGTCTGTCTGTCTGTCTGTCTGCCTATCTGTCCCAGTCTGTCTGTCTGTCGCAGCACGTCAGTAAACAACGTTAGTGTGCGGCATCGCCACCACCCCTCCAGCCCTAGAGGGCGCCTCCACTACATGCCATTTGCCAGCATTTGGGGTACGACAAGTAACAAATAACAAGCAACAAGCTACAAAGTACACAAACGTTCCCAGTCAGTCGGCAGTTGTCAGACAGTGGCTCAGCTGTCAGTCAGTCAACGACGGCGACGTTGGCCACATTCAGGCAATGTTTACATAGCATAGCAAAAGATTTTCAGGCCCCATCGCCCCCATCTTTCTCTCCATTTCCTCCATCTTCCATCCATCCTCCCTTCCCCTTACCTCCCATACAGCTTACGCCAAAAACAAAGTTGTCGCAAGTTTTATGGGCGCGGCAGTTGCAAAAATTTAACTTTTTAATTAAGCATGGAAATTGTTTAGCTGCTGCTACTGTTCCTGCTGCTGCTCAGACACACACACACACACACACACATACATATATACATACTACACATACACACAGACACACATACAATTATACATATACCGAAACAAAAGATAGCGCACAGCAATGCAGGACGGGACAGCGGCAACAACAATGCCGTCAGCCACAACAAGCGCAATAACTGCGGCTAGTCAAGAACTGAACGCAACAGGCAAACTTGACACAAAAAGCGCTTCAAGAGTCGCGACGACAAAAAAACAACAACAACAACGACAACTTTAAAAATGGCGACAGCTTACCGCGGTCAAGTGCTTGTGTCTGTGTGCGTGTGTATTAGCCAACCAGCAAGTGGACGACTATAGTAGCACAACACAAAGTCCCCATTATATTATATATATATATATATATGTATTTTATCAAGTCAAAGTGCTAGGCAGTGGTTTTTCTGATTGCTGCCGCCATTGTTATTGCTCTTAACATACTACAAGCCATAGAGGCAGAAAGAAGGGACCAACTGGAATACATACTGGAATATTCAATAGAAAAAAAATACTGCATTCCTGTATTTTGATAATATATATATCTGTATTTTCAATCACAATCAAAACTAAACACAAAATAGTGCACTATTCACAGTTAAATTAAAAGGTTTCAATGTGGCACTAAAACATACTATACAATAAAAGAAGCTAAAAATAAATCTTCCCTTATCCTTTACTGTGCCCCACTTTCTTCAATATCTTTATTCATTCATGATCATGGGCACCGGATATATATTTAAAAATTTCCCTTTTTATTTTCCATTTGAAAGCATTATCCCTGAAAGGTTCTGGCAAACAAATGATTGCGTAACATTCAGAAATGATCCTCCGACATCCTTCCAAAGGTACGTTTTTCTGTTGGGCTAGGCAATCATTTACTTCGAAAGGCTTCGACCCTGAACAATGGCCGATGGGATTGAAAAACTTATACGATCGATTGCTGTTTTATTTCAGGCTCAAATCCCTAGAAACGTGATTTGTTTTTTGCAAGTAATATCTCTTTGTACATATTTGTCTACTATTTCTTAAGTAATGCACTTTCCTCATGTGCCTGTTATCCTTTTTTCTATCTCTCCTTCATTTGTCAGCAAATACAATTGCACTAAAATATTTCCTATAGTGTCAATAATAAAACTCAATTGTAATTGCAAATAAACTCTCATATGTCAACACATTGGAGGCAATAAATCAACAACCTTTGTCCACTGATGTACACATCATCGGTGTACATTGTTATACCCTGTAACGAAAGGGCAAAAGACTGTTACGAAATCGTTCAGTTTTTGTAACAACAAATAGGAGACGTGGTAGAGTCAGAATACTAATACTTTAATACGAGTTCTGGAAAGTTTACGAGCTTAAGTCACCAGACTTCGGATTGGCAAAGAACAAAGATGCACCCAGCTCTTCAGTAACTCCAGTAATTGATGGATTCTTGTAGTTGCAATTTTTTAGATTTTTCTTACCCATATGCACAGTTCTTAAGCAATTTATTTATATATTTTTTTCTTATTAGCTGCCCATGCACTGTCCTATATGCCCAACATGGTAACACACTTTTAGGACCTTCACTGTAACTTGTAATATTAATACGAAGAAATTAAATTGGTTACATAGCATTAGCTAGCTTGATTTATTTATTTATACTATTTTTATGTCTATAACTTCATTTAAAGTAGAGCTGTCCCGACGAATATAACTGGAAGTTATTGCCAATTAGGTAGAGAATACGAGGAGTAATGACAGAAGCTTAGGAGAATATGAATACCAGGCTTTGTTAATCAGGCTCTCACGCTCTCCGAGATTCTTTTGGCTATACAGTTGATAGACAGACGGGCATAGCTATTTGGACTCATCTCGTCATACTGGTCAAGAACGCTTTCTTCTCTATGCTATGGATCACAATTTTGGGTATGGATTAAAATTGAGGGGAACTGCCACTCTATTGCTTGAAGAATCTCCTGCATACAACTCAGATTTATAAACTAACTTGCGTTATATAATTATGTACGGTGCCATATTTTAAATAGCAAGAACGTAGAACAGCAGCTCACCGCAGTAGTGTTGACAAAGCAATTAATTAAAAACGTTCATATAATATGGCCAGCATAAAATAAAATAAGTTCATCAACAATGTAATAGAGAGAGTTACTTCTGATCGTCGATCCTCGTAAATTCATTTTTGTACATACAGCAATACTGCTACTTTCCTCCAAATAATTGAGAGCATCAATAAATGACACGGCTAAGTGCATACAAATTGAAATATTATTATTATTATTACTTGTATTCAACTTTTGTCACTTAGAATTAATCCTAAATCAAAAAATTGTATACATATAGAAGTAGTATATGTATTGCCAGAGCATTGAAGGCCTTCAGGCTGAAGAAATTGAAATATCCGCTTAGACAATGAAAGCCAATTCCAAACGTTTTATAAAGTCTTTCATTTCTTTAGTGTGTTTACACGGCTTTCAACATTTTAATGATTTGGCATAGAGGGGAGCTGCAGATTTTCCACACCTTTGCTCAGCTACATGCCCTTCTGCCCGTCCACTGACAGTTGATTTGCACTCTGATTGCTCAAAAGGAAAATGGAAACCCAGAGCCGCACATTAATTAGATATACATACTAGTACATATGTACTCGTACAGTAGTTAGACAGATGCTGAGGCTCCTCAGCCACGATTGGACGGATGGGTAAATAAAACATAAGCTCCTTTTGCCTTGCAATCGGCGCCGGCGCCGGCGTCGGCTCCGACTTAGACGCTGGCTTTCCTCTTCTGCATTTAGAGTGCAGCTTGGATGTTTTTTTTTTCTTTTTTGTATTTGACAACTGATGCTAGTAATTATAACGGTAAACAGCACACACATACACATACATATGTGCATGTTTGATCTTCTCCTGTTCTCTCGCAATTTTTTGTATTTGCTCAGCCAGTTTGTTATAGTCTTTGACTTGGCAAGTTTTCCACTTCCACTGTACAGTGGTCACAAATGCAATTAGGTCCGAGAAAATCAACATTTTTAAATGAGCGCAATCGTTGTTATTTATTTAATTGAAAAACTATTCCGCATATTGAAAGCTTCACAAAACCACAGCAATTTGGAAAACTCAAAAAATATGAAGAGCTTAAGAAAACTTGAAGCAATTAATAATAAATTATTTCAACAACGAATAAAAGAATACTCTTGGCATTCGAACAAATTATTAAAGTTCCACTACGCAATAATATTTATTTCCAAAAATGTATATCTAAGCAAAAGTTAGAGAAAGCTCTTTATTTCGATGTGTTTTAGCATTCGCTTCCAACCCGAAAACAACTTTTAAAACAAAAATGGATTGTGCTCGGTTGGTTTTAATTCGCTTCAAATTAATTGGGAGATTTGCCCACACTTTACCCTATAATTAACCCTAATCCTACATAGTTATATATTTTTGTTAAAATACAAGTACATCGAGTTTTTATATAAGTGACATTTTGTGAATTCGTTTATATATGTTTTCAGACATAACACAAAACATTTTTTAAAAATAAATGAATAGTTAGTGCCATTCAAAAGTCGAGTTGTCTTTCGACAACATATTGCTTTAATGTTTGATAAATACGATCTTCAAATATTTTGGATTTCTAACTCCCCAATATTCAGCAAACCACGGTTTGATTCGCATTGGTGCCTGCGAAAAAATAAGACATGAATTTTTGCCAAACAGAAGCGGAGAAGTAGAAAGAACAGTATTTGGTTTCAAAAAATAAAAAGTTCAAAAAATACATAGAGCTGTCGTTTTATATTATAACAACAAGATATGTATTTCACGGAGAAAAGGCGACACAGAAATAAATATTGATTTCAATAAAGCAAATGGCACAAAAATAACAAATCCTTGGCGACATGTTTAACAACTTAATTACTATTTCGGGTATAGTAGCTTTAATAATAAAATCTTCATTTGAATCGAAATAAGACAGGCCTCTGTACAAAATAATTTCAAAAAAAGTTTATTGTAATTTATAATATTATCTGAACAAAACCTGCGTGAACATGCTGTGGAAATTCTTACTTGTTTAAATGACTGCAAGCTAATGAATAAATACGATAGAAATTGCTTGAACATGAAAAAAGTACTTATTAACTCTCAGTGGTTTAATACATTGAATTCCTTTATAATATAAATTTATTTGAGATCTATTAAACACATAAATGCAGATTATTCAACCCAGAAAAAATCTAATAAGGGCAGTATATGAATATATAACTCTTATAAAGAAGGAAAAACTTAAAAATTACGTTTTTCTTAAAGCAACAAATCCAACATTATGTTTTGCGTAAATGATCCTGGTAAAAACTCGAACGGTGTCCCAGCCAGGACAGCTAGAAAGTTTTTTCTGTGCATTTGATGGGATTGGTTCGAGTAATTTACCCTGAGGTGATTCCATATCGCCAGGCACAATATAGGCATAATGAAATAAAAGATTAATAAGAAGACACAAAAGCAAAATTTAATTATATCAATCGCTGTTGAATAAAATTTCTATACTTAAAATTATTATTATTTTTTAGTTCACATTTAAAGAATGCTTTAAGCCCTTAAAAAGAAAAAAACAAATAATTAGCTTGTAATAATATTCCAACTGGATTGAAGCAAATTTCAAAAGAAGCCTCGGGCAAAGAATTTTAGTAGAATTTTGAATTTTTTATCTATTTCCAGACACAAAGTGTGTATCACATGTAGGTTAATTTCTTTGTTGTTCTCAAAATTAAAATTTGCCAAGAAGAGGATGGAAAAAATTCGAAGGATTCCATTATATTGTTGGATAAAGGGTGCTAAAACAGTCGGTAATGTAATGGAATCGTTTTATGTAAGCCCGCTCTTATCTATTCCCAATCCTTGATATTTTGGACTTGCAGCCTTAGAACACCTTAGCTTTCAACCGACTTAAAAACAGTCATAGACAATATGTACTTTTAGGCAAAATGCAAAACACATTGGCTTAAACAAAATTTGTTTATAATAACTAAATACAAGTATTATTGTTATCCCCTATCCAAATTAATTGCAATGCAAATGCAGTGCAATCACTTTCCATTGAGGAATTTCCTAGGGCCCTCTATTTTCATGATAAACAGTTCAGTAGAGCATGGCGTGCTGCTTAAGCCATCGATTGATACAAGGGCGTAGGCAGCTTTTACCAAAAGGGGGGGCCAAAAAATTAAAATTTTGATTAAAAAATGCACGATGCATTTAAAAAATAACTTATGCATATGATCAATGAAAAAACTTCAACAAATCCAACTCAAATCCATTTTAAGGCGAAATAATGCGTCATAATAATGAACGTGTGGTCGACTTTATATGGAAAAATTTGTTTGCCACCCCCCAGCCCTTGGATTGATATTGTCTTCCTACTATATTTTGCATAAGAGACTCGTTTGTAAGGCAGCATTTATCGCATTACCTTTGGAAGATGTCCTTGTGGTCGTCTTACGATAACATTCCATTGACAGCTTGAATTTAGTGCATAATTTAATGTATTTAATACATTTGTTCAGGTTGCTTGCATATATCAGAATCTGTAGTAGCGTTTCATTCCAAGCAGATTCTTGTGAAATGTTTTTCTTCTCGAGTAGTGATACGTGAATTCAAGCACGAACAACTACCGAGCTCTTGTTTGGCAAGTGGCTTAGTAGCATGTTTTTGTCAGCTATTGCATTTAAAATCGACAGTGTTCAGTTTGAAAGTTAAATTTTCTTAATGCTGATACATATTGTGCCTGCCATTAAAGGGAACCGCTAATTGCTCAATTTAAAATGCCTTAAATAAAGATTTATGGGCTCGAAATTGGAAAATAGAGTGGTGCTAGAAAAGAGCAACTCCCCCGCAGCCAATGTTAATTGTGCGGGCAGAAATCATTTGAGCCACTGTGCGCCACCTGCCTCAACTCGGCCGTCGCACAGAGTTGAGTGCCGTTAATTATGATTTTTTGCCACTCCCCCCCATGTCCTTTCTGCATATTAATGCGTGTTTATTTGCCTCGTTTCTAGTTTATTGCAGGCTGTTGCAGCCGCGCTCTCAATTTATGCTGGTTATTATTATTATTTATTATATGCATACACGCCTGTATGTTTGTACGTATGTGTGCATATTGTGTGCAGCATTTAGGTATGTACTATATACGTTTGTATGTGTACTGCACATAATTCATTTAGATAGCTCCTCGAAAGGCAAACGTCAGCAATGCCACCTTGGCGTTTAGCTTTGTTCTGTTGTTTGTGCAATTAATTGGGTGCCGCACCGACTGCTGTTCGTTAACTAATTAAAATTTAAAGTGGCGCCTAATTGACAATTTCGAAGTCTGCCCAGATTAAGCCCCAATATGTTGCATCCATTTCAATCCAGTTGAATGGCCGCAGTAAGTAGGCCGTTTCAATTGTAGGCACAGCTCGTAGAGCTCTAAAGATTCAGCTCAGCAAGTGAAAACTTTGAAATTTTAAATCGGATTATCGCAAAAATTGTTTTACAATTTTCATGCGGCATTTCATGTTAGTATTTTATAGTTGTCCCTCCGTTGACATCTTGGCCATCACTTGCTGGGGCATTTATGAGCGAGTGTCTCCGTTTAAAAGATACACACACACACACTCACTCCCACATGTGTGTGTTAGTGCATTGTGAAGGCAACCAATCAAAATTCCAGTAATAAAATCAAATTTTCATTGCTTTTGTGCATTTCACTTTGCCAACCAATTTTTTGGGCTTTTTTTTCGGCTGTAACGAGCCACAAAGAGCTGCAATTTTTGCAGTTGCCGTTTCATCTCTCGTTTGTTTCAACACACAATCCTACACTCATACGCACACACACACACACACACTATTGCAAATAAATGCCAAAGGACAAGCGATGTTGTGTTGCACTTTTTGTTTTTGTTCACCTCACCTCAAAGAGTTTTTTTTTAGCCTTGTGTAGAATATGCACGAGTATGTATTTAAATTTTTTACACATGTTACAATGCATTTTTAGTAAAAGGAAGGGCATGCTGCCCAAGTTGTTTTACTTGCAACACCAACTGCAGTATCCAACAGTATCGAACAATTCGAAATTATTTCTTTTTTAACCGGCGGCAAATGAATTAAATAAATTATATCATAAAATCATACAGTTTTGAGACAATAGCTTGACTTAAAGAAAACTTTAGCTTTAGCTTAAGAAATAAGTATATAAAATATAATATATAAATTCTATTATTATTTGATGATTTATTTTGTGAAAACATAAGTTCATTTTATTGTTTGTTGTTCCATTTTGCATTTTATATTTTAAATTTACTTTCATTTTATTTTATTTCGACAAAAATAAGCTGTCAGCATAGGTGATAATATTAAATACTACGTTATAATGAAGGCCTTTAAGCATAGCCTAAATAGTAGAAATCTAATAATTATAATTTAAGCATAATCCAAATTCTGTTGTACACCTATCAAGGAAAAGAAGCAGACAATTTCTTGATAAATTGAGACGCCCTAAAAGGACGAAGGAAGAATGCAATGAAATAATTAATAAATTATATTATTTGTACAACTATTACTGCTATCATATTTAAGCGTCTATTTTATTATCATTTCATTGCTTTTTAATTGCTGATACAAGTACATGTTGCCTTACACATTTGTTTAAGAAAAAAAACAGCCGACCAACTCCCATGAAGGCTGCTGTTCAACAGAAAGTGTTGTTGAGCAACCAAATTAGTTAGTTGTGTTTTTTAACCTTGCCTTCCTTTATTTTAACAAACAATATAAATGGTCAGAGTTCGAGTTGATACAAAATACTTGAGCAAATATAAATTATTCGGAATGTTTTACCTTTATAGTAAATGTAAACTAATTGTAAATCAAAAATTGTAAATGATGTAAATGTTTTAAATTATTGCTTGCAAAGGGCACCAAGAACAAAGCAATTGTATTACTGTATTATCACTGCTAATAATAATTGTTGTTTTTTTTGTAATTAAACATTTTTTTATTAAAATCGTCTTTTAATTGTATGAATAATACCCTCAATTACATTTCCTATCTCCCATAGCATATTAATATATTAGTATATGCATTTGATTGCAAGATTGAAGATTGAAGGCACAATTCTGTAGAGTAAGGAAAGTGTATGCGTGTTGTCAGCATTGACAGGATTCAGGACGTTTTATTTTGGGTTCTTATATGCTAGCCTGAAATATTTTTCCACATTGTTCGTGGCGTTCGATGGTTAGATGGCTGGCAACCAAAAGCGCTTCCAAAAATCCATGGAAAGTGCTAAACTTGTAACAATAACTTTTACGCACGTCAGAGCAGACTCGCATGGAAAATTTTCACTCGCTGCACAATGTGTGCGATATACGCAATGGAAACGCAAGAGAAAAAGCAATAGACAGCGGACTAACAGACAGACAGACAGGCAGACAGACAGACAGACAGACAGACAGACAAACAGATAGACAGACGTACTCAAATTTTTCGTTAGATTTTTCTGCTTGAAATGCAGTAAAAAAATACTAAAAGGCGGCGCACAAAGTGAACATGTTTTTGAGTTTGTTGTAGATGTTGTTGCAATTGTTGTTGTTGTCGTTGTTGTTATTGTTTTGCCACAAAACGTTTGGCAGCTAGGCAATATTTGTACAGACGCACACACACACACATTCACACATTTAAGCCTCTTTTTCACGCATGTGATATTTTTCGTTTTCCTTTTGTAACCAATTGGCTTTGTGTAATTTGCACTTGGCAAGCGCTTCATTAGAGCGCGAGCAATTAAAAAACTGCCACTGGCATCCGGAATTTGTTGACTATAAAAAACCATACATACATATGCACAGTTTTTTTTTGCTGCAGTTGAATTAAATATAAACATTGAAACATGGAACAAAAAACATATTGGTTGCTCAAAACATGCGCAGAAAATAAAGTTGATCGTGTAAGTAAAAATGTGAAATTTTATAAATCGCTCTCACAGTTTAAAAAACTCGTTTACTACGCATCTGAAAATGGTGGTTTTGATTTTTTTCATAATGCGAATGATTATAAAAGGAACGCTGTTGCTTCATATTAGTGGAGGAGGGCCGCAAAGGCTTTGAGTATTTGGAACCCATCGCACATTCTGTAAAAGCAAGTAATTACTCTATTGAATTTTAATGAAATTACATTTCCTTCTGAGATTATATTTTTAAACAAGAACAGATTTTTGTTTTACTGTTGGTGTGTTGTTTATGTTTATTTGGGAAAAAAAGGAGGAAGAAAAATGTCACAACTTAAAACCTTCTTTAAGTCTTTAAATTCCTCAAAGGAAGACACCACGTGCTTGAACACTTACATATGTATACATAGAAATTGTAAAAGTCGATGTTTTCGCACCAATAACTGAATTGCATTTAAGAAGTTTGACGCATAGAGGCTTGCCAATTATTATTTAAATTGTAGGCATTTCTAGCCATGAACAAAAAGAAGATAAATTCCAATAAAAATTAAACAAGGCGGAAGCATCAAATATCAAATCCTCCCAAATGCATTTCAAATTGTTCTGTTTTGTGAAAGTACAAACCATTCACTTATTTCTGAAAATATTTAATTCACATAAAGTGAGACATGCGATTTTGTATTTTATATTATACGTTTTGTTCTGGCAACTGTTCTAATACATTAGGTTGAAATTGCTGGCTCGAGGTAATGGTTGGAAGTGCAGGAAACCTCGAAAACTGCTGTGAAGTATAGTATAATATAATAATAATGTGAAATGTAAGACAGATTTTTGAAAATTATGTGTAGCCCACATGGAATGTTCAGGAATGTTGAAGAAATAATAAATAGAAATAAAGAATAAATAGCAGAAACATAGGGGGCGATATTATAACATTATTTATGCATTATCTCCAAAATGGCACAATGGCGAGTACTTCCAAAGATCACAAAATTTTCAAGGAATATGTTTAATATGTTTATACAAAATGGCTCAGCAATAAATGTTAACAACGATTCAGAAAAACTCTGCGAAGAAGCATATGAGTAGCTCTATGTTTGTTAATAAGTAAGTAATCATATACTTGTATATACTTGTACATCAAAGTTCGTGGATAGGATTGTACCATCCCATATAGAAAGAATCCGAATATGACAATGGAAATTCATAGAGCATGTCTTGGAGTAGCAACCTCACTACACTGCAACCAATTGTTTTACTGTTGATTATTTTCTTCCTTTTTAAAATCTAAAATCTCTGAATCACGTATTTTGGTCGATAGGGTCGGTAACATTTTTTGGACATTGGGCCCAAAGGTTCCATAGGGTCTTCTGTGCATATTTATATGTAAATGTGTTTCTGTGTTTTTTTGGTCTGTGTGCGCGTTATTTGTAGAATTTATGTGGCATGCACTTAGAGTGACTTTGTGGTTTCATTTATGAGCTTTTGCGGTTTTATTGCAACTACAGGCACGCACGAACACTCACACAGAAACACACAGACACCAGAGGGCAGACACTCGCCTCGTATCAGACGTTTATGGCGGTCTCGGCCGCATGCTACTTAAACCGCACCCAAAACGCAGTTAGCAGTCGGAACTCGGAAGTCGGGAGTCGGCAGTCGGCAATGGACAGTCCCCTCTGTGTACTGTCTACTGTCCACTGTCCAGTGTCCACTATCCACTCCATATAGTCCGCAGCCACAGCACGCAGTGACAATACAAACTGAGAGTCAGACGCTGATAATTTATAACCGGCCGTACCGCAAAACGCAACGCAAAAACCCAACTGACTGGACCTGTGCATGAATAGTCAGTCTATTAGAAGCGCGTTAGTCGCACAGGTGCTTCAAGAACGGATTGAGATGGAGCGGGAGGATAGGAGTTGATGGGGCTGATGTCGCAGTAGCCAAGGTGGTGGACAGTCAATAAAAGGAGAAGGGCCGCCAACAAGTTGATGATTAATGCAACTTGAATTGCCAAATTATACGGTGGTGGCATTCCTTCTCTCATTTTAAGATGTAGCCAGCAATAAAGTTACCGACAATTGTCAAAGTAAAGTTTTTGTTTTTGTTTTTGTTTTTTTTTTGCACAAAAACGGACGAACATCATGGGCCTAAGTAAAAGGACGCCAGGCATGGCCGACAATCAGTTCTACTTTTACATGCCTCTCGTTGCTCGTCCTTAGCTTCATACATACATAATCAAATCGTGTGCTGGCAATGTCTGGGAATGTGAAGTGCCAACGTCCGTATGTCCGTGTGTCCGTGTGTCCGTATGTCCTGTTGCCAAAGTTGTCGCAAAGTCTCTTGTCTGTACGCTTTACGGCCCCAGTTTTCAAGCTCAAGCTTCCTAGCTTAATGCTTCATGCCCCATGCTACATGTTCCATGCTGCATGCTGTGTACGTATATGCTACCCACTTCATTTTATATGGCATAGTTACGGACACGCACACACACACACACACACACACACACACATACACACACACATTAATGGAACGCTAGGCGAATGGGGAGGGACGGTGGAGAAGGGCTTGTATGCCGTGCACCCTTTTCTTGCTAACTTGCTGTGCGAAAAATGATTAATGTGATTTTAACTTAAAATTTACATTGTGTTCATGATATTTAGTTGAATTTACGAGCGCTGTTTGAGTTTCCGAGCGAACAGGAGTGGGGGAGTTGCTCATTTTAATGCTCCAACAGGCGTCAGCAGGAAGGTAAGCCAAGTAAGCTGAGGGCTATAGAGCAGCGGAATTAATGATTGTTTTTCATTGCCGCCCTGCAGCTGCTGAGACAAACAGGGTCGGGAAACAGGCGCTCAACTAAACGAAATGTTTAATGATGTAAAGCATTTAAGCAGCTATCTGTTTGGTGAGTTTCGGAAGGACTTTCAACTTGTTGATTAGCTGTTTGTTGTTGTTGTTGTTGTTGTTGTTTAGCATCGGACTGTAGCGGACAGACAACTTTGTGAAATATACATAAATTCCTAATGGACTTCCCATTAACGTAATGTTTAGCCAACAATGCAACAAACTGCAGTTGGCCTCCGACATACATAGCACCACTGCTTCGACAAATTCAACAAAATGACTTTTAATTCGAATACAAGTTGTTAAATACTATCTGTTGTCTGCGAGTCTCTGGAATTAAGTATCAAAGACATTGAGTCTTCCAGATTATGAGACATTTTGACATAGTTTTTGAAATCATTAAATCACAAAGTTTTGATTCCATGTTTGCTGTCTGCCCATATTCATGTACTTGTACTTTGCCTTTGCAAAGGATATAAAGCCACAGCCAAGAAATTAAAATCTCCTTGTATGCAGTAAGCCCCTGTAGTACATAGTATAGATAAAATCTAAAATAATACTGATCATGATAATATATTAGATACTTTGTGCAACTTACTACGTGACTTTCAAGACGTTTTGCATCCATACTATAAAGCATATGCTTTCAACTCATTTGGGTCAGCTGGTGTAACATTTAAGTAAAAAGAAAACTCATTCATTTCAATAATATCGTTTGAAATACAAGTAGTTCAGAAGTGTACAAAATTTCTGCCTATCGCCCTTCAGCGCCAATGGCTATCTCTTGCAGGTGGAGTACGCCACGGTGGCCGCCTCTAAAGGTGAGACTAGCGTCGGAATTCGGGCCTGCGACGGAGTCGTGATTGCGACAGAGCGCCGGTTCCAGCTTGGGCTCGTTGACGAAGCGACATTGCAAAATGCGAAGAAGGTGAGTGAAAACATTGGCATTACCTATTCTGGACTGGAGCCGGACTTCCGGGTGCTGGTGGATCGTGCACGCAAATATGCTGAGGTCTACCGAGTCAAATACGATGAACTGATGCCAGCCTTCGAGCTGGTGAAGCAGATGGGGACTCTTTTGCAGGAGTACACGCAGTCGTGCGGAGTGCGACCCTTCGGAATGTTCCTGCTATATGCCGGATGGGAATCTGGTGGACCATTTTTGTACAGAACCGATCCTTCAGGCGCATATTGTGCCTTAAATGCAGCAGCATTCGGAAAGAACGCCGCTATCGCGAATGAGTTTTTGAAGTGTCAGGCTTGTGACGAAATGAAGCTGGACGTTGCTGTCTGCACTGCCATTATGGCTCTCAAGAAGGGCTTCAAGGGGAACTTGTCTAAGCACGACATTGAAGTTGGCGTCTGCCATGAAAACGGCTTCTCATTACTGGATGCTAACACCATCGAAATACACTTGAACACGCTTTTTGATTGAAATAATACAAGTAGGTTCTTGTTCTTGCTCGTGTTTTTCGTTTTTTACTATATTCTGCGACACAGCAAGCCAACAAAATTTAAAACATAAATAAAACCATAAAACCAAAAATTCAAAATGCACTCAATAAATAAAGTTTCGTTATTCAAAAATATAAATGTGTGCATTCATTTGGAGTGAAGGGAATTCAAATTCGGTTCTTTGCTAAGCAGTATAGCAGCACAGGTTTAATAATGCTGTCTGTCTGTCTGTCTGTCTGTCTGTCTGTCTTTGTTCTCCAGCATTTCATTCTTGTTTATATACTCGTATTCTGCTTGCTCGCTAGGTACATTTCTAAAATACATACATCCATTGTTTGAATGTATCTCAACATATTTTCTTCGGACTGAAAACAAAATTGACATCATGTAATTATTATGAATATTGATAATTAATTTGCTTTTTTATTGGGTAGGTAGATAGGTAGGTACGGCAGCCAGGGTGTAAGCCCTGACTCATCCATCCATAGAGCTGCCTGGATGAATTTGAAAATGTCTATCGGCTTTCTGTTTGCTAGTGCCGATAGACTTGGGAAGAGGCTAGCTTCTAGAAAGCGTTGTCTTGTCCTTGACAGGACTGGGAAGTCACAGAAGAGGTGGGTTACAGTTTCCTCCTCTTCGCTAGAGCGAATGACAGTATCAAAGGGAGTGTGGGGATACTCTTCGGGGATGCAGTAGTCAGTGACTGAGGGGATAGTGTCATTTCTCTCAGGATTTTGGCATGACCAAAACATTATTCTGACCTCTGGTTGGTTTCGTTCATCTTCCCTAAATGTAGTGCCCGAAGCAGTGTAAACTCCCTTTCCCTTGCTTCCCATTTCACATTTTTTATTTCTTTAAACGGACATTGGACAACATTTGTAAAACAAAACATTTCGTCAAATTTTTTCTCAGAATAAAAACAGAGATAAATTAAAAGTTAAAAACAGTGTTGCTTGTTTTTGGGCAACTAATACATACCACTTGAGTGCCAGCTATGGGTTTTCCGACCAATAGCATGAGAGAGCGTGCCTCCACCAATAAAAACACCCAAGAATGGGTTAAATATTTGGCATTGGAAAATGCTCATATTTGATGATGAGATAATACTTGCATATTTACGAGCTGATATTTCTTTAATACTTCTTTGATGTACTTTAATTAATTAAGCAAAAATTGAATGCAAATTCATAAACTACATTTAAACTGTGGAAACGCGTGATTGTGAGTGTGCGTGCGTGCGTGCGTGCGTGCCACCTCACTCATGTCACGAGTGACATTTCGGTGAATTGAACAAACACCAAATGTCAGACATCAATTTAAAAGTGGAAATTATCAAGAATAGCAGGAGCGAGCGGTGATGTTGATGTTGTTCATGTTGCTTGCAGACAGACACATTAACAAATAGCGTCAATAGGCAGAGTAGCAACAAAAACCAAATCAAAAACAAAAACAAAAACAACAGCAAAAGCAAAAGCAACAACATCTATATCAACAAAAATGACAAATTTTAATGAGCGACCAATTGACGGGCATTTTGTGGTTGGGTTGTTGGTCGGGATGTCGGTTGGATGGCTGCTTCAGTTGTTTGTTGTTTTTGCGGCTTGCTTAACACAATTAATTAGTTAATGCCCATCGCTTTGGCGTGAAATTTATTGCTATATGTATGTACGAGTGTTTGCGTTGCTAGCTGCTTTTGGCGTTCTTGTTGCTACTGCTGTAACTGTTTTTGTTGTAATTGCTACTAATTACGGCCGCTGCGATTGTAGCCAGGCCAACGAGACGAAGATGGAGGTGATGGTGATGGTGATGAGGACGACGACGACAACGACGACGACGATGATGGTGGTGATGATGACGACTTTGTCTGTTGTTGTCTGCTTACACTCGTCCAGCCGCATCTAACCACGCCACCCACCGACCACCGCCCACCGCCCACCCCCACTGTTTGTCTACTTATGCAAATGCGGCCCAGTCGACCGAAGTGACGCGGCCTTCTGCGCCCCGTGTATTATGCCATGTACATACATACAAATAGTATATATGTATAAATAATTTACATAAACATCTAATTGTTGGGTGGCTGTTGCTCGCCGTGTTGTTGCTGTAATCATGCTTAATTGTTTTCGTTGGCATTTCATGTTAAATGCTCATGATTGACAGTTTGTGCTTTGGCGGTTTTATGGCAACAACAGGGCACAAACCGCTCACCACTTCAAGTCCGACATCCCAGCTCCGCCCAGACCAGCCCAGATCCGCCCCGCCCCGCCCCATTAGGCTGCTACCGCCTCCTGCTTGGATCGGCGTTGTAACCGCCAGCGCCACAGCCACCACTATCAGCAATTGCCGCATTCTGCGTGCCCAGCTCATTTGATGTGCCCTTAAGTGTTTAATGACACGTTTGCATTACACACACACACACACACACACACACACACACACACATCAACACAAACACACGCACACACATAGTGTTGGTTGGCTCCTTGCTGTTGCTGTTTCAGAACCACAAAATGAATTTCAGTTTTAATTCGAGTTCCAGTTACATGAACGTGGCTATTACGAGTATTTCATAAATTCAATTAAGCAAATTGTGCGAAGTTATGGCCAAGAGTGGTCGGCCATATGTCATGGCTGGTGATTGTGTTTGTTCCATTCGAATGTGAATATCCTGCCTCTCCATTGTACTCACAAACTGCAGACTCGTACATGCAGCGTCTTCGATGTCGCATTCCAAAATTCCTCACCCAAATAAACTCTAGTATGCACAATGAATTGTGAATGAATCAGAGTTGAATTTGGAATTTCTTACCAAGTAGCCACTACATTATTTTTCAGGTCTGATCCTTATATTATCGTGGCGGTCAAATTTTGTATTGCTGCAGGCACACAGTCTAATAGAAACACCTAATATGGACTTTTAAAAAATCGAAAATCCTCAAAAAATTGATTGTAAATAAAAAAATAATATATATATTAATTACGCAATTCAAATGAGTTGTGGTCAGTCCAAAGTTGAGCCAAAGTCTCAAGCACAACACCTGCTGGCAGATCATGGACAGAGATACATTTGGGGTTATAGAATTATTAGAATTATGATGAAATAAACAATTAAGGGTGCGAATTTTTAGAACAAAATTCAAAAATAGATAAAAAAAATAAATTCCTGTGCATTCCCAGACTCAGTTCCCGCGGCGAAGCCGAAGAAAATATGTTGAAGATATATTCAAACAATGGATGTATGTATTTTAGAAATGTAATCTGTGTCGCAGAATATAGTAAAATAGGAAAAACACGAGCTTTTTTTTTTTTTTTTTTACTTATATACAATTTATTAAACTAGTTTTCTACTACCAATATGGCAGCTTAAGCTAGTTGAAAGTTAGGGAATACAAAAGTTGTCTATAGTAAGTATCTATAGGACGCACTTATATCTATGTACATATATACAATATTTACAATGTTTTACATGAAAAATGATTATATTTTATGATATATACTATATATTTTATACAAGGGCTCTTGTGGGGAGATGGTGTTAGCATCCAGTAATGAGAAGCCGTTTTCATGGCAGACGCCAACTTCAATGTCGTGCTTAGACAAGTTCCCCTTGAAGCCCTTCTTGAGAGCCATAATGGCAGTGCAGACAGCAACGTCCAGCTTCATTTCGTCACAAGCCTGACACTTCAAAAACTCATTCTCAATAGCGGCGTTCTTTCCGAATGCTGCTGCATTTAAGGCACAATATGCGCCTGAAGGATCGGTTCTGTACAAAAATGGTCCACCAGATTCCCATCCGGCATATAGCAGGAACACTCCGAAGGGTCGCACTCCGCACGACTGCGTGTACTCCTGCAAAAGAGTCCCCATCTGCTTCACCAGCTCGAAGGCTGGCATCAGTTCATCGTATTTGACTCGGTAGACCTCAGCATATTTGCGTGCACGATCCACCAGCACCCGGAAGTCCGGCTCCAGTCCAGAATAGGTAATGCCAATGTTTTCACTCACCTTCTTCGCATTTTGCAATGTCGCTTCGTCAACGAGCCCAAGCTGGAACCGGCGTTCTGTCGCAATCACGACTCCGTCGCAGGTCCGAATTCCGACGCTAGTCTCACCTTTAGAGGCGGCCACCGTGGCGTACTCCACCTGCAAGAGATGGCCATTGGCGCTGAAGGGCGATAGGCAGAAGTTGAACATGTTGCGACTTATTTTTGTACACTTCTGAACTACTTGTATTTCAAACGATATTATTGAAATGAATGAGTTTTCTTTTTACTTAAATGTTACACCAGCTGACCCAAATGAGTTGAAAGCATATGATATATAGTATGGATGCAAAATGTCTTGACTTCAGATTTTCTACTTTGTCTCTAGCTAATTAAAATTGTTTTATGGGCATTTTTTTGCGGGTTTTCTAACGAATTTCCAGCGAATATTATACTCATAACCGAGAGCGATAACCATTTTCTAGCAACTCTTTCAAAGCCAAATGCACATTAGCCAATAATCACACAATTTTTTGTTTATTGAATAAGTTTCAAACGAGTACGATATGTCAACATTTTAATAGTTTCTCACCTGCACATTACTTTAGTGAAAAGTTGTCGTCATTTCTGAACCGATTTATGTATGTATTATATACAATTATTTGAACAATTACGTTACTCAAAACCGAATATAGTTGTGTGTGTTTCTTTTGATGCAACACAGTAAACGTTGGATAAAAGTAAGCTGAAGAAACTCAACGTGTTACAAGTCGTATAGAAAAAATGTTCCAAAGTATGTTAAATCGGGAATAGAACTACCATTTTTCATCCTTTTGTCGATTCTATACACGTGTAACAATAATGTATTCGGGCTGCAGCATCTAAATACATTGATAAGCTGATCATAGGAATTTGGATATTTCCAGCAAATCTACAAACGAAATTTTAAATTTTTTTTCGGGACAAATCTCTAGTGCTAATAGTATTATATGGCTTTATTACATGTTTAATAATTTAACTCATAGCAAATAGTAGTTTAAATACAATTTGTAAGATAGCAGCATTTTGAACACTATTCAAAGTCAAAGCCACAATCACACAAAAAATAATTTGAAATTTGTCTTAAATAATATTTCACTCAAGAGACAACTCGCGCTCATTGTTCTGAGCAATGACTTCCCTATTGTGGCTTGCCACAACCGTATTGGCCGTGTTTTTGGTTCAGACGTTCATTTACACTCAAAATCATGATCTAGCCTTGCAAATAACGGACCCCAACAGCGTTCTGCAGGTGCTGAAGGAAGTTTCTGTTGGCGTTCTGGAGAACATGAAGATTGAGCTTAAAACAGCGCTGGTCGCTGGCAAACATTTGACAGCAAGGGCACAACAGAAGCTTCGTAATTTTCGCAAAAGACGAGAGGAGGCGAGTGTTAAGCAATTGAAGCATATTCCTAACGAAGAAAACCAAAGAAACCAAATTCAAAATTCTTGTTGTGAATGCTAAGAATTCAGCGAACGGCCTGCACAAGATCGATTGCCTCCAGCAATGTCTGTTTAAAATAAAATAAACTATCCAAAGAAATATAATACTTATAACAACACTGTTGGTTCTTGGTCATTTATCAGAAATCCCTTTCGCCCACGTTTCGCCTCAAAACCAATTCTCGGTGCCACTGACAAAGATATTTTTAGACATAAAAATAATCATATGTAAACCTTGTAGTTTTTCAAAACACTAGAATTCGCACACAGTAGAGATGCCTACTGGGCCCAAATAAAAAATTACATTTTTCAAACTTCAAATTTTACTGAGTTAAGTCTTATTTTGTGAGTCAAACGAAAATTAAAGATGAAATATTTAAAAGACGCAATTCTTGTTTAAAATAAGTACCAAACTGTGTATTAATTAAACAAACTTGGCAAAAATTGTCTGGTAATAAACTGCCACTTAAATATACAATACCAGCGAAACAAGATGCAAGTACTTTTTCCAATGCTAGAAATGTATTTAAAAAAGTTACAAATAAATTTAATGAGCCTAATTCTTTATACATTTAATTGATTTTTCCGGAAATTCTCGCTGGCTAGTATTAATGCGAACAGCATATTTGTTTTTTATTTAACTTAGTACGTTAAAGAATTTAAGCACAATTAGTAAGTCAAATGTTGTCGTCGACAGTCAGCTGTTGCTGAGGGGACATGATGTCAATTTTTTTTTTGTTTAAATCAATTCATTTAGATGGTGGTGCTGATAAATTATAAATTATTATTAGATGTATTATGTAGGGAGAAAATTTCGTTTATAGAGAAGCAATTTCAATTTATTTGACTCTTAATTAAATCTACTGACAAAAGAATTGATATAAAAACCATAATAATAAAGCAAATTGAAAAGAATGTAAAACAGAGTTCAAATGATTTTGAATATCTTATTAAAGATTTTTATATTATTTCTAATTTATTTTTAATTTTTTAATTTTTCCTTTTTTTGTTGTGGCAACTGATTAGTGTTTTTTCTCAAACAAGCTTGTAAAATAGTATAAATAATATCTTGATTATTTGTTTGATTTTAAAAGATATTTATTTTGATATTATATGTTGTTTTAAGAATGAATAGTAGTATTGGTTACAGATTCCCTACACATACTGACTACATCGTTTAAGCAACTTTTGCCACACTTGCGTTTTATGTATGAACTCTATACAGTTCAAAAAGCAACTTAATTGTGGAAGGCTTGGTTGACTTGGCCATTGTCCAGTTTAGTTAAGTGCAGTTCGGACCAAATTCCATAGCATAGCTGTTTCATATAATATTCTTTCACTTTTCTTAGCCACTTGCTTTGTTGCTTGAAGCCCTGCTAAGCTGCAACCTTGGCAAATGAAAGCGAGGGCAAGACAATAGACAAACAGACTGGCGGGGAGGTGATGTGATGCTCGGTTGCAACAATTAAAATATGACACACATGCATGTTGAGAGAGAGAGAGAAGCTGGAGCACCATGTCCATGTCCATGTCTATGCCCATACCCATGTCCATGTCTATGTTGCACTGCTGCTGTGGCAGTTTTCAATTGTTTACGGTTATGAGGAGCGGCTTATGTTTTACGTGCTGCAGGGCCCTTATACTGCTATTGGGTCTGCAGTTGCTAACAAATTGTATTTCATAGATGCAGCAAGAGGATTTTGCAATTTAAATATCTACAAAGTGCATGCACCCACAAAAATATACAAGACGTACAAGTATGCTATACTTGTATATATGTACATATATGTTGGTAACCTCGTACAGGTGTGTGTAAATATGTATACTTGTACATAATGTATGTAGAAATACAGGGTGCGCCATCTTTTATGTCGGTATGTAAAGGGCACATTTTGCTGTGTCCAATAAAGGCGGCCACTTGATTGATGTTGTTTTCAAAAATTACTCTGAAGAAATTGCACAGAACCAAATTAAATAATAATATCTCATACTTGAAAATCGGTTGTTTATTTTCAAAGATATTCAATGTTTACATACCGACATAAAAGATGGCGCACCCTGTATATGTACATCTACAACATATGGATAGACAGAGCACGCATTTCTTCATGCTCCACCAGTCAGTTAGTCAGACAAACTGACAAACACAAACTGAGCGCAATCCATGCATAGAACTCTTTGATTTTTAGCAGTTTAATATGAAATGTTATGCAGCAATTGTCCAGTCTGTCCGAAAGAAGGCCCCACAGGCACTCCAACTTTGCTGCTATTTATCTTTTTATCAATCATTTACTTTCGCTCTCCGTCCATCTCTTCGTCCGTGCTAGCACTGACAGCATCATGTATAAATAGTTTTTGCATTTTCGACTAAGCATTCTCAATCTAATTGATCTCTTTATGCTGCACATTACGTTTGCTTCCGCTTCCGCTTTTGCCTTTGACAGCCACTACCTCTTCCATTCGTTACACTTCGGCTTGAATATGAAAGGCAATGAAATATATATTGCATACTTTCAGGCTGAAGCGTTTTTACAGCGCGACCACATGACGTATGCGTGATGTGCGCGCTTTAATGCAGTTGTAAAAAATACAAAAATAAAAGTATTTCCCTGGCCTCAACGACGCATGAATACCCTCTACACAATTTGCGACCGAACATTCTTAATCAAAACATGCAAATAAAAGAAAAAAGTATCCTTTGGAAGTTCTGCGAGAAAAAAACTAAATATTTAAATCGCGCGTGATGCATTTTATGACTTTGTTTCGCTTTTTTGAAATGCCATAATAACAATTTCGACATTACACATAGCCCTCGAGGTTTTCTAGGAACGCAACGTGTTAAGAGAAATCGTTTTAAATGAGACATGGACATACAACGTGTGGAGTTACCTTCCCAGATTTCGACAAATACACAAAAAAAAGTTTTGCTGTTTAAATTTTCGCTGTTTGTCAAAATAAACACAAAGTTACTCCATCAACAGAATAATCGTATTAAAAAGAAAAATGTTTTTTAAACGGAAAAAATGTAAAAGCAACTTAATACAAAATGTAAAAACCTTTTGGGCGCCTTGGTATATAACCTAATGAAAGAAAGAAAGTGTTTTTCAATTACTTAATGGCTTCTATATCACACAAAATATGTTTATTTTAGCTAATTCTCTGTACAACTGCAATGGTCTTGTCTAACATATGCAAATCGTTCTTGAAGTTTTTATATAACTAAGCGATTTATATGTTCAGTTTCTTCAGAGTTGCTGCCATCTGATTTTGAATTGCGCCCTCTTTATGAAGAATAATTGCAAATAATAATTCTTTATACATGCCTTTTTCTTCAAGCACAATCTAATATTTCTTCCCAATTACATCGATGAGTATGTTTTAGTTGTATCCGAAATCCGAAATGAAACTGCAAATAATATCCGAATCCATGGCTTATACGAGGTTTTCAGCGTGTTAAAGGGGGGAAGGAAACAAATGTATAATCTTGCTAGACAGAGTTCGTGTTAAAGAAGTTCGTGTTAAAGGAGAACAAGGTGTAGAACTCCTTTTATCAGTCACTGCTATTTATATAAGAAACCAGATCCAAAGTATTTAATGCGGGACAAGCAATGTGAATGACGCCTTCTTGGAACAACTGACATGGCACTGATTGGAATAAATAAACACATAAAAAACTCAATAGATGGGATGTTGTCATATCTATGTTATAAGTTCTCGTATGCCTCTTGTGAAGGGTATAAAAAGAGGAAAGAAAAAACACATCGGCACACTTGCAGCGTCTGCTGTGGCAATGAAAAGTTAAGTGGCATGTGGTTGATGCTTCAACATAGACTGAATGACTAGAGAACGTGGAAAAGGAAAACGACGTACTGTGCGGATATTTGGGTCTAGAGTCTAATTGAGGCATACACACAAGGACACACACACACACACACATATGTATATGCTCACGCACATTCTGCCGCTAAGAGCACAATTACAGGCAACAAGGTATAAATAGCGATCGCGTTGGCAATTAAAACTCAACGGAAGCATTGAAAAGGGCAAATTTAAGCTCAATTTGAATTTGTGAGTGCCTTGGCGCTTGGCTTAGGTAGGCATTTGGTGGGTAGATGAAAAGAAGTATGGTACGCTTCTGCGAGCACATCCACAAGTGGTGCTAAGTACTTACAATTATAATGCTTGCCAGCTGCTGTGGCTCGAGAATGCTAGAGCGAAGTCAGTTGCAAGTTTATTCAGATTCTTGAATAATGTACTTCAAACTGTTAGAGTCCTACAGTTGCTTTTATACTATCTGCTGCTAGTAGTAAGGACTTTCCTGAGTTCACTAATCTTTCAAGTAATTAATAATGTTGACAAAAAGAAACTTATTCTTATTAATAATAATATTTACGACGCAGCTATTAATCTTATTAAAAGTTAAACTTGACAAGAAATATGACTTTACCTCCAGATTATTATTCGATGAATTTCTTTGATATTAATGTAATTAAAGCCAATGGTTTTCCACATCAAAAGAATCATTACACAATCCTGTAAGAAGTAATTAATGAAAATAATATTAATATATATAATGCTTTATTTTGAATTATTTTTAAACTTTTTACTATCTGTACATCTGCACATCAATAGTATTTTGGCAATTTTCTTTATTTATTATTTTTCTGTACATTAATAATTTTGTAGCTGGCCCATTTATGCTAGGCAATGAATTTTTGTTAAAATATATTCCATTTTCACATTGAAATTCAGTTTCAGAAAAGCTCTTTAGAAGCTAGGATGCACAAATACTGCGCTAGGTGCCAGGAGTGTTTTTCCCATTTGGAAATTCTTGGAATTTTGGTAACTACATCTCGTTAGTGATTATGTGTCCGTATGCCAGGTTTCATTATGATTGGCCAATTATTAAGAAAGTTAAGGCCGTACATATAATCTCTGCCCAAACTCTGTCCGCAGTTGTTGCTGTGGCTGCTGCTTTGGTTCAAGTCTACTTAGCACGCAAGCCAGATGTAAGCTGAAGCAATTGTTAGCGACTGCTGCATTCTAATCGGTTGTGTTTTGCGTTGTTCTAATCGTACTTATGAATCCACATACATTGGAATGAACAACAATTTCCTGAGTAGGTGTGTTTGCCAAGGGAAACAAATTTATATGTTCCTTGAAAATACTTGAAAATCCTTCAATGCCAAATTAGAGGTTTCGTTGTGTTCATAACACAAACTATTCCAAATTAATTAGTAAAATTTCCAAAAACTGCTTGAGTTTTCCAAAACTTACACCATTAAAGGACGCTTGTGACGAAAATGCAACATCCTTTCCGTAATTACGACAAACTGTTCTATACGTTTATTTGCTTTTTATTATTGAAGCTAAGTACAATCAACAAATTTGTCATACAGATTTTGTAAAGTCATAATTTGTTCTATTTAATGCGCTTCTTCTATACTATTTGTATAACTCAAGTAGTTCTTGATATTTTACTCTAATTTTTTTGTAGTACCTCCCCATATATGTTTGTCTCCAAACCGATAAGTTGTAGTTTCTATGTTCGGTGAGTGGAAAATTAAAAATGTATATTACATTTATTAATTCTTTTATAGGCTGTAAGTTTTCTTATTTACAAGTATTTTTTGTTTTAATTTTAAGCTGAACTTCTTTGTATAGGTTTTCTTGTAGTCAAATGAATACTTAATGAGATTGATATTATTTCTTCCGATTGTTCTTCGCTGACCTTATTCACAAATTCTTAAAATATGTTAGGGGGGAATCCGAAGCGAAACTTGCACCCATAATAGTATTACAATTCCTTTATGTTTAAATTTACAAAATGTGCTTGAGCTATTCTTCTCCTACTGACTACTACTGCTGGACAGTATGGTTTTAACAACATATTTTGCTCAGTGCACCTGCGAGGGAGCAGTACTTTTCAATTCCAATCAGCAGCGGAAGAGTCAATTGGTCGGTCAGTCAGTGAGCCAGCCAGTTGGTTGGGCTAGGTCGGTCAGTTTGTCAATCAGTGCCAAAAAGTGCTAAGCCATTTGCCCGTTCATTTACTTATTTGTGCAACGACTTGCAACAAAGCTGAGGTTCAGTAGCAGTTGCAGTAGCAGTTGCAGTAGCAGTAGCATGCTGATGAATTTGCCCAATTTGCGCTCAAAAGTATGCAGCACATTTGCACAGACTGTTTGCAGTTGTGTCTTTTGTGTCATTAGTGTGTACATACGTGTGTATATACTTGTACATTTGTGTGTGTGGGTTTGTGGGTGTGTGGGTGAGCCACGTTCTAAGGTCGCACCTAAAAGGTCAATTTTCTAGTCCGATATCAACGCAAAAGTGCAGACGAAGCAAACAAAAAAAGGAGAAGAGAGCACACGAACGGAAATTTATGAAGGCCAGAATGGGACAACGTGGATGACAACAATGCGCCATTATTTTTGCGTTCGATCAAACAAAAGTCGAAGATTTATGCATCTGGGTGTTTCGTGTGCTGTTTGTGTGGTTCATGGCTTAAAAGTGAGCTACACATGTTGAACGGCCATGTCCAGAGCACGGGGGCGGACAGACAGTCCAGCAAGAGAGGCAGGCACATTCATGCATTCATTCATTTGAAGCTGCTGTCATCGTCACCCTCGTTCTCCTCGTTCTCATCGTTCTCATCGTTTTCGTCCCTTTTGTCTCCGTCCTCCTCGACGTAGTTGTCGTTGCGGCAATGAATGAATGAATTAATGCACATGTGTTTGTACGCTTTGCTGTTGTGAATTTGCTTGTTTTTCGCACAGCATTGACCAACAGGACCAGGACCATGACCAGGACTAGGACCAAGGGCAAGGGATAGTGTTAGAGAGCGGATGAAAGTATGCATGCAAAGAAACGAAAAAATACCGAAAACAAAAGTCAAGACAACACATGCTACGTCCACCCACCCACACACACATTTGTGCGATAATTATCGATGTCCTGCTGTCAAATACATGAGCAAATAAGGCATGTTAAACGGCATATGCATCAGCGACTTTGTGTTGTTGTGTATTTGTGTATGCTTGCTTGCTGCAAAGGCAAAGTCAAAACAGGACGTTTTCTCCCCTTTGGGCGCCATTGTTGTGCAATTGTTCTTGTTTTATTGGGAACTACAAGTACATATGTTATGGTCGACTTTGTCGAACTACATAAGTATGTCTAGAGTACATATAATGTTACTTCTCTTAAAATCATTAAGAATGGCTTTTGAAAATATAGTTTACTGCTACAACGACACCTTAAGGGTTTCCCTTTTCGAAGTGACCATAACATACGTGTCCTTTTAGCTCATAAACAGTGGTAATATGTACTATTAATCCTCCTTTCAATTGAAATTATAATTTACATAATCTTTAAAATAAACATGCTAAATACCAATGCATTGTTAAATCAGAAAATGTAAAATTTAAATACAGTCCACATACAAATAAGAGACAAAATTATATATCAAATGGTAATTAAAGTGAACTGCAGAAAGAGAAGCAACATACATGTTGAAGATAGAAAATAAGTCTAGATCTTAAGTAACAATAAAATTGGAAGTGTGTATGTACAAGTATATTCCCTAGAGACTCCAAAACCGCTGAACCGAATTTGATAAAATTCAGTGGAAATATACAAAATAGTCCAATGGGTGCACCTGTAGAGGGTAATGCCAATTCGTCAACGCGATCAACCTTAGTTTTCTTTCATATTTCTGCTCATTTTCCTTTGTTTGACAGTCACTATTTACTCCCGTTGTTAGTGTTCCACTCGTAAATAAATAAAATTATAAAATCGAATCCACCAAAAAAACATCTATTAGTAAAAAAAAAACAAAATCCAAAAAGAGGAGCGAAAAAAGAGTAGCTGGAAATGACGGTGAACGCTAATCACGTTTTAAAGAGGCATCCACATCTAGAGCCATAAAAACGAAGGACGGGAGTCGCGGCTTCGACACTCCGATCCAAGAAACACAAACAGGAGGCGATGAATATCTTTTGTTTAGACGAAGAAAGATGAACGACGGTGGGTACTCAACTATAATCAATGATCTAATCGAAGCCATAAAAGGAGGTTTTGGGAAAGATGTGACGTCGGAATGCTTAAAAAGCAGTACAATTCGGTGGCGCAGCAAGGCCTTTAATTATATTAGTGGATTAGGCAAACTGTGATCTCCTCTTGGCTGAAGGACTACATCAACAACGTTGTTATCCACAGCAAGCAAAAACAGTGACGTGGTGCTGAGCGACCGCAGATTTAGTCCTGCCGCAACAACTAAAGAGCCCCAAGATAAGGACAACTGTCATGGGAAAATGTGCATCGAGCGTCAGCTCTATCCTTGGAGATACTGAGGTAAGCCTCAAGAACATGACTTGGCGTAAAAGGATAAACCACGCAAATAGCAATTAAAGTATCAATAGTTTTTAGCTCACCTCGCATGTACTTGTACAAGCTTTTGGGCACATTTTCGAGTGTGTACGAGTATATACCATAAGTATAGTAGTACATGTAGGCAGACATGCATGCGGGACCAGATACGAGTGCAGTAGTATATTTTTGCATGTTCATACATATTAGCACATGCTAGTGTGCGAGTGTGCGAGTGTGTGTAACAAGAGCTGTTGGCATGGAATTTGCACAAATGCATCAGCATAATTTGCATGGTTATCGCATATGTGATGAGCCTGTGGAAGGATGTGGTGGGGAAGTATGCACAAAAATCAGTTGCAGTCTCGCACACTGGCACAATAGATCAATGCCAACAGCAGTGACATTTGGTATTTACCTTTTCATATTACTAATATTATTAAAAGCAGAAGAGCGAGCGAGCAAAGCGAGCGAGCGAGTGAGTGAGTGGGTGAGCAACAACATATTATTATTATGCATGTGTGCGTGGAAAATGAGCTGCCAGCTTACCTAGCTTTATACTATACATACATGTACATATACATACATATGTATATATAGTGTATTATGTGCTCATGTGTGTGACCCGACTGACATTCATGATGCACTATAGCATTGGCAAATGAAGTTCTTGCGGTTGCAAAATGAAGTCCAGAGTTCTATGCTATTTTGCCTTTGACAGCACAAGCAGTGGTATATTGTTGTTTTTGTTTCTGTTGTTGTTGTTGTTGTTGTTGTTGCTGCTGCTGCTGCTGCTGCTGTTACAAGCATTCACGTTGGCATTCAATGGGGTGTGCTTCGTCGGTAATGCTTATACATACAACTATATACAAATATGTATATATCTTTATATAAAATCAAGGAAATATTCCAAACAAAAACAGCAGTAAATGAACTCAAGGAATGCACCATTGAGCAATGGGTGTCGTTCGTGTGTGTGAGTGTGTGAGAGGGCGGGGCTGGGTTGGGTACACATCTGCACCCTGACTGCTATTACATTGACTTTCCTGGATGCATACGGTACATGTAACTGTCATTGTTGTTGTGCAGCGAAAGTCGTTCATGAAGGTGCTCTTTACGATATGCTATACTTGTATAATTATGACATAAACGACTGCAGATATTAAGCATACGCAGCGTTGTCCCGCAAAAGTTATCACTAACTTTATTGCTATTACTGTCATTATCGTGGTCGGTGGCAGTGCTTTTACCGTTCTTGCCTAAGGCAATGCAATTTTGTTGCCAATTTTCACTTAATTTGTCGCGCCAATCAAGTACAAATCGCACCCATTGGCAAAACTTCCTTGCCCGGTAAGGCTGCCTTATGCACATACCGACACACACACACACACACACATTATCTTTTACCTAATATATACAGCAATATATACTATATATTTGTATAAAGTAGGCGTCGCTTCGCTTCTGACACGTTCGCCTGTTGATTTTAATCAGCGAGCGGGTTTTTCTGCATTTTTATAAACATTTATTTTTAGGACGCGGTTGGAAGGTCTAAAATCAAAATGGGTCCCGCAGGCTATAGACAGCAGACAGTAGACTATACTGTCAACATACTTGCCACATTTTGTTGTAGTTGTTGCTGCTCGTATCATGTTCAAATATGGATGCGCGTGTCATCTAAACAGCATCGATGCCATTTACCTCAATTTCCAATTATATTCAATTATGCTCTTTTTTGATTTTGAATGACAGATTGCTGCAAGAACGGATTATACATATAAGCTTACCAAATCAATGGCATTAATATGGATGTATGCAATGTACCTACGGCATTGGGTGAATCAGACTTGGATGAAAGTTGACAAAACGGAATTGTAGACTGATGGGAATTTGGAAATTATTATCCAAATATCGATCGGGCATCTTTGTTTCGTGTGGCCTTTGTATGCATTAGACCCTTTGCTGCAGACATATGTTTTTGCTTCAAACTTAGGAGCAGCTATGAACATATCCCTCAGGGCAGAACTCTTAACTGTGAGCTCATTAGCCAGACTTTTGTGCCTTGATTAAATGTGCTTCTTGCCGTCCATTTATTTATTAAAGAAATTAAATATGTTTTGGACTGTCTTCGTAGCTTGTGAGTTTATTAGCCAGGATTTTGTGCATTAATTAAATGTGCTCTCATAACTCTCAGTATAGTAGTTTTGTGTCCGCTCTGAGGTAGTCCGATTCCCGAAACTATTTAACTCAGACCTCTTATCACAAGTCCATTTATTTATTAAAGAAATTAAATATGTTTAGGACTGTCTTCGAAGCCAGTGTTTTTCTTGTGTACGAGTAATTACTATCATAAATAAAACTGTAGAAGAATTATTTACAATTACTAGAAAAGAAGTAAAACCTAGGGTGTAAAACGTTTTCAATAAATTCAGAAATAGTTTAGAATTAAGCTTTAAATGTCATTTGTAAGGTGAAAATTTTAATGAATATAATAGACAGATTCGGAAAAAAAACATCCAATAAATCCAAACTTTTTGAGGCTTATCCCTAGTTGCATATGTGCGAAAATTGTTTGTCTGTTGAAAAGAGATCGATTTGGTAGAACTATAAATCGAAGTAAGTATTTCTGCTTATAAGTATTATTACAAGTTCCAACTATGCAGAAAACGTCTGCTCATTAACAACTTACTATGACAGATCCATGCCTTATTGTGGTTTATACTTGTATGTGTGCAAGAAGTGCATTAGAATATTGCTTAGGCGTTAAGCTTTAAAATCGTAGGAAGCTTCAGGCGCAATTTGTTATTCAAATGGCGCACCGTGTTGTGTGTAAATGTCACTGTGTCGGAGTGTGTGTGTGTGTGTTTGTATGTCTGTGTCTGCGTAAACTGGCAAAAGTCGCACCCAGAGCCTATTTAATTCATGCCAATCCTCAAGTAAACATATTATCCCATAGCTTTTACAAATACGACGCGTCGACCCGTACCAATAAAAGCCCTAAGGCCAGACCCAAACAGAAAAAAACGAACCTCCCAGATGTAAAGACGTCTACCAAGTTGTCTGAAATGAGAGAAAGAAACAAATTTTTTGAAAAGGAAAATAAAAAGAGTTGTGATAATTATGCGTCTTAGACGAAACCATTAAAATAATGCTCGGTTTTGTAGCTACTGTTGTTGTTGTTGTTGTTGTTGTTGTCTATGATGAAGTTGCAACTCAATTTGTTGCTGTGCCAGAATGTGGCAAATGGTAAATGACATTATTTTTGTTTGACAAGTCAAAGCAGCGGCAATGGCGGCTGCGTTGGCTGCGGTTTCGACTTCGGCGGCCACGGCCGCGTCACCTGGCACAAGAGCACTTCAAAGTTGGTAAAGCATGCTTCAAGGAGCGACCGAGTGCGTGTGTGAGTGCGAGTGTGTGTTTATGCGGCCACCAGCCAGTCAGCCAGACAGGCAGTCAGCCAGAGTGCCAGACAGGCAGACAGCCACATCCCTGCTCAGTTAGAGAGTCAGCGAGACAGTCAGGCAGTCAGTCACTTACTAACTCACTCACTCACTCACTCACTCATTCAGTCACACGCTCAGCCAGCGGCTTGGGTTTGGTTGCCCAGTCCGCTGTTTGGTCCCCACTTGTTTGGCTTTTATGCCCAACCGCTAACGAGTTCACCATCACCGTTGCCGTCGCAGTCGCCGTCGCCGTCGCAGTCATTGCGCCGAGCTGCCGCTTCAAGTAATGCCAAGCGACAAAAACTTTAAATGGTTTTAGACAGTTTGTTTAAGCCAACAGCCCTAAAAACCCCCAACAGTTGGCCTGGCGTCTTACCCCAGGCTCGCTGCTACTACTTTTTTCCCATTCTCTTATCCCGGCTCTAGTGCATTTGCATAAATTCAACACTGCGAGCATGTGCTCTCTTAAAACGCCACCAGCTCTCTCTTAAATGTTTTTCAACACAGCAGCGAGTCGCGGCGCAAACTCAACACACGCCGCCCAAAATCCACCCATTTCTGACCCGTCCACCGTACCTGGCGCGTGTCTCGTTCTTTTGTCGCCCTTCTCCTGCTCCTTCTGCTTCCACTCTCCCTGCCACCAATGCCCATTAGTGTCTGCCATTTGGTTGTTGTTGTTGCATTTTTGCTGTTTTTGTTTTTTTGGGTCGTTTTCTGTGTCGTAGGCACCTTTTGAAAATGCAGGTCGGCCCAAAAATGCAAGTGCAAGACGAGAGCTGGAGCTCGAGCCAATTCCCCATCGGATCGGCCCGTTCGCCAAATGAACTTCAAGCGGCACGTAAATGTAAAAAACGCACCGCCAGCCGGACGAGCCTCATTGAAAATAAAGGAAGGCCTTTTTTTTGAACGCTGCCCCTTGTGGGACTGTCGGGTAATAGAGAGAAGAAGAAGAAGAAGAAGCGTAAATGGAAGAAGTTACATTGTTAGCACGGCCACATGCGGCATAAATGTTAATTATAGTGCAGATCAAATACGATTACACCTAATACGGTTTTTACACGGTAGATTGGTTCCAGAAAACCCCGTGTAAAAAAAACATAGATCAGGAGGCTGCTCAGGACCCATCCTCTGGACCTCCCCAGGGACTAGCCGGATACTAAAAACTCATGAGAAATGAAATAATTAATCTTTAAGTTTATTTAACAAATTTAAAGATTGTCCACGTTGGACAGTTTTAAATGAAAACACTCTGCTGATACAACAAAATATGCAAAAATAGGTGACTGGTTCCTTTTCTCCAAAACCTATTAAAATCAGTGAAAAACAATGAAATATGGAATGGAATAAAGTTGTGTAACCATAAATCCCATAATCCAATTTTTAATTGCCAAACCGTGTTTAATCAAAACCGTGTAAAAACAAAATTAGGTGTACTTCCGCAAAAGATCAATGTCCGCAAATTTGAACCAAGAAAATCAAAGATAACAGCAATACTAATATTAAAAAATATTTTCCCGCTTCAAACTATGTTTTTGGATAATGAACAGATCGCACATCTGACAAATGATCAATTATAATGACAAATGGAAAATGGGCGACAAATATGCATGTATGTGTTACCGGACCTCTACATATATACTTAGTATATAACATCTGGACCTTATTAAAATGAACTAGATTCGATATTACTATAATTCGACATTACTGTCGCTATTGATTCGACGCTGCTATTGTTCTTATCCTTCGACGTCTCCTCTGATGCATCGGTCGCTACGCAGCGCATCGCTGGAGGCGATCATAATTGGTCGCTGGCGTCGAAATATGATCCTCGTAGCCACTGCGCTGACAGGTACTGCCGCCATTGTGGTGCAACGAGTGTCATGTTGCATTGCCGGCTTGCGAAACGGTGTAAGCTCAGAACATTTCAATGGCGAGCGGCCTCGAGTCTTGACGACCCTGCACCTTCATCTAAACATTTAGGTTTCGATTACAGTTATTTCGTTATTAATTAAAACGATTTGAAGCAAATTAATGACAATAATGACAGAAAGCATCGATAATTACTTAATTCCACACACGGCTCTCCCAGATTCGGCCCATCACGATGAATCAACTTATTCAGTTTCCGAAACTTTTTTAAAAGTTCTGAAAACCTATGAAAATGTTGTTTTAATCGCCCATGTTCGACCGGGACGCATCCTACTTTTATCGATTTATTTTTAAGTCTTGATTGAGGAAAGTTTCCAATTAATGTTCAAAACTTACGTGGTGAACATTTAAGGCGAGTTAGGAGTAATATTAAGGCAAGGCAAGAGCTGTGATGCGAATAATTCCACGAAGCCGTCCATTCCGGTTAACTGATTGTAAAGGTATTGGTTTTTATAATTACACTCACCCAGTAATTAAGAATATAATTACATTAGCTTTTTATAAGAGAAATCCTGTTTTGTTGGGCCTAATTCTGCTAAATTGATTCCAAAACAAAACGTGTATAAAAAACCATGTAAAAAAGACATTGATCGAATGTAAAAGTAGGTGTTTGGTTGCTTATCTCCAAAACCTATTAAAAGGAAGAGACATCGATGGATAACAATATCGATGATTTCCCTTCGACGTACATCCCTACCTGGGGCTACTTGTACATTTCCAATATTTATCGATTAGTCTCCGAAGCTTTGTGTACTTTAGTCAGAATTTTCCAAATTACATAAATCTATAGGAAAGTAGGCTGTGCTTGTGCTTGTCAGGAACAGGAGACATATCGCCTTCACTTCACAAAAAGTATAAAATAACGAAAATTTACAAACCTATGGGTATTTAGACAATTTTTAGCAACATCATTTGCTTGTCTATCTTGCAGATCTCTCAGAAAATGGACTTTCAACTTTACCTTCTGGTCATACCAACTGTTGGCACATTGATTTACGGGATTGTAAACTGGATTACCCATTCCCGGAAGCGCAATGAGTACTCGTATGTCGCAAATAACATTTTAATGGAAGATTATTTCGGGTCCATGGTGCTGCGCAGCCAAGAGAGGGCTAAGCAAGAAGCCAATGCAGAAGACCCATCTTTGTTTACACAGGAGGCATTGTTGTCTGCTATTCGACTGCAGCTGGTGCAACCAGACATTGATTTAGCCGAAAACATATAGTTTATTTTGATAAATACAATTATTTATTTTATATGAAAAATAATGGTTAATATTTTGCCGGAATTAAAAATGTATCTTTAGCATTTGAAAAGACTAAACCAAATGAATCGAATTTTATATATTCAGACTCTGCTCTTAGATGGGGACAAACGATGAGGGAGAGGGCTGGCGAGAAGGCAGTTGCTTCGGGTGCTCCATCACTACTATACAAATAGCTGTGGATATTGCACCACAAAACTGTGAGGGGAAAACCATTCAATCCTTCACAGAGGATCACAATAAATAACTGTCGCAATTAAAAAATGCATCTTATGTATTCAGACTCCACTCTTAGATGTGGACAAACGAATGAGGAAGAGGGCTGGTGGCAAGGCAGTCGCTTCGAATAGCTGTGGATATTGAAAAGATCCGTTCTTGCACCGCAAAACTGTGAGGGAGAACCAATCAATCCTTCAAAGGATCGCAATCGCATAATCTGATAATATTCAGACTCCACTCTTAGATGTTGACAAACGAATGAGGAAGAGGGCTGGTGGCAAGGCAGTCGCTTCGAATAGCTGTGGATATTTGGAAAGATCCGTTCTTGCACCGCAAAACTGTGAGGGAGAACCAATCAATCCTTCAAAGGATCGCAATCGCATAATCTGATAATATTCAGACTCCACTCTTAGATGTGGACAAACGAATGAGGAAGAGGGCTGGTGGCAAGGCAGTCGCTTCGAATAGCTGTGGATATTGGAAAGATCCGTTCTTGCACCGCAAAACTGTGAGGGAAAACCAATCAATCCTTCACAAAGGATCGTTTTCCCGGTCGCACCTAATTTAACATAATCTGATAATAGATAATAAGTATGTAGTTGCAAGCAAAATGGGGGGAGACGAGAATAGCCCGGCACAGGCATCAAGTGAGTGCCAGGCGCGATAATATAAAACTTCATTTGAGGCAACATGGCGTATGCGCAATATTAATAACAGTATCATCAGCATACATAGAACATTGGCCATGGCACGTGCGAACGAGCTTAGCCATTTTATTTTATGCAGCTGCTAATGGCACAATTTGGAGACAGACACATACCCACACGCATGCTATTAAATACGCATATAATTCGCACACACACATGCACGCAAAACAATTAACTGTTAACATACACTCACACACACACACACACACACACACGTGATGATGTTTCACTTTTACGCTAATCCGCAAACGTTTGTACATTCTGGTTGACTCGCTCTCCTCTTCACCAGCTTGTTGCGTTTTATTCTTTTTGAATTAATGGTCAGTTCTGAAGATACATACATACATACTACTGGTACTTGCATGCACTTACAAACACACACACACGCACACACATACATACGAGTATGCGAGCCTGTATATAATACGAGATCATCATACATAGTCAGAGCTGCTGCTACAGCTAGTTGGCCACACACTCAGACAATTGCGGTGGACGCGCACATTTAGCGCAAATTGCTCTTTTACATTCTCTAAACAGCCACCCACTCGCCCCCCTTCCCCTCCCCCTCCCCCTCCCCCGAGCAGTCCCCCCCATACTCCCCCCACCCTCCTATAAGTATGTGGCTTCCGCTGCCATTGTACTTGTCGCCATTATCGAAGGCTAAGCTAAGATAGCCAGCACATTGTTATGTCGCCGTGTGTGTGTGTACATACATATACATATGTATATACATACATATCGGTTGTGTGTGTGTGTGTGTGTATTAGCAAGCACAGCACTTTGCGACGCACACACACACTCACACTCACACACATATGCATCATTTGCCATTATCGCGTGCGCCTTAAAAGCACAGCACAGCAGCCAACTTGAAAAAGTTGTATAAAAGCGAAAAGCGACAACGAAGTTCTTGGGCCAATAAATAGTCGAAAGCGGCAAGAGAAACAGCAATAGCAACAACGACAACAACAACAACAACAACAACAGCAACAACTACAACTACAGTAACTGAAATAGCAACATCAACAACAGAAATGGCGGCAACAGAAGCAAGCTACTACTTTGCTTTGTCACCATTTTCCCATTGCCATTGTTGGTGCTGTTCCCATTGCCCGCTGTCTTTCTTTCCTTTGACTTTGCTACTTTATCGCTATAATTCGATTTGCTGTTGTTGTTCTTGTTGCTTTTGTTGTTGCCAGCGGCATTTGCTCGCTTGTCGTTTCATTGCACTTAAGAGTGACCATTCATTTTCAGCAACAACTCGTCCTCGAATCAAAGACCTTCTCCTTCTACAAGTATTTTGTTCAATTTATTTTTCATTTTCAAATTCGAAAACAACTGTCAGTTGAGAAAAAGTATGCACAGCATATGGGATTGGCTACTGGGAATGGATAACGCATCTGAAGAGCCAGCAATTACAGTATTAACTAACTACTAAATGAAATTGCACTTGTTTGAAAGCACAGCTTATACGATATTAATATTTTGTAAGATAGCAAATAAATCGTTTGCTATGTATGAATACGAAGAGTCCTTCCTACATAAGGTCATGTGAAAACAACTAATTGTTTCTTTATTCATATGAATGATTTTTAAAGTAATTTCAAAAAATACATCCCTTTTCCTACAGAAAAATTGTATTTAATCCTGAAAGAATAGATATAAACCCACTATAAAATCTTCTTTTTTGATCCAAATTTTTCTGACAATTGTGGTGTTATATACATATGTATGTACTTGTATACACCCAATTCTGTTTTTACACGTTCGGTTTAAACACGGTTTTGATTTAAAAGGGTTTGAAAATAACAAATTTTAAATTTTTTACACGATTTTATTCCACTCCAAGCGAATTCGAGTAACTGATGCTGACAGCAATTAAATTTGTGTTCCTGAATTTATGATGATCTTTTTAATTTTATTTTTTTTTACCTCAGAAATTGAATAGCTGTTTTACACTCGTACATAATTGCTTTTAGTTCCTGATCTTGTCATACATTTAATTTACATTACAAACATTTAAGCTTAGAGTGCAAATCTTTTTCTTTTTTTAATAACTATGCTTATTATATATGTGATATAATAAAATAAACTTGAATACTTGATCTTAAAAAATCCTTGTTTTTTCACTAATTTTAATAGGTTTTAGAGATAAGGAATACGATGCATGTCTTTTTTAAAACGGGTTTTTCTGTAACCAGTCTACCGTGTAAATAAAAATTTGTTACCCAATATTTGTGTTTAATCCTGAAGTAAACTTAATTAAAAACCTTTCCTTTTTTGATGCATCATTTTTCTGACAATGGTGTAATTCTGTTTCTACACGGTATTTTTTTACACGATTGTGATATAACACGGTTTGCAAATTAAAATTTGCTTATATATTTCTTTAGAGATGAGGAACCAATCCCCTACTTTTGCATATGATCGAGGTCTTTTTTTACACGGTTGTTTCTGGAACCAATCTACCGTGTAAAAACAGAATTAGGTGTATACTTGTATGTATACACACTTCAAATTAAGTCAATGATTCAGCACTAAAGGATGTGCGCTGATTTTGTTTAAAATAAAGCCACGCTCAATTAAAATACGATGTATAACTGCTCTAACTCCAATGTTTAGTTGAATCTCGAACTTAGCCAATATTGGGTCTCGTATACTCGTACTGTGCGCCCAAATTTCGGTCACCCTGATTGGACGGGTCGTCGCGATTTTACCGCGATTTACTGTCATTTTTATGGCGCCTGACACTGCTGTTGCGAACGTGGGGCGGGAATATAAGGAACTGGAATGGGGATGGGAATGGGGATGGGGATGAGCACTAAGTGCGCTCGAATTTTCTAGGTACGAATGAGTCCTGAAGACAAAAAGGACGACACAGAGTCTGCCACAATAGGAATTACTTGATTATCGTTTACACGTCGCCAGCACCAATCGGTCAATGGGAAATGGCCACCGGCCAGTGGGAGATGGGAAATGGGAAGACTCCGGCTGTCTGCTAATAGACTTACCAGTCCCTCATTCGGACAGCCGGCAAGACGCTCATTCTTTAGCCATTTTCACGCATTGTGCGTAGATCTTATTAAAATTATTCGATTTGCCTTTTATGTGCTCGTGTGTGTCGGTGTCGGTCTCGGTCTCGGTGTCCGTGTCCGTGTCCGTGTCGGTATTGGCCAGTATCGGTCAGTGACTTGCCAATTTGCTGCCAACTTGGCCAGTTTATTAGTTTGTCGTGAGCCAAGTGAAGACCAATATAACTACATTTATACTTATATACGAATATATTGTATGTACATATATGTATCTATAAGAATATATGCGTGCCTGATATATGCGTGTCTGTCTGTTGGGCCAACAGGGGAAGATGCGGCAGAGGGGCATTGCTGTATCGCTGCCGGGCAAGTGGCAAGTGGCAAGTTTCGGGACAGGTCATTAACTAGTCGTCGTTAATTTCAATTCTGCCCCCACGGCCTTCCATTCGCAATTTATGTTTGCCATTTATAATGCTAAGTGGCCAAGCGCACAGTGAAAGTGTAATTAAATAAACTGAAAAAGGTATAGAGGGGGGCGGACGAGGGACGGAAGTCGGAGGTCGGAGGACGAAGGACGGCCTCGACAAAAGTGTGGTACGAAATTAACAGTGGCGCTTAGTTGCGTGTGTATGTGTGTGTGTGTTTGCTGATGTGCTGTTGGTCCTGCGTGCTCGTGGCATGTCAATAAATAAAATGGGTTAAGTTTGCCAGCCGAATGAGCAGTATTAATTGCGTTTATTTGGTGCAAAGTGCTTGGAATGATTGATGATTGAATGTGATGGCAGTCGAATGCGATCAGCTAAATACATAGCTGAAGCATGAAACCAGAAAAGTCAACGATCAGATTTATGTACGGCTGCAATGAAACACGTTATTGGATAGTCTCAAACAATCAAGCCATCCATTATACTGACTTGACTGAACTGAGAGCAGCATATACATATATTGTATACTTGTAGACTTTTTTGTATAATTGTCACAATTGTTGTTTAACTTGTATTATTTCTCCATTTTCTTTTATTAAGTAGAAAAGAAGGCTAAGCTGCCTGTACTCTAAACAGCAAGATATCTTTACATCATTTGGTTATTCATTATGTTTTTAAGAAAGTGAATAAATTGAAATTGAAATTGAAATTTTTTCGTGTTACAAGCTATGGAAATTTTTATTGAGTGGGAGGTACTTGGTATGATTTTCTTCTATGCATCATTGTATTAACAGCCAGCTATCAACATGATAATCTACACTACTTTTGAGGCCCACTCATGATTACTCATCCCAGCTTATACAAAAATTCGAGTAACTGCGAATATTATCGACTACTCATACCTTAAATAAAAGGGCTATATTGGCAATCTCTGCAATATTTTGCCCAAGGAATACTAAAACAGAAGAATGCACAGTCTTGGCACAATGAATATACATATAATCCTAATCCTCAGATGTCCTATAAAGATAATTATTAATTAATTATTAATTAATTATTCCAAGCTTTTGGTTGTTCCGTCTGCTAGTTATCATTGCTTTTAATATGGAAATTATTATATTGATGGTGATACATGATGTATAAGTTTAATAAATAATTAATTTTTAATAATTAAAATATTTTCGCACCCCCATACAAGGGCGTACGCAGGGGGGCAACGGGCCCCGCAATATGAAGCCGACCACACATTCATTATTATGGCGCACTATTCCGCCTGAAATGGAACCGAGTTGAATTTATTTTATTTTATTTTATGGATCATATGCGTAATATGCTTAAATTATTATTTAATAAAAAAAAATTTTTTTTGGCTTGCCCTCCCCCTTTGGGTAAAGCTGTGTACGCCCTTGCCCCCACACTACAATACTGGTGGATAAAAACCTATGACATTTTAATATCTGGATGCAGCCACCCCCCCTCTACTTTATGTAAGGAAGCAATAAATGGAAGGCATTGAATGCTTTTTTGGGGTTGACGAAGATACTGGCGGAATGTGTGATCAAATGAAAAGCAGCACGAAATCGATTTGTTTCATCTATTCAACTTTCCCTGGTGAGCGAGGGCGTCTTCTGATACCAGACTACGATCTTACATGGCATACGAGAGTGTACGCTGCCCCAGTCGCCGTTTTCCGCCCTTCGACCCGCTCAGGCTGAGTGCTTGTAGGGGTGATTCCAAGCGCTTAACCCGAATGAATCGCATGGGAAAGCCGGTAACATTGCCATCGGACGACGCCTCCACAATACCACTCAGTTCGATGGTGTAGAGCGAGGTTCCATTTCGTATTTTGATGAAATGTCGCATTAGTTCCTCGTCTAGTGTCAGGTAGGCCATGAGGGATTTCGAGTCTTCCAATGTATTGACCAGTTCATCGGCGCCTTCTGTTGCCTCAGATAGGGACGTGGGCAGATGTTCTGTGGAGCTATTAACCTGTTTGTCTTCTTGCTGTTGCCAGCGCTGCATAAAAGATGGAAGCTCCATCGAAATATTGCCGCAGAGCAGGTCCAATACGAGGCCCAGCACAATGATTTGTGCGATCAGACGCCAAAACATATTTTCAATTTAGTTCGATTTATGATAATTTTTCCGTTTATTCAAACAACACAATAGCAACCATACAAGTATTTCCCAACACACACTTGGAGCATTTGAAGTGTACGGCCCCGATGATTGCGTAGTTTAAATTTTCCGCTTGCCAATTTCATGCAGTTTTCCGCTAGTTGCGAAAGTTGGCAGCTAAAAGGAAAAACTCCCGAAACTAAATAAATAAATATGCGCACATAAAAAGTGCCACGCCCTTGCGCCTACAACAACTTTTATTTAACAGTGAGCCAGCGCAAAGTAATATGCATGTGTGTGTCGGTGCGCGTGTGGAAATAAAACTTTTTCATAATTTTGTATAAGAAAAGTTTTGCGTTGTGCCACATAGTTGCAAGTGCTTCCTGCTGATTTTTCTTCTGCGTTCTCCACGCCGCTTTTTATTTTCTTTCGTGGCCGTAAACGCCGACGTTATACAGTGGCTCAAATTGCCATTCAAGGTAAGCAAAATTTGAAATTTCAATTCATGCGTGTCACTGCGAGCACGAGAAGAGAGCTGACTTGACAAACTTTTCATTACTCCACAATAGGTATGTACTACACGAACTAATGTAGAGTATTTGTACATACATGGGTACTAAAGGGCACAAGCCTAGCTAAGCCCCATAGTTTCTCCATCAAGAGATATTTCGTGTTCGGACGAACTGTAAAGGGAGCAAGGAATTTCCTCACTGGTTGCATCCATGAATATATGTATGTTAGTATATTCACTAGATCTGCTACCATAGAGAATTATTTAAAACAAAAATGTTTGATTGAAGTTCACCAATTTGACTGAAACATTTTGAAGAAAACAGCGGTTGGTGTAATACTTGTAAACTATTTTTTACCCAATTATCACCCACGTGGAAGTGACAAAGCCTTGTTACACATTTTATTCCCCAAAGGACGGGTGTGTCACAATTTCAAATATTTAGTTGAAGTGCTTTGCGGCTAAGAACTGATAAATCAAATAATCAGCTAGTGAATGAGGACGAAAAGTCTCAATGTTTCTAGCTTCGATCCATCGGCTATATCTCTGCTTTTATCTGCGGCATGCGTCCTATACCCTACTTGTATACCCAGCTTCAGACTCCATAAGAGCACATGCTGGTTGAGACAGGACAGGACAGGACAGGGACAGGGACTGCTGCATTTTAGGGAGTGTAGCATTTTTTGCAGTATTACTAATATTTTCAAGCTTTCCTTCTTTATTTTTAAACAATTTTAAACATAAATAAGAGAATTACCCTATATCGAACCAACATCACCCGCTACGTTGGGTCGTTGTAGCAGTGCAAAATAAAATATTTTCAAAAAATATAATGGTCTCTCCATATATAGATTTGTATTATAGCTGTATCCTATTTATAATCTATGTGTTCCCCTTTAAGCAGTACACTTGTTTAATAAAAATAAAGTAAAACTTATTTATATATTATCGTATATACAATGTGTATGTGATAAAGTTTTGATACATAATGGGCGGATTTACAGGTGGTTTTCTTAACAAAGACTGTGATTTTCAAATATTGTAGTTACTATACCCTGCACATGAAATGTACTAGGGTATCCCAGTTCAGTGCGATTAAATGTAACACTCAGAGGGAATATTTAAATTTGTGTTTTTTAAAGGCGCCCACTGTTCCGGGTCTATAGCAAAAGAGTTGGGCCCCCTCGACTCCAGCTTCCCATTCTTTTTTAATTTTCCTATTTGTAGGGTGTTGGGTGTGCGTTGAGCATGTTGGGAATGGAAGGGGAGTGTGCACGTGAGAGTTTGTAGTTGCAGCTGCTTGGTTTTGATGCGCCTATGCGGCCAGAGCGGTTAACTGCAGTTGGCGCCTGTCAGTCCATCTCTTTCCAGTCTCCGACAGCCGACCGCAAGACTTTGTGAATTAATTAAACTGTGAACTGTGCAAAAGGAAATCGGTATAAAAACAAACTCCACCACCTGGTCATTCACTTAATGAATGCTTCTCCCTGAGATTTTTCGCCCAGCAAAGGCCTTGACACAAAGAACTTTTCATAAGGTTGCATCTTCTTTGGTGAGGCACAGTGAGTTAAATAAGATAAAATACAAATACAATAAGCATGTTGTATTGTTTCATTACGAACGGTCCTCGACTGCGAACATCCAATGACTTTTTTGTAACCAAAACTATAGCATTAGAAAAAAAATGAAAATGAACCTTATTATTTGTATTAGATTAGGAATGGAGGTATTGGTCTAAATGCTCTGCTGAAGGAGAAGTAGATGCACTCCAGTCAGATGCACCATTTTCATAAAGCAAAGACGACGATCATCATTTTGGGTCGAGCTTTTGATTCCTTTCAAAATGTTTAGTTTATCAAACGCCTCACATAGCACGCCGGCCTCCTTTTCACATTGGGGAGGGCAAAGATTCAGTTCTACGGCTATGGCGCATAGGCTTCTCTCCAGCAGCGTAATTATCTCCTCGTTCCTGAGCACAATCTTGAATTGTTTAAAGTAGTTATTTTTAAAATGTCCAATTTGAATACTGCATTTCAAAACAAACAATAAAGAACTGATACGAATACCAAAGACAACTATTAATTATATTTCAGCTAAAGCGGAATTCATCAAAAGGGCCTACTGCTACAGGAAATTGCTGGTCTTCACCTGCTTCCAAGCCAAGTCAACTCTGTAAAAGAGTTTTATTAAAGATATATTGCATATTGTTCAACTAAAATCGGAGATGCCTTAAGTTGGTGTTAGACGTTCCCGATTCATTCAATTTCATCAACAATCTTGCACATAATGAAATCTTTTTCAAATCTTGGGTCATCGGCTGCTGATGCGCTTAGCTTCGGAGTCGCCGATTCTTCAACTTCTTCGTCATCATCATCGTCATCGTCATCATCATCGTCTGCTGGGACGGACAGTGAACCGCTTTTGAGGATGTCGCGCACGTGCTTGAGATTGTCCTGGAAGCGGGAAATTGTCTCAACTCGTTGGCGTTTCTGCAACTCCATCATAACACGCAGAGTCTCGCGAGCTTGATGCGGCCTGAGCTCGTTGATCAAATGGTTCATTTGGACGAAGAGCAAGTTTATATGATCAAGCTGTTCAACAATGAAGAAGACAAAACGACACATTAACATTGACTTTAAAAATAACCTCCAACTGTGGGACTTACCTTTTCTCTACGCTTGGGATGTTCGGGACACATTATAAGCGTGTCGAGTAGATCTAAGAAGGTGACTACCAGCGAGTGATTTAGCTTTGTCAGCTCCTTACGGCGATCAAAATGTACTGGTACTATACGTTTAATGTTCTGCGACTCCAAAGGGCACACCAGCTCATTGGAATTGTGCTGAATACCGAACACAGTGATGTTTTGGTTATCTGAAGGTGCTGGCGGTGGAGGTGGCGCCAAGCCTTTTGCTACAGCCTTATTAGAATAGTTCTTAAAGTATTCCTTTGGTGGCAGCGGCAGGCTTGAAACCTGTTCTAGATCTGCACGATTCACTGTATCGGTCTTCGTGAGGTTTTCGCTTACACTCGAATCTTTCACGGACCTGTGGGTAATCCCTTTAGATGTTGAAGGAATATCGTCGGATTGCATTACGAATAAACAAGAACCACGTTGGAAGCAATTTCTCAGCAATACATAAATAGTAATTAACTCCTAACTCTTTTACGCGTATTTCTTAAAGAAAACAAAAGAGCACACGTGTGCTTTCCCTAATGGCGGAATAAGAAGAACAAGAGAACGGCAGCTAAAACGAAGCATAAAATAAATCGATAGTATATCACTTGAATTTATACGCACCCGTTACTTAAGCACGAGTATTTCAACTACATCGCAAGTCACAACTTTAATTCATTCGTTCATCGTTGAATCAATTAAATTAAATTAAAAAAAGGCCCACAATCAAAATCCTTGTTGTTGCCCATTTGTTTACATGAAACGACTGATCAAAAATAATTTCAAAAACGGCAGTTAGCCAACGATTTGTTATAAATTGTGTGCACAATTGCCATACAAGTATACATATATATGCCATAATGCGCCCGACAGACTTTAAAAAACTCACTAAGCTTAGTATGTAAATGAACTTCTTGATAACCCTAGGAAACGTCAATTTGTTAAACTTGCACAATTCAAGAAAATGCTAAGGTTTCAAGCAAAATAGAATATATTTTAGGAGCACCCGAAACATTTTAAAGTTGTGTCTAAAAAAAAAACATTTGTTTTCCAAGGTAGACGTGGCAGGAACGTCCTTAAACTTTTCTATGCAATTGATATGATTAATTGCTTATCCATCTTCATTCCACACTTTCAATTCAACTACTTGGGGCTATAAATAAAGGACAGGTGCGCATATTTAACGCAGCATCAATGCACATATGAGTACAATAAGCAACGACTGTTTTTCCACTTATATTGCAGTTTTATTTCAATAAATCCTCAATCTTAAAATTGACATTCGAATGCACTTACAAAAACAGATTTGCGTTTCTTAACATGTTGCCATGGATCGCAATAAAATTAACAGGTATAAGAATAATCAGGTTATAGTGGAATTGCAAGGAATCTAATTTCAATTTATAGAGACATTTAAGAAACATAAAATTGTCCAAAATACCAAAGTAGTTCGATTGCTGTAATACTTTAAAAGTTTATCGGCTTTCGAAAATATATGGTCTGGTGGCACAGAAGTGCTTACTGGCGGCACGAATTTTCGGAATATTTTATATAAGTATAAGGGCCCTTTAATTGTTTCCCAAAGAAATAATACATGATTATTTACAGCTGATACTGCCATGTGCATGTACATACGTATACGAAAATTTTGCAGTTTATCGAAACAACATTCTTAGGAGAGTCCTCAACTGGTGGCAATTCGACTGTGAATTGCTTTGAAAAATGGTAAGTAGATCGTAAGGTTTCGATGTTATTGCCTAGACAGCGATGATGTATCGCCGATGTATCGCGCTCGTAAAAACATAGGAAAAAATCGAGAAATCATTGTCTAAGGTTCGACGAGGTCAACAAAATGTATGTAACTGATAGTTGTCCAGTCCTCCGTCAAAGGGAATTTTAGCACGGTAAATCGTAAAATCGATGAGTTTTTAACAATAATGGTTAGTCCCGTTCCAATAACAAAGTATAATAATAGTAGCACATAGTACATGATTCACAACTTTTATTTGGTTCAACCATGGTCGTGACTGCGTTAGGGCCTTTGGGCTTTGTGCGTCGGTGCAGGTGTCATTGCTACGCAGCGCCGGGGATTCCCCGAACATGAGGGCGAGAGAAGTGCTGCAGAGCTATGTATGTACTTGTATGTATGCCTCGGTCACTGAGCAAAGCTGCTGGAAAAATCAAATAAAATGTCATTCAATAGACGTCGCAGGCCACACGGGTGGACGATGCGACAAGCGCCGTTGTCGTATTGAGTCTGTGTGTGTGTATGTCTATGTGTGGGTGTGGGTGTTCGTGCTCAGATCGCTCCATTGCCTTTCAATTAAGATTCAGCGTTGTTGTGTTTCAATCATCATTTGCAAGCAAAACAAATTTTCGTGCTGTGGAAGGAGCGCATGTTGCACATGTCACATGCAGACAGCTCACAAATACATACATACATCCATACATATAAAGATAGATACACACACACACACACAGACGAAGGCATCTGTATGCATGCAGATTTGTTCGCTTTGCGTGACATTCGCGCAACTTTGTGTCCCGTCTCTCTGAGGCTGGCCTGCAAAAATGGCGACGTCTGTTTGTTGCCAACATGTTGCCGATGCCAATACAAATGGTTCCGGGAGGCGTGCGTGTATTGTGTATGTGTGTGTGGGCGGATGGGCATGCGAATTCAAATTCAGCTTCAACACAAATGCAATTTGTATAATTGACTATGACTGTCGCCTATGAGTGTACACATGAGTTTGCGAATGTGTTCGATGTTGGCCCAACTCTATGCTTAGGCTCCTTTTCGATTTGGAATATGTTTAAACAATTTGTGCGCCTCGCATGTGGCTTTCGTTTTGAGTTTGCTGCTGTTGGTGTGGTTTTTGGGCCAGCGGCGTTCGCTGGCCCGGAATTCGTTTGTGGCTAAATGCAATTATAAAGAGATTTGCCGACACAGTGCCAAAGAGTGTGCATTTAATACATATACTAAGTACTTATACTTGTACGTATCTGTATGCATGCATGCTACAGTCGCCTTTAACAAATGGTGAGCTTTAAGAAGTCAACACTTTCCTGGCTAGTGAGTGCAATGGACGTGCCTGTAAAGAACTCGCCGATGTACTCTTCCAAGAGAGTCCAGAGCTCCGTTTTGTATTTATTTATGTGACTCCTTGTTTTTATTGGACCTTATTTGCCATTCGGGCAGCGAATAATTCATAGTCAAGTTTATTGAGAAACTACAGTGAAACTACACATGAAATTAAGAAAAAAATGTCCACATGCAAAAGTTATCAGAGCCAGAAAACTTACAATAAATTAGCACGTAATTAGTAAGTTTATGTGGAGTGATTCAAACTCATGTAAACAAAACCAGCTGCTGGCAGACTTTCGCAGGGATTACATTTAAGGCTATAAATTTCATAACAATTTGCCTATCGCGATAACATAAGGACACATACGCACTAACCGGATATAATTACGAAATTTGAGTAAAAAAGTCGATGAATTACGAAAGCTATAGAGAATCACTGATAGCAGGAAAGCGGGGAAGCAGGGAAAACTTTGAAAAAAAAAAACAGTTGTACTGCGTCCACATATACTAACTCCCTAGATCAAAATCCGCACCAAACTGTCGCGCTCTGAGGATGCTTTGACTTCTCGACGGCCACGTAAGGGTTCTCAGATCCCCTTGTTCCTTTTCAAGCTGATCCGCAAAGTGAAGCCGAAAATGAGAAATTTCTTTTCTATAAACATTGACTTTGAAAATAGGTTAGTAATATTTTCTAACGTTGTTCAAGCGTAAAGCGATTCATTGCATTCCATGGAGATACTGACTTTTAATCACAATATCCAGCGGATATAACCATTGGATCTTGAAGACCGTCTTTTGACATCAAAGGGTCGATCCGCGTCGACGATGTGCATATTCGAGCTCATCTAATATATATGTGTGAGATATTATGGTAGATATTAAATAATGTAAAATGATTTATGATTCAACGTCGTTCTGCCAAACCACATTCCGCTTATGACAAAATAGTGTTTGGGTTCAATGAGTGCTTGGATAAAGGGAATTTTCTTTTTATTTGCACCCTTAAGATATTCAAATAGCAATTAATAAATGAAAGAATGTTATCACAATGTTGTCAACGGCCACGACAGTTATACCAATAACAGCAAAATTACAACCACTCTTGTTCTAAGCCTAAAAAATAAAACATGAAAATATTCGACGAAACAAAAGAACAACAATGACATGAAATGTAATGACAAGCCATTTAAGAAGCTGGTGCCAAGGGCTCTTTGAACTTTCATTTTATGGAAGTATCTTTGTTTTTAAAAACACACAAACGTACCTTGAGGCCCATGTGTAATTCTAAACATTTATACAATTAATTTAAATTAAACTACTTTTACAAAAGTGAGCAAAAGAAACATATAATTATGTTACAAATTACAAATATCTGCATCTGTATGTTCGGTTATATCTGAACAAAACGTTTGCATTTCTTCAGTGTTTATTGATTGTTATTATTGAATATCAGGCAGAGTATTTGCATCCGTTTAAATAACATAGTGTTTGTTCAAGAGGCAACTCTCTTTAGGTTTTAAAAGGTTCACAAATAATACCGCTTTTGAAAAGTAGACATCTGTCTATCAACGTCATTAACTATTTGTTTTAAATTCTGATTTATCAGCTATTTAGGAGCATTTTTATTTGCAGAACAAATTTCGTATTTAGTATCTATTCAAGAGACGATAGTGAGGATAGTGATGCTTTCACCGATTTTTTTCGACTTTGTTAAAATTGTATGCTAGTATCAATTATCGTGAGTCGTGAGTTTTAGTGAAGAGTGCCAGTTCACGATCAGGCACGTACTTGCGCACAACTCTAGTATTTGGAATGTTTGGGCATCGTGCTCCGAATTGTGAATTTAAAGGAACAGCTCAACGCAAAATGTACTAAACAAATGCCCCCGGAGCCTTTAACATGCAGAGTTGTTAATTTGTCTGGGATATTAATGTTTTTTGTATGTGTGTGTAGACTCAGTTGTCCCCAAGTCATTTGCTGTGTGGTTTGTTTCCAGCAAGGATGTGCGAAGTGGAACATTTGTTAATGTACTTGTATTTTGAAAGTGGTCGAGCGTCAAGTATGTATTCAAAAATCCTGTTTAATGTCAAAGCTGTTGACTATTTCATTATAACAGATACTTGTATATTTATGTTCAAACATTTGATTTGAGCCTTGCAGCAACTTTACATTACAGAATATTCAGAATATGAGTGCTGCAAGTGTTATGATTATGGATGTGGTAGACTACAAGTCTTGGAATTGTTAGTTAATGAGTCTAAGTGCACTCTACTACTTGTAGAAACGAAGCTAACCAGCTGTAAGAAGAAATTAGAGCCGCATTGAAGGAAGTGGATGTGGTGGGTCAGTGAAGTCCGTTAGGTCCTGATGCTGGAATCCATAACGCTGACATCCTGCCGTGCGCTTCACTTGAGATTGCAATTTTCTAAATTACATTTAGAATTTTACATTTCCCTTCCCCTCCTTCCCAACAGCCGTGCTTGTGTATTTTTTGGCTTAGCAAAATATTTGTAAATAAATATTTGCCAAGCTTTTATTTTTCCAACTGCATAGCTAGCATGAGTTTACTTTTTGTGTGCTGCTTTTGCCCTGCTTAAGTGTATATACATACATACATACATACATACATATATTTCTAAATATGTATACATACATATGTACGCTTGGATTTGTGTATGCGTTCTATGGCCATGGCTGATTGTAATGCAATTTGTATGCATTGTGCATGACAAACAAAAACCAAAGCGCAAACCGGGCCAATCATAGCGCCTCGAACCCTTTGGGAGGTCGACTCCGGCCAGCTGGCCGCTCCTGGCTCCTGTTGGTTGTTGGCTGCTGGAGACCGGCTGCCGGCTGGCTGCATAGTGCCAGCTGCAATAACTAGCTGTAAGAGCAGCAGGAGAACCGACTACGACGGCAAGTCGTGCGAAATTATGTCGTGCAAGACTTCAAAGTCATTGCAAGTCACACGCACACACCCACACGCACACACACACACACACCCACGCGCACATCCGAATGCAAATAAACAACAAATTATTTCTACAATGGAAATTAGTTTCGTCTTGCATTCTTTTGCCGCATGTGTTGCCTTGTATTTGCTGTTGTTTCTGCTGCTTTTGTTGTTGTTGTTGTTGCTGCATTTGTTGTTGTTGTTGTTTATCTTTTGGCAAGGCATCCAAAGAGCAAGGCCATGCATATCAATGGCAACAGATGCCGCATTGAATATAAACGTGGAGCATCTTCCGACTGCTGCGGTTGCTCCATTTAATTGAATGCCCGAGACTCGGATTCACTCTTAGAAGTGAGCAAATAGCAGGGGTTTATTTAATCGCATATCCATTTCCATATCCACTGTTTATACTATGCACCGGAACCTATCCATCTAAATACTTTTAACTTATCACGGATTTATTTAGTTTTTTATTTGATTTAAGCTGCCCTTTTTCTTTTATTTTAAATACACTCAAAAAAAGCACTGTTAGATTACAATATTTTACCAACGATTTGTTCACACAATTTTAGTAAATACGTATGTATAAATATATATTTTAATACGTTACTTTTTTTTTGTTGCTAATTTACTTAATGTGTTAATTGTTTTGAACGATGATATTTCGTACATGCATAATGTTTACATATTTTCATGCGGAAGCCATTTTCAAAACAGTTTGTTAATATGTATAATATTGACATTTTGCACTGTTTATAATAGAGATCAATATTGGTATTTAAAAATATAATTGAATATTATTTTTTAATTAGACCCACTTGGGAAAATATTCGAATAAAGTATTAAGAACATTGACGTTAATAGATTTCTTGTTTATTTATAATTGATTTACAAAAAACTTCAAACCAAATTCGAGAAAAATATTAAAGCATACTATGGAAAATAATAAATTGAACTATTTGCTATTTGAATTAAGTGCATATTCAAACGGAAATTATGGTTCAACAAGAATTGAATGTTACACATTTGAACGACCTGATCATAAGTAGTATGATCCACTTAAATAGAAATTCATATACCTACATATATAGACAGATTTACGTGTCCGTGAAAGTGGAAAATTGAAAACGAAACTGTACATGTCTAGTACTAATATAAGGGACACTCATAGATCACGTTACAAGGTGTTTTCGGCTCGTCGATTTGTAAAAATAGGTGTCGAGCCCTACACTTGTAGAGCATGGCAACTTGTTCCTTGCTTGTTTAGTTATTCGAGTAAATCTCTATGCTCGGTAGAGCGAAAACCGCTGGAAAACAAATCAGCTTGGCCAGCAATTAAAACTGCAGAGTAAATAGCGCAAAAAAGGACATGTCACTAGCAAGCTGACAGCGGGAAGGGGACAAGGACCGTATAAAAGGGCTGGGGAAAGGTAGTACGGAGAGTAGCTCGCAGCTCTTACAACAATTGCAAATCAAAATATTGCACTTGCACTCAATTGAGCGCAAGAAGCACAAAACAAATCGTGCGAAAGCAGACGGGCAGCAGAAAAAACCAAGGAAAAGGCAACAACAAAAGCTACAGCTACGGCGACACCGAAGCAGAGAAAACAAACAGCAAACAGAGTCAAATGTCCTTACGATGTCATTACCGACGACGTTAGTCGTCCTCATCCTCATGCTCATCCTGGTCGTCGTCGTCGTCGTCGTCGTCGTCGTCGCTTGTTTGCGCGCTCGCCTGCAACCATAACACAGTCCCATAGTCCTCCCCAGTCCCCTAGTCCAACAATCGGCCTTAGCTTTGGCCTCCAATTCTCGGCACACTGCTGAGCTGCGCCACACCTACCCCTGGGAGCGTTTACAAGGATGTGGCGCATTGTGCGTCCAGCCCTGGTCAGTTGTCGCACAACTGTTGTTGGATTTAACAATGCCATCACTTGGAGCATGGAGATGGTTGCTAGGTGCTGGCTGCTGGGTGCTGGCTGCTTGGTGCTTGGTGCTGCTTGCACCATTGGCTGCGTCAACAAAAGCTAAAATTGCCTTAAGCCGGCAAATACCTCGGTGGCAGAGTGGCAGCCTCAACCCCCTCGACCCCCTCCCTCCAACCACATTCACAGACGCCAGCCGGACTGTATTTTGTGAAAAGTGAACGCGGTTTCGTTGTTGTTTTAGAGACGTGCACATACAAAAGATTTATTTTTAGCATGTCCCCACATACAGAGACATGGAGCAGCAATCGTTTAATAAATATACTACTTGTACAGTATAGGGAAAATAACAGGACAAATAAATTAAAAGTGGACGTTATTGCAGCAACTAAGCCACTCCCGGCTAGTTCGGGTTTCATAAGCAATGTCCATTCACAGATATCAGTCACATCGTTTATTGTAATATTACTTTCAAAACCCCACGCGTTATGTTAAATTTGTTGTGGGTATACAACCCACAGTTTCGCAATTTCACTCATATATTATAGTCTAATCAAAGCATAATATTAATCGTAAGTATAGTATGTTCTCCTCCACTTTGCGATGATTTCTTTAATTTTGCATCCAATTACATCGACCGGATCCGCACTTGCCCTCTCATGTCAACCTTAAATTTTAAACATTTCCGGTTGTCTCTGCCCGACCCTGACGTTGCATTCTTCTTTGTTTTCTATAACAGTATGAAGCCTATTTTAGGAAACGAACTGATTTGTTTTATTTTAACACCTAACTTCGTGTTGACTTGCTCAGTAATTAACTGTACAGTGCACAGTATTTTTGAAAAATGTTGTTGCAAAGGTTCTTCTAAGTATTAAGATATTTAAATTTGAAATTTGGTTTGTAGGCATATTTTGTTCTTTCAAATGTCTTGTCTTATTTATGTTAGTTTTATCACAAATAGTACTTCTATTATATAGAATTGTTGATAGCATTAATTTGAAGTCTATTATTTGGAAAAGGACACAATAAAGTTGGTTTAATAGGAATTCCTAAATTCTTTTGTGATGCAATTAAATTGTTTAGAATGAAACAAACTTATTCTTGGTTATCAAATTATTTGAGATATAATTTCTCCAATTTATTCATTAGTTTTATCTTTGTGAGTTTGAAAATGTGTACCATTCACACTTTACACCTACAATTAAATTTTAGGGGTTTCTACTGTTTTAGTTGATTGAGCGGGTTGATCTTCTAATAAAAATTTTGTTTTATAAGGCGGACGATATTTTACGAGCTGTTGCTCAAGCTATTTTTTAGCTTTACTTGGAGAATCAAAATGACCATCAATTTGTTATGTTAAGCCATTTTAAGTGTTTGTTTTTAATTATATAGAGTTGTATTGCAACATGAGATGTGTTTTCTTATATGATTGAGCAAGTCTTTTGACTTTTGCGACATCAAAATGGTTTGATATTCATCTGAGTTCTTTACGTTTATTGTTTGCAACACTATTGTATATGACTGCGTCTTCTACACTATTATTGCTGTCTGCTCCAAATATCATATTACTGTAAATACTTAAACTCTGAATTAAAAAAAGTTACCATGAGCCTATGCCCATGCAATGGTTATTTGTCGCGTCCTTTTCATCCCCGTAGCTATTCAGCCCACGATAATAAATGTGAAAACACGTTGCAGCCAAGACATACACATACTTGTATGTATATAGATAATTAACAGTATTTCTGGCTTTAGGGAATTCGTATCTGTCTTAGTATGGTGTACAGATGATGTCTAAGATTGAAAATTGAAAAAACTTAAAGCAATTTTCCACTCATTGTTGTAAACTGTCGTTTAATAGCGATTGCTGTGGAAATTTAATTTCTCAAGCAAACCTGTCTCGTCTAAAAGTATTCATTGGTTTAGTAAAAAATTACCTTGAAGCAATCTCATCACATATGGGTACATAGGAGGGAAGACGTGCAGCAGATCCACCCATTCCTCTACTCAGTTCCCATTCCACTTGGAGTTAATAACACGGACAAGAATTGTAGGATTGCTTACAACATATATGTGAGATTTTGTTGTAACAACCAACCAAGCAACGCGTAACGTGTTTATTTCATACTGCCACAAACTCGAACTCAGTAATCTTTGCGAAAAGTTTTTCTTTGTGGCGCTCACACAAAAGTTTCACAGCTTGCAACCCATAAGCCACTCTGACAGACCAGCGCGAAACAATTTGGCCGCCCGCTGAGGCTCCTGATCCCGACGATTGCTAGCAGTGCGAATCGTTGGAATCGTGCGAGTTGGCAATTCAAAACGGAAACAGCACCGGCAGAAATGGGAGCACTAGCAGCTGGTTAAGCCACGAGAAGCTGCTCGACAGGACCCACAAAACAACGCGGAGGAAAACGACAACACATCCATGCGGCGGATTTGGTTGGCCAGTCGCCCTCAGCTCCCTTCCTAAGCAAATTAAAAGCTTACAGCCACGTTAGGGATAATACATGTGTGCATATTCTTGACTGGATCAAGTTTTCGCTCTAATCTTAATTTTAATCAAACATTTCTATCTTTGCAAGCATAGTGATATCAACTCGTGTAGTCGTAGAGCTATGGCCAATAGAAATTGCTAACCCTTCACAGTCCAAGTGTCTTTATATTTTATATTTTTATCAAAATGAAGGAGCTAACATGACCTGATGTTTTAATATTTTATCCGTGCTTCCAAATATAACTAAATAGAGTCGTTCCTCGAAATAAAGTTAAGGAGTTTATGTATACTTGGTTGGCGACTCAATAAAAATTCTATATTGAGAATATTTTTAGCTGAGCCAAAAATTCCCCTTAATGGAAGGATCGCGAAGCCTGTGGCACCATTCAGGTGCAGGAAATCCCGTCTGATCTATTATGATTAGCCAGGACAGAAATGGAGTTTAATATGCAGGAAATATAGAACCAGTTGGGCAGGATATACCATTCAGTTCTTAGTCGCAGTAGGGCCCATTGAAGACAACCTTTGTCAGAAGTTCGGCAGCAAAAGAAAGGATCAGCCGCTCTCTCCCTCTCACAGCAGCATCATCTGAGCTTCTACAACAATTGCAGGAGCAACAATTACTCTTGCAGTTGTTACAACAACAACAGCAACAAGGCACGAGTATGCCCGGTTAGCTCCATAAAAATATCGTTGCTTGAGCTCGAAATAAAAGGGTGTACACTTTTTACTCAATCATTAATCAGATTATTATTTGAATATTATATTAATAAATTCTTGGCAAGCTAAACGTTCATCGAATATCAATTCTTCCGAATGCTCAAAACTTGTTCGTTTCTGGTGGACTTAAGGTATGATATTTTCCCCCTGTCTATAAATTTGCCTTTCGGGTTTACTTTACGTACACATGTACACCTATTCCAAGCGACAGTACTGCAGTCCACTTGATTCTTGGCAATAAACATTGATCAGGACAATGAACTGTAGCCAGGGTGTGCAACATTTTGTAACAAATTTAGGTCGTTCCAAGTGCCAGAAAAAGCAAAGTAAATAGAAAAGTACGACCACAAGCTGTGCGTGGTGCGAGGTGGTTTGGTAAAGGCTTCGTTGCGCAGCTGTTTCAAAGGCTTTTAAGACAAAGCTGGAAGAGTACATTGAAGTTTTAAAGCTGTATGTCACACCCAGAACAAAGCATCAGCTCGCCGGCCGGAGTGTGCAAAATGTTAATTATTCAGGTGCGATGACAATGGCTAGATTAGTGGTTATTTATTTTCTAATAAATACAGATGGGCTCCGCCTCCAAGGGCAATTGGGCAAGGTCTCAAAATTAAAGTATCAATGTAACAATGTGTATCGGTGGGCTGCCGAACAAAAACTCTACTCGCATAACTCAAATTTCCGTATTCTCGCCGTCCTTCTGTCGCTACTCTAAACACTAGACTAGGTCCTGGAAAGGGCTGTCAAAAACAAATAAGTAATTAAGTGCGCGAGCGAGAAAATTGAACAGTCGCACCGCTCTCCCTCTCACAAACAGCCAGCTGCTTTTCATCACACAATTAATTATTAATATTTAAAACTAATTGTGGTATATACATACTTTACAATTTGCTTGCTAATTTATTTGTTAAGTTTTGCAAAAGTTCCAACAATTCTAAAGTAAACCGGACTTTTTTAAAAAAAATGTCCTTCTAATTACGCCACGTCGGGTAACACTGTTTTGCATTATCGGTAATAAAAAGCAAAAAGAAAATAATAATTTCTGATTAAAATTTCTAAAACGCTTTAACATTTTAATCATGAACTCTCACCGTGCGACTTTAAACTATTCGGAAAAGTATAGTTGCCGAAGAAAGCGTTATGTGGACGTAGAAGCCATCTAAAAGGCTTCTACTAACATCCGGAATGCCATCCCGGCCTTGTAGACCGTTTATGGAGTTTGAAAGCGACTATTTTAGAATAAAATAAATTGATTTTGATTACACTTATTGTTGGTTTTGTCTATTTTTTAAAAGTCCCCTTTACTTTGGAACGGACTTGTACTTTATCTAAATAACATAATAGACACTCTGATTTAAATATCGTGATATTTGTTATTCTTTTAAATATCACCTGTAATATTTTTATCAGGAACAACATTGTAGGGACAATATGTTTTAAGTTTGCGCTTTTAAATTAGGGAAGAGGCTGAATAATACATACTGAGTCAGTCCTAGAACTTGTCTAAGTAAGGTAGTAAGTAGGAGTGCAGAGAGTTGAGAGCACTCCACCTTAAAATTGTACCATGTTTGTTTTTTGTTGTTTTTTGGTTGTTGTTGTTGCTCTGTGCCCGGTCGCCAGCACGGCTTTCACAATTTTTGGGCCAAGAAGTTTCGGTCTTAACTAAGCAGAAGAAAAGCAGCGGGTGCAGACCAGACTAGATCAGACCAGAGCTAAGCAGATGCGGCACCAGTCGTAATAAAAGTAAAACTATGCAATAATAGCTCAATGGCGGAATGGCGGAGTAGTCCCTCCGTTCGCTCTCCTGCCGGCTACCATGCTATACTTGTATACGAGTATGCCTCTGGTGGACTTTGGATTTGGGCGAAGGCGTCCCGTCGCGCCGGCGCCGGTGCCGGAGCCGACTCCGGCAGTAGAGAGCACGTTATTGCCAACATATGTTGCTCATATTGTAAAAGTAAAATGCAACAGCAACTGTTGTAGAACAAAAGTGGAAAGTGCAAGGCACTGGCGATTCATGCAACTTTGTACACCAAACTGCAACAAATCATTTTTGCTGGGAATGCTGAGAATGAAGCCAAGGAGCCGAGGAGCGGGGAAAACGAGTCTAGTATGAGAGCAAAAGTAACAGTAGTCTGTCCTGGTGGACATGAAAGGTATCGCTTGAGTCCTATGCCTTAGTTTCTATATACACATACATACATGCGTATATTAGCTGTGGTTGGGGACTTTGCATGTCTAGTCACAAAGCTGTACACACACACACATTTGTATGTACTTGTATGTAGTTGTAGCTTAGATAGAAAGTGCTTTTAATTTATGTCTGTTGTATGTGTGCTTTATTGCAAGTGTTTTAATTTGCACAGAGTCTTCTTTTAAGCGTCAGACCTCTGTGGGGCCAGTTTTCAATCAGTTGAGACATGAGGCAGCTGCAGACAGCACTGAAGACTATACAAGTATATGGAGTTCAGACTAAGGTAGAAAGCTTAGCACCATAAATCGTGTGCGACAAGCTTGAAAAATTGCTCAAGATTAAGTGAAGCCAACGAGTTTCCCAATGAGAATCATTTGTACTCGTACATCTATTTCAAATCTATTCAGGCTACATAAATATCTTGATGCCTACAATTTGTTGCCTTTGTTAAGGATAGGATGCGTGTGCTCGCCTTCTCAGTCTATATTTCTTCGTCTTAGTACCAGTTTGGTACCACAGTTTGGTCCTCGGAGCATGATCCCAGCAATGACTGAACTCAAACCTCTTAAGTACCGCTCCCATTATTGTTTTCCATAATTTTCAGAGGATTTCACTAACCAAATAATATAATATTATAATCCTTGCATTTCTCGACTTGCACCTTAATGCTGAACGTTGGGCATTCCGTATTAAAGATGGTGGACCGAATAGTATATTTCAATTATAATTTCACAAGTATTTATCTCTAAATGGCATTCCAGCAGCAAAGGCTACATTATTCTGCTAAAGCAGTCCATCAGTAACATCCGTCCACATTCCAACAAATCTTTGCGCTCAAGTCATGCAGCGACCTACCTTTTATATCTGAAAATAATAACGCTGCTTTATTTACCAATCTTGGCCGCTCTGAAGGGTAATTCCCTACTCATGGTATTCGCCTGTGGAGTCAAGTACCACAACATTTGAAAAAATTAATAGTGAACCTCAATTAAGGGAGAAATTAAACTTGCTCTTAAAAATATGTCACTAACAATATAAAATGTACAACAGAATCCATTAAATTAAACTCTAAATGTTAAAGTACCTTTATCAAATCATTTTAAATTTCAACAAAGACCAATTTTATGTTTTAATTTAGGAAACTAAGGAGTAAATAAATAAATGAAGGCCTATATAGTAGTACATTATATTCGAAGCTACTTCTGTACTATATAGTGTATGTATACCATACCATATATACCATATATCAATGCATTTTTTTCAAAGTCAGCTTCCGGGAAATTGCAGTTATTTTCCATTCATATAGTATGTTGCTTGCAGTCCGCAACTGGGCCTTTCCTCTCCCAAGTGCCACTTGACGTTGGGAGGGCGCTCTAATTTGGACTGTCATCGTTTTTTGTCAATTGACTGCCTCCCCCCTGCCTGCCTGGCCTTCTTAGTGTTAATGCTGCCGCTTGCCCCCATTCGTGATGTTGTTGTTGTTGTTCTTTTACAACTTTTAATATCACAAAAGTGGTGCTGATTTGGTTCATCACTTCAGCGTCATTTCCGGCGAATGGTATGGCAAGGCATGGCATGGCATGGCAGTGTCTGTTGCTCGCTGTTTGCCGTCTGTCGTTTTATTTTATTAAATGAAATGCGCCACAAGAACAGCAAGCAGACAGACTCTGAGATGGCATATGTATGTTAGTATGTAAATCAACGTGGGCGGCTCTTAAAGTTCCCAGTTGTTGAAGCAAAATAGAGGGCCACTCAAGGCAGATTTGTAATTCGATTCGATTTAATTATGAAATTTAACAGATTCTCCAACTTTTGTAATTTTGTTTTTTTTTCAAAATCTTGCCAACTAAATTAAGAACTTATTTGTTGCACAGTATATAGCTTTATTTACCTTTAATTGATGAGCTTTTTTTAGTTTTAGGAGAGCATATTTGAAAGCAAGAAGATTCTCAGAGGAGAACACCCAAGTAAGCACTACTTACATCTCAATTCACAGTGTTAACCAAGAAGCAAATTACCAAAAGGTCGACTAAAATTTGATTGGAATGATTGATTGAATGATTGTTGTGGAAATAATAGATAAAATTCAAATACACCAACGCTGATTTCTACCAGAAAGTATCCGATAGCTCTTTAAACCATAATTAGTGCAGTATTAGGCTTATAGCAGATTTTACAACAATTTGTTTATATAACTAGCTCACAACAAGTTCATTCAACTAGGAAATCAAACTGAAAGTGGTCTCAGCTTTCAAAATAGTAAGTACTATATGGCCTTATGTTAACTAGCACATGGATGGGTAGATTACCAGCACTGATAATTCCTTGGAGGTAGACATTTATGAAAGATTAGGTTCACTTAATGAAGATGGCGGGCATTTGATCGGTCTGTTTATTTGTTGTTGCTTTGTTGCTTATTAGGCTTAAGCTCTTGTTCATCAGCGTGCCTCGCTTTGTACTGCAGAAGCCACCCGTGCTGGTCGGCAATAAAAATGAGGTCCTAAAACTCAATGGGAATGCTCTGACAGGGGATGCGAAGGCGGTGAGGCGGCAGCTGTGGGTGCGCCCAACAGCGAAGTGCGAAGCGCGAGTAACTCAACGCAATAAAAAACAAATCTTGCCATAAAAATGCTCAACATAATTTAACAAAATAGCAATATCAAAAACAACAACAGCCACACAGTAGCGGCAAAAACACAAAAAACCAAAATAAAAATAAAATAAAAAAAGAAAACAAACAAAAAGGAGCGAAGAGAACTGCTGGACTTTTGGATATAGAGAGGGAAAGAATTTGTCGGCGTCTGCTAAATAAATAAAAATAAACGGAAACTAAGTGCCGCCCATCAGACTCGGCTGGCGAGGACGACCGCGACGGTGAAGGAGCAGGCGGGACACAAAACCGTTCCCACGGCCGCCCAGCACACAAACAACAACGCCCTTAGCCTGCTTGGCTGCTGCTGCTGCTGCTTCTGTTCTTGGTGTTGTTGTTGTTGTTGTTGTTGTTGTTGGTGGCGGTGGCCGCGTATTCGCGGCTGCCTTTTAATAAATGCAAATGTGTCCAAGTATGAACAATTATAGAAAGGAAATTTGCATTAAAAATTTATGTACTTGAAACAGCAGCAAGGACGCAGAACGGCAATGAGCAGCAGAGGACCAACCCACAATATTCCCTTTGCTTACATACTTACATACAAGCATACATATCTATATCTTGTATTTATGTACATATGTATGCATGTTTGTATATCAGTATGCGAGTGTGTGTGTGTGTGTGTGTGTGTGTGTGTGTGTGTGAGATAACGCGACGCAAGTGCGACATAAATTTTGCAAGCTCTTTGCGCTGGGACGGCTGCGATGTCGCATAATGGCGCTGTGGTCGTTTGCTCGTTTGCTGAACAGCAACAGAGACAACAACAACAGCAACAACAACAACAGCAGCAGCATCATCACCAAGAAGAGCAACAGCAACAACATCGACTACAAGTTGGCCTAAAACTGGGCTTGCAACTGCCGTCTAAAGGAAACATTCGTTCGCACAGCTGTTTGTAAGGCGTTCACACTTTATAGTACAGTGTATGTGTGTGTGTGTGTATGTGTGTGTAAATTGCTTCTGTTGTTGTTGGTACTAGCGAGCGGATGTTGAATATATGTCCAGAGCCTAACTAGCAGGAAGTCATTAAGTTGTTTAGCTTGACGGCGCTCGCTGTGCCAATGTCTTCAATGTGTGTGAATGCCTTGAAAAGGACAAATGGGATGATGTTTCCACCTCCTCCTTGGAAGTCAGGGCCTCTCAATTCCCAACCGCTTGCTCAAACATTTAACTGAATGTCCCTATTCTGATAGATGTGACCTTGATCTTGTAGTTTAAGCTCCTCAGACTATGCTTTGGCCATAACTCCTAGCTAGTGAACAGATTAAATACGGAATCTATTTTTGATGATTAAAGCTGAAATATTCCCAAGCTGCTAAATCAAAATAATTAAATAAATCACTTTTGTTTAGCCTCACCTCAAAAACAAGCCACTCATTCTAAGTATAATCTATGCAGTACTGCCTATTTGTAATGTGTGTTTTTTAAATATTTAAACGTTCTTCTATGCCAAGTTAGAATTTTCGAGTGAAGTTCATGATATGGAATGAATAAAACAAATATTTGTTAATGTGTAACCAAGGCAGATAAAAGGCCTGGTAAAACTTTTTATTGCTTCAGCACACGCAACCTCCTGCCTCAGTCCGTCGGCCACTCTCCCTTTCTCTGTTGTGCCAGCTATCCGGGAAAACTTGCTTATCAATACGTTCTGCCTTCCAACCCTCCCACACACACACACACACACACACACACACACGCACACGCACACACATTTTTACAGAAGGGGCGTGGACAAGCAAGTTGGGCGCTTCATCAATTTTTTTTATTTTTATTATTGCTCGATATTTGTCAGTGAAACTTTCCAGCATTATTTAGCTATAAGAAATCAAACTTTCTTAATTAACTTTCTTTAGCGCAGCCGAAGACGACAGCGATGAGCACGAAGACGAATATGAAGACGATGATGACGACAGCGATGGGCGCGAAGACGTCACAGAAGGATGGCCCATGGAAAAATGTCGGAGTGGGGTTGCGGGTGGCGGAAAGAAAGAGCAAATCAGAAAAATCGAAAGGCTGCCTCGCTTAATTTTTATTATGTGCAAAAAGCAACTGTGAACAGGTCACAAGGATAAAAGTGGGCTCTGTGCGTGTTTTCTTTTTTCTTCCTGAGCTTGTCTGTTTTTTTTTTTTTTTTGTGATTTTATTCTGAAAAGTTTTATTGATTTTCAAGTTTGAATGATAACTTTACAAGAGTTTCGCTTTTATGTGGGCATACCAAATTGTTAAATTGCTTGTTATTGACAAACACACCTGCAGCCACGTATGTACATACATACATTATAGTAGATATATCGATATGTAGAGATATATACAAGTACATGCATACATATAAGTGTATTTATATGCATGCGAAAGAGTCTTCCCTGTTAGCTTCGACGTCCCTCCTTTACTGGTACTCTGCCGATGTCGTTGTTGCCAAAGTTATCAATTCCAATTATATAACCAAAAATAATTTGAAAACTTTGCAGCACTTTGGTAAAAGGCGACGCGCTTACACATGCAGTGTAGATACTCACACACACACACACACACACATTTGCGGCTTGAAAAGTTGTTCTTACTTACTTGTTACCTGTGACTTGTCAAGTATTTGACTTTATCTCTGCACGCTCAATGTTCGTTGCCAGTTTTGAGTTTTGACTCAAGTTTCATCTTTGATTTTTTTGTGCCATGATGCATTTCGATTCGGAGCTAAGCTCTCTATATCAGTGTGTTTGTGTGTGTATGTGTGTGTGTATCAGGGTTTGTGGCATTTAGCATAGTTGCCATATCAATCTGCATAACTTGGTCGTCTTAATTAAGCTCTAAGTTCGGGGCTTGACTCTGCGTTTCTCATTATTTAAATACTGAGATTGTTGCCGCATTTCAGAAATCACGTTGCAAGCAAGGGTATTCAAATTCAATTAATGTGTATATTTTTAATAGCATTTATCATATCTCTGTACTTAGCCTGGTCTCCCAGCTTTGAACCATAATGCGTCTATCAATTGAGAAAATCGGTCTGCCATTTATTTTTGTACGACAACGTAACAGGTGAGTTATTCTAGTCTGAGGCTCGATTTTAAGGATGGGATCGGCGGTCTCAAAACAACCGACATCCCAGAAACTGAGAAAATGGCTACGAATCGTATTTAGCTCTGAAAACCACTAAAGAGCCTTCCATCCGCAGTTTTTTTTTGTCAAGACATCTCTACAAAAATCATAAATTCCCTATCGGAAAAAGGGCGAAATATTTATAATCTTAGTATGGCACCCAAAACTATACCAGTTTTCCTGTTTGTCAGCGAAGCTCATCGCTACGAAGGTAAAGCAGCCTGAAACCGAAATCTGCCAACTTGGGGAAATTCTTCTTGCCTGCAATAGGGCTTAGTGAGGCAGGTGCTCATCCATTAAAGAGGTCCTCCAAAGCCGGTTAGCGTATGCATGTTAGACATATAGAATAGATTCCTTTACGATATCAGGATGGTTTCTGACCACCCTTGCAGATGAGTGAACTAATCTTGCCAGTGTTTTGCAAAGCATGGAATTGCGATCAACAAGAGTAGAATGGAGATAAACTTTATTAGTTTAGATAAGTTGGCACTGCCAGGCTAATTCGACTTTGGTATTTAATCCTCATATTGCTTTAAATAGGCACTACTTTAAACTTATGTATACTTAATAATTTGTTTGTTTTCTTTGGCAGCAGTTACAGTGAACTGTTACCGCAATTGTTTAATTGATTTTTAATCTTTCAGGTGAAAATGCAAAGAGCGTCCAACGCCACATTAAAAAGGTGAAGAACTCAAACGTGACGAAAAGTTTGCAAACAAAGTTCTGCTACAAGTTTTTGTTAAGATTAAATACAATTTTATATTTTGCTGCATACGTGGAATGTGTGCGTGTTATACGCACACATAAGTACACACACTTATAGTACATACATACAAACAGGGCTAACAATCGGAGCAAATGCCATGCAAAAAGATTGAGGCTCAATCAACAGCCCACAGGGCGTATAAGTCACGTTTGCCTCGAGGCGTTGTGGCAGGGAATGGCCATACCACACGAGTATACATACATATGTATGTATGTATGTACATACTCGTATGCATGTACATACTTGCATGTATATAAGTATGTATGTATGTATATACACAAGCTTATGCATAGTTACAATAGCGCTTACTGTCAGCTGATTATGCGGCACGTGACCGGAGCAAACAGAAGTGAAAATTGCAAAAAGAGTTAAATTAAAACTTTTGGCAGCTCAGCTGCTAGACAAGGACGAGTTGACGTTGAGGTGTTTGAAAAACCGCTTGACAGCTTGTTGACAATGTAAATAATACGGCCAAAAGCGAAAGCGGCGCAACTCAGACATCCACGACTGGAAGCGGACCGAGGAGCGGACCGAAGCGGCGGCGGGAAGGCTCAAGTGCATGTGTTCGCAGTGACGTTGATAAGCCGCAAAAGTGTCATAAAAAATATGCAACTACCACAATGACGATGACGGCGATGGTGACGACAGCAGCAAGCTGTTGGCATTCACAGGCGTCTGCGTCAGCGTTTTGTTTTGGCCGACGTCAACGTTAACGTCAACAGCAGCATCAGCGCCGACGTCTGCAGCGGCGTCTGCAGAGCAGCGCATTTGGTGTGAAAGTTGCGAGAATTTATAAAATTCACATTGATGCCGCAAATGTCATTTATCAACGTGTCACTGCCACAAAAACATAGAGACACACACACGCACACTCCTATATACATACATACATAAGTACGTGTACACGTGCACGTACATGCATAAAATATCCAGAGTTCTGCGAGAGCTGGCAATGAGAACATGGTCGTCGGGCCTTTCTTTCGATTTGTTGCTAAAACATTTCGAATAGAAACTGTTACACACACCCCTTTTGTGAACGATAAGAAGTCTTGCTAAATACAAATAATTCATAATAGCCAGTTACATATGTCCTCGATTTTAACGCAGCTTGTCAACGGCCATCTGTTTCACAAAATATAGTACTTAAATAAAAAAATTATTTACTAGGCTTAAAATTTGGAAGTACAAGTATATTTATTATTTTTCATATTATACATACATACATATGTACGTTGCGGTTGCTCTGATATTTGCAACGCCCAGAGATTCATAATTGATGCACCCGACGAGACGTCCGTCTATCTCTCTACACTATTAGAGTCTCTTAAATTTCAAGCACATTTTGCATTTTTTTTTCTGGCAGCAAATCAAAATCGCTTGTATATCCCATAGGTGCCGATTTTCGTTATCTATCTCTACCAAATTTAATATGTTTGGATTGTATATAATGTTGCAACGCTTAGCCGAAGGAAAAAAGTGCATTTTGTAAGGACTTCAAGCCATGTTGTCTATTCGAAAATGTTGAATTCTCTGTTGTAATTTTTGTAATATTCTATATGTCTTATTCAATAAATGTATTTCATTTCCTACGCGTATGTAATGTATTCAGCGACATGTTGTAACAGCCCTCGCCAGTTAAGATTTTTTTGCACAGTCATAGTAACTCCACACACACACAGATACACACAGATACACACAGGCACACAAAAACACCCGTCTACCCTCCAGCTGCCCCTGCCCCAGCCCCAGCAGACAGAGCTGCCAGCGTGAAACTTTTCGCACTTGGCACTAAATTTTCAGATGCTTTTGTGTTATGACAATTATAATTGTGCTTTTGCATATGTGTGTGTGTGTGCGTGCGGGAGGGTGTGTGTGTGTGTGTCTGTGTGTGTGTCTGTGCACACACATTTCTTGGCAGGAACTATTTACGTGGGAAATTGTAACAAATGCCTGCGCCGCCTGTGTGTGTGTGTAGCCTTGTTGCACTTTTCCGCATGACAAGGACAAGTAACTGAAAGCATCCTCAGCCGCAGGAGCGCCAAGTAAAATAGTGAAATTAAATTATACGCACGTTTGTACACATGTGTGTGCCCCGTGTGGGGGTGTGGGTGTGGGTGTGTGTCTTAAATAGTCATAGGCAGTTAGACAACAAACAATGTGTCGGCAACATCGTCATCGCCAGCACCTCCTCCTCTCTCCTTTCCTATGTCTTTTAGCACGACTGTGAGCGTGTGTGAAAGTGTGTTTGTGTGTGTGTGTGTGTGTGCAAAGTTTTTTGGCCCGCACTACAATAAGCTAAGGGATTGCAGTTGACGGTGGCAGTGGCGGTGGCGGTGGTGGAGGGCGTGTGTTGTTCACGACTGTCGCGGGGCGTGCTCAAAAGTTGCAGCTAAATGAAATATGTTCTGAACGATGGCGAGAATCTCAGCCAGAAGCATGGCACTGGCGTTTTTGTTCTCTCCGCTCTTTGTTCTCTTCCTATATGGGTATACGTACACGAGTGGCAGGAAACCTTGCCAGAACTTTGACTACAACAAATTTATAAGATTTATGTTTAATAGTTGTTTTTGGTTTTTGTGGCAGCTGCTATGCGTCGGTCGCTCTGTGCCTGCGATTCTGTTTATAAACAAATTAATTAATGAAATTAAAATGGTAACTGCAAATGACATGCACAAAAACTGTCTACCGTACAATTGTGCGATGTCGACAAAGTGTTGGCAAACTGTATACAACTTTAACCCCCCCTCCCCCCCACTGACGTATTACCAATTTTTCATAGGACGCAATACATTACTTAACTTTTGCCCTTCTTCCAAAGGCATACAACAATTCGATGTACACTGGCGTCTTTTACAAATTACATAATCGTCATTAATCTCCGAAACTTTAGAGATATGTTATTGGCATTCAATTTAGAGAATTCATATTATTTGCATACATTCTGTATTTATCAAAAAGTGAAACGTGATCTCGCTCATGTCAAATAGTGGTATGTCTAAAAAAATACAATTCGTAAATGCTTTGGCTGACTCGGAGAGCCAATATTTGGGTTTATTTGGTGCTCCATCTATTACATCTGAGTTTGTCTGCAATCCATCACTATATATCTGATTAATTGTAAGTATATTGAATTGATTTCATTGCATTCATTCCATCAGTTTTCTCCCTACACTGACGAAGGTAACCGTATTGCCTGATTTCCAATTCGGCTTCAGGCAAGAATGCGGTGCCATCGATCCAATTCAAAAAGCTGGTAAACCATATTCTAAAACAGCGGTGGGCACTACAAGAACAACAACATCTACAACAAAAATCATAATGGAGAAATTGAAATTTTCTGCTCAAATATACACATTGAATACATTTTGGAAAATTATATTTTCTAATTGTGTTTGATGGCATTCCGTGAAACGTAAAATTAAAAAGAATTGAACAGCTTTCATCAATAAATTCGAGTATTATTAAGAGCAGATCAATTAAGTATGTACAAAAGAAGCATTTTGTTGGATTTTGTTGTTGGCTCACCATTTAAATTTGATGAAAATAATTGCGAGCAATTTACACATTGATAATTTTTCGAGCAACCTCAAACTATGCAGAGGTTTCCAGAGAGCTCGTTAAAACGTGCCATAAATTACCAATTACAAATTGCTTGGAAATGCTCTGCTTGTTAAAGCAATAACAATGCTATCGCTAAAGATGATTACGATGTTCTTGTTGTTGTTCTTGTTGTTGTTGTTGATGATGTTTCTGTTGCTGTTGCTGTTGATGCTGGGCTGATGGCTCCGGCATTGATAGCAAGACGGAGGGGAAGCTGTTGCATTCGTTGCATGTCAAAACAGATTTTATCTGCGGCATGCAATTATAAATACATTTGTCAAATATTGAGACAAAAATGAATTATGTGCATGTGGTGTATGTGGTGTGTGTGTGTGTCTGCTCTGTGTGTGTGTGTGTGTGTGTGTGTGTGGGTGTGTTGCAGTAATGTGCGCACTCTTACGTGGCAGGAAAACATTTAATGCGATCACTGACTGCAAATAATGAAATAAATACTTTGCATTATGGGAACAATGCATTTGATCCACAGCTCAAAAATATCCAATTTATTATTGTGCTGCCTCTTCCTTGCTACATTTAAGCTGCCCAAAAGCTGCACTCGAATAAAATTTGTGCAATATATTTCTCATTTTTAAGTAGCCGTTTTATAGCTTAAAAGCTAAAATTGGTCGAGTCCGTATACACACTTAGCTTTATCGAATTGTTCATAGCTAAATCATTCATAATCAAAAATCTATCACCATCAAGCAATGTCAATAATTTCAGGAAGCACTCAAGCCATTCAACAAAGTTACTCTTAAGATCAAAAAATCTACAGATATTTGTTTTCACAGAAATTTTGTGTACCTAATGTAAAAAGTGTAATTAAATGGATAATCGAGTGAAACAGGGCATATATTTTTGTCGATTTATTCATATTCAATAATTTACAGTCTACACATACATTTTTAAAAGCCGGCTGTATTTTATGAATATATATTGAATATTTTTTCATTTATTTATTTTTAATACTATATGATTCCCTTTTCTGAATAGAGCTGTGTGTTGGTAATTCCTGCATATGTTAATGAGGTATACACTATTTATGATAATTATCTATTTCTTTTGGTTCTATGAAAATAGTCATGCAAGAACTGGTCCAGTGACGAGTTTAAGTTCGGTATAATTTTTATTTTATACAGCCAATCTGATTGGAATACAACAGAATAATGCATACATACACATATCCAGAAACATTCCCCAATATGTTTCTAAACAGGGGAGTTGCAAGTAAGTGGAGTGATTTTTAAGTGTCCATTACATCGCTGGAATTTTTTTAAGTGCAGCATGTGACCAGAAAAAGTATGCCACAAAAGCCATGACCGCACTTTTAATCAAAGTGAAAACTATGGAAATGCATGAAATCATTTTCAAAAACGTTCCTGGCCCAAAAATGGCAAGAAACGTGTAACCGAATTTATGTAAGAAGCTGAAGTTGCCCTTGCACTGGGCCATGCGACCAGTACCATGTTAGCCAGGCCTCTATGGGTGGATGAGGGGTGTTGGTTTTGGTATTTGCATGATATATGCAGTTATAATAAACCACAAGAGCTGTCAAAGTAACAACAACGACAGCAACAGCAGGATAGACACACACACACGTACACCCACACTGACACAGACAGAGAGGCAAACAAATGGTGGTGTGCGACGATGCGTATGAAAGCAAATGGCAAACATGGCAACCACAAACAGCAGAGTCTGTCTCTGTACTCGTACATACATACATATGTCGGTATGTATATCCATATGTATGTATGTGTGTGTGCTAGCTAGTCTCGGTTGGCCCTGCCGGGCAGTGCAAAGTGAAATTATGCACAACGTAAATAAGTAAGAAATTTATTTGTCAAATTGAATTGGCATTAACAAATAGCACAGACAGGCGCTGATCAAGATGCACTGCCGGTAATGCCGAAATGTTTAATTTCGAAGTGTTGATCGATGCACATGGCAATGCACAATTGGTGTTTGATTATACATACATACATGCATACATACATACATACATATGTATGTATGACTGTACTTAGGACCATTTGGGTGCTGGGAAATAATGGGTTACTGATGAACTGAAACAGTTCAAACAAAGAAAATAAATTAACTCGAGCAGTAAATACGTGCTACTTTAAAATATACTTAAACTATTCATTGAATTCAATTTTTCTTCTACGAGTAAAATATTGTTCGTTTAGAACTCAGCGACACATACACATACATACATCCATATGTACTAGGAATAAAAACGTTTAAATACGCAATGATTTTCAGACCAAACTTAATGAAATCAGCCGTTTACAACATTTCCAATAAACAAGTTGGAAATTAAGCATTTCGATGGTAAAAGCTTGCAATTATCGGGGCATATCAGTACAATATATATGTACTATATATCTGCTAAAGTTAAACGGGGTAGAGTATATGTTTGTATTATTATTATTGTAAAATAGTCCAGCATTATCTGATCCATTAACTAAATAAGACGTTTGAGAAGTCTTCTTTTCTTTTTATTCGCCTTTAATTTTATTTTAAATACATCGATGACTGAGTAAACCATTATGTTTTCGGACTAACTTAAAAATATCGGAGATATCGATTTAACTCTTTTATGTAATACCACCACATTAATTTCGGTAACAATATTTTACTCATCGAACCGCCTTCAAAATACTCAATCTTTTTCGATTACATTGAGATTATTTCAACGATAAAATAGATTTTAGGTTCAGGAAATATTATTATTATTACAATATTACAGCAATTATTATTTTATGTTTATTACTTTTTGATGCCATCAAACAATTTCAATTCGATCATACTAAACATTAACCCATTTGTTTTGATTCGTCAATAATATTGATTAGTTCATTAATTAACAACTAAGGGGCATTCATTTGCGGAGAAAACGTCATGCGTCACAATCATATTTACTCTTCTGGATAATGTGTGTCTTTATATTTAGCTTTGCACCGAAAATATACCTACACATATACATATATGTGAAGTGTCAGCATGCAGGCATTCTATCCAAATAAAAAATCGTAATTGATTTCCAAAATTTTTTTATTTCTTTGTCGTTCCTTCTTCTCCAGGCTTTGGTGGCCTGGTGGCCAATCTAATCACAGATAATCATCTTATTTGTTCTATTTTAATTTATGACACAATATTTTAAAAGTTACATTTTTATTTATATATAAAATTAAACATTTTTTCTTGTTATTACTTGTACATATGTGTTGCATTTTGATTTAGTTGCTCTCTTGAAAGTGTACTTGAATACTAATTCTCAAATAAATATGTGTAGTTAACTTTACACGACTAATCGATTCTCAACAAAAAAAAGTTAAACGCTGATTAAATCGATTCTTTTTGGAGCTGTAGTGTACACTGTCTCGCAAATTATCGAAAAGAAGAAATTAAATCAAATGTCGATGCTTTCTTGACTTCGCACTGAAGCTCTTTTTCAAATTCCCAAAAAGAAATACGGCCTCACTTGGCATGCGTCAAAAGGCGTTCTCTTTCCGGTAGTTCTCGTGTTCTAGGCGGACGTATAGTTCTAGTCGGACAGAAGTTGAAAAAACGGAGTAAATTTTTTGCAAATTTAGTGAAAACTTATTTAATTAATTAATTTGTTAAAGTAAGTGTTGCAAGAAGCGCTCCGCATTTGCAATTTATGCTCACTTGCATTTAAATACGTGTATTACGGTTTTTCGACAGTCATTCTTCTACCCTTCAATATTTCAAAATGGACGCCAAGTCGCCTGAGATCCAATTCGAAGAATCGTCGCAAGCAGCGGCAGACTTAGAAGACGCTACTGTTGGCAGCAAGCGCAAGTTCGAGTTGGCCCTTTCAATGAACTCCGGGGACTCTGGGCCACGTGACGGTAGCAAGAAGCCGCGCACGGCCGATTTCGGAGACAGGTTAGTGCCCAAGTGGTTTCGACATTGATAATGTGCCACAAATAATGTGCATCCTTCATTCATCGGGCAATATTTTAAAAAGCAAAAAAAATGGCACATGGTGTCATGTGGTTTCTGGAATTTTCTACAAATTCTACATTGTATGCACATACATATGTATGTGTGTATGTATGTATGTATGTGCATATGTATGTACATACATTCCAAAAACGTGCAGGCATTTTAATAATGAAATAGAATGCGATTTCGTTAGCAAGCGCCTTGCGTGCTGGTTGCCTGTTCATTCTTACCTTATTAAATAAAAATGCAAATAATTAAATGTAAATGCCATTCCTTTCGCTATATATTTTAACAAAATTATTTTCATCTTTTTTTTTTTTTTTTTTTTTTGTTAACTCGTCTTGTGCGACGTACTCAGGCACGCATGCGTCGTTATACTCTGTACATGAAAGCTACAAGACTAGGTTAGGTTTGCCCGAGCTTGAAAATGTAACAGGCAGAATGAGGCGTGGCAGACCCCACAAAGTATATATGTATGTATGTATATTCTTGATCAGCATGACAAGACGAGTCGATCTAGCCCTGTATGTCTGTCTGTCTGTCCGTCCGTATGAACACCTTGCGTAAATACGCAGAAAATGTTTATTTTGGGTTAGCTCTGCCAGACAGATAAATCAATACACAAATGAAAATTAATTTATTATAATTCTGTTTATTGGATACATATTAATTACATAATACATTAAACTAGTATGTGAAAATATTAGCATTTATATTAATTCTATATGTTTAATTTTTTGCTCCAGTCCTCAATATGTACAGAGTATTCCAAAGTTGGGACACCCGACTTTAGCTTCTCTACTTGTTTTATAATCAAATTTCGTTCCCTACTCCAGATAGCATCTCGAGTGCTTTATCGCTCTTTTTGCAACCAATTGCTTACATAAGTAACTACACACTTTAAATATAAGATGTGCCAACAACTACCAACTGGGTAAACAAGAAAAAGTACAAACTTTTTCCATTTTTCAGCCTCGGAAATGGTGAAGAATCCGATCAGGATATGAAGAATACAACTCCTGAACAAGGGCCCGTTGAAAAGTCAGAGGACAAACCAATGTTGGAATCGGCCAAAAAAGCTGAGGAGTCTTCCGTTGAGGAACCCGAGGAGAAAGCCATGTCTGGGTTGCCTGAAAACGCTGAGGAACCTAAGAACGAGGCCTCGCCCGGTGAACTTGAAGGCGCAGCTGGTACTGATGGTACCAACAAGGAATTGAACGAAAACTTGGGTGAAACCACTGATGACGTTGCTGTTGAGGGAACCAAGGACAAGGTCGTGTGCGATGTGGCTGGAAAAGCTAAGGCTGATAACTCCATTTTCAATGGATCGGAAAATCAGGAGCCAAATTTTGTGGTGCCCGATGCAAAAGCAACCAAGAATGGTCCGAAGTCAGAAAATGCTAAAGGTGGAAAACGCAAGAATAAGAAACGCTCATTGTAGGAATACAAATTTCCAAATGCCTTATCTTGATCGAACACAAACTACCTACGAGTCCCAAGCGCGGAACATAATGTAATACAATATTACCAAAAAATATATCAATAAACAAGTATTGCATACTAATGCCTGTAGATTCTTGAGTTCTGCGCTCTGTTAGGAATGAAGAATCAATATTCAGAACATCGACGGAACAGAAGTAATTCATTGGGACTTTGTTTATTTTCATATGAGATAGATGTACCTAATGAGCCGACAAACCTATCTGTTTTTAGATTATTATAATAAGCCACATTAATGATTTCACCCTCGCGACGAGAAACTGAACCATTACACTATAATAAATTGCTGTGCCAGTTGTTTTGTTTTCTGTTCAAAGGACAAATCCAAAGAGCGAAATATTAGGTAAATATAATATGAATAACATAACACTTTATTATTATTATATATATGGCCGATCTAGAATTGATCATTCCTCAAGTCTCCTGTGGTATAAAGCCTTATACTCATGTTTCCATTTCTATTTCAATGCGATTTCTACGACTGTATGCAGCACCCAGAAGGAGGTGTGACAGGCCTCACACAGTGTTCATATTCTTGATCAGTGTGGCAAGGAGGTGGAATAACCATACTAAGTATTCCTATAAGTCCTGAAAAAGCTAACTTTTAAACGACGCAAAAGCTGCAGTTGGTTTTATTTGTTTTTGGACCCGACAGGTAAAATGGACTACTAAAAAATCGAAACATCAAGCATCAACATATAACTAAGTAGTATTCTTGATTATATATGTGATGCAACTTGTGTATGTAAACTTTTTAATCCAATTGCATTGGAGAGAGGGTGTTACGGGCAAGAATCGGACTAGCGCGAGTTATTCCTTCTACTGTTCTGTTTTATCAAAAAATACTTGTATTACGTGTTTTGATTGTGCACTCCTTCGTAAATCGCAATTTGCAGGGAAGTTGTCGAAACATGAAAATATAAATTAGTGAATGCTGGAACGCACCCAAAATCCCAACATTTTGATTCCAACCTCCCATTTAATATAATACTTTCCATTATTTTGGCTTATTAGATCAGAAAATGCAATATGTTAATAGGTTTCGAATTTTTCCTTTGCCACCAATTTCTTTGAAAAATGCTCCCCATTCGGCAATGGATGAAGCATTTTTCAGTCCAATGCATGTGCTTCTATATACATATGTACGTATGTACATATGTAGTACGTATTTGGGTATGTTTCGTGAGCTATCCCCCTATATACACATAGCATATACATATGTATGTGTTTATGTGTGTATTTACTTTATCGCTGTGCATCAATCCCTGCCTGGTGGTCGCTGAGTTTTTCACCGCCAGCACAACAGGAACAATAAGCGCGTAAAATGCAATTATTTTGCTTTTGGTTGATCTTTTTGTTGTTCCTGTTGCTATTATTGTTTAAGTCCTTGTATTTTTAGTTGTGACGTACTGGTATGCTGGCGTGCTGTTGGCTTTGTGCATGCTTTCTATGCGCAGGCAATTAATTGCTTTCAAATCCTTTTATCCTGCAGATTTGGTCAATTTATTTTGTAGATATAGTATATATATTTTCGCTTTAGACACATACATGTATACATGGATGGGTAAGCATTTCGCACAAGGGGGGGATTGTATTTTTGTCATTACTAGACTCCTTGTTTGCTCCCATTAATGACATTTGTAAGGGCTATACCTATCTCTGAAACTGTTTCTCCTTCGCGAGTTTTATACAAGTATTTCGTATATATCCATTCATCCTCCTCCCACCAATAAAGTATCCATTCATCATTCCATATAAATACATCGCCAATTACACAAGCAAGATCCAGTAAATAAGGGAAATAATTCGCACCTCAAAACGGGCATCCACTCCCTTTTTCTAGGACACTAGCAGTGTTAGGCGACCCCCTTTCATACGCCCTTGTGTGTTATTTAGTTGCGCATATAGAGAGCATAAAAAACAGTTCCCTCACCACTCGATGGTCCCTCTCCTTGTCTATACTATATGTATGTATGTATGTACAGCAACATATATCGTGCGTGCATGTGTGTGTGTGTGTGGCTGTTTGTGTTTTCGCTTTGAATTTATTACATGTTTAGTTTATTGTTTTTTAATGGCGCTCACTTTCAATTTGAGGAGCGCAATAAATTACACATTACATGGCCAATATTGTTTGCTGTGTCTTAAAGATTGACCGGCTAGGGTCGCACATAAGCCGCTGGCCTTTAATGAGATCCCAGTCGAGACAAAAGCAATAAGTTGGAATCAGACAGACTAATCCTCCTCAATGCATTAAAATTCCAGTTAGTACGTTATCCCACAGTGTCTTCTGCACACATTTGAACAGGCAGGAGAGAGCATAAGCAAAACTGACTCCCCTTTTTTGGTTTCTTTGTATGTTTTCTTGCTGCTGCCCCCCCTTCAATTGACAAACGCAAACGTGGCATAAAAGCATTTTTCGTGTCGATATGAAATATGTTATACAAACAGCGAAGCTTTTAAGGAAGTTATGCAGTCATTATTCACGCAGTTGTTGATTTTCAGTTGAGCTCCTCCGCCGCCAAAGGATGCCAGACACAGGAATCTTGACGAGCTCCAGGCTCGGCAGCTGCTCTCACTTCTTAAGATTATGTTTTACTTTTAAATGTGGTCGTGGTATGGCAGGCAAGAGCGTCCCTTGTGTTTGTTTTGAAGTGCTTTGAAACGGGGAATGGAAACTGAATTCAAACAGAACTACCAAATCCATTTGGCCTTTTTAGAATATAACCAAGTAACGAGAAAAGAACACTGCAAAGACAAAATATATAATGACGGGCGAATTTCGATGGAAAGGTAAAGAGTTGTCGTGGCTAACCCAACGACCGTGGAGCAAGGTGGGGAGCTATGCCCGAATCAGGAGACAAAAGACTCTGCTCCTTAGAATGAAGGCAAGGTCGGTCCATTGAATCGATCACAAGAAATTGAGTTTTTTTTATGTTATGTATTATGTATTACTATAGTATATAGTGCCACATTCCGGTTACTGAATCGCAGCTTCAGAGTGGGATGTCTACAATTTGAGAGAGCATATCAACGTTGAATGCATCGTTATTTATCTGGCACTTCTGCTCATGCAGTTGGCGAAATTCAAATTGCTTTGTGCTTAAGTTTGGGGCAGACATTCAAAATGAAAGCGAATGCGCTTTGCTTAGGTACTTCGTTAGTCGAAGAAGTTGAAGAACAAAGTGCAACAAATAATGCGCAATTTTATTTTGCTTTGAAAAGCGTGGCTGGGGCCACGGGTCTTGCTCGCTGGCCACTTGAGCCGCTGCCATGGCAACATTTAAGTCGCGCAAAATGCGGAAGCAATTGCTGCAGGAGTCTGGCCCCAAAACAGGTTCCTAGCCCGTCATTTCTGCACTTTTTATTTTGGTCTGCGCACTTAGCTTTCTACTTGCTGCTTGTTGTTGGCATTTTTGTAATGTTTATATCGCGAGCACGGAACCACAATGATGGACATGGTGATAGCGAAACTATTGTCCATGACGACGACGTCATCATCATCATCATCATCATGGGGGGGTCATCATCTGGAGTAGCATTGTGCATCATACGACTAGCGTTCTCTTTCGCATATTTTTATGTTTTTTTTCGCTTTCTTTGGTTTTTTGCTAATTACCATAATTAAGCAAATGTCAGGCTTTAGTCGCCTTTTGTGGCCGAGCATGCAAAATAATAATGAGCCCGCGTCCACCGTCCACCGTCTGTCGGTGGTCCACGGTCCAGTGTCTAGTGTTCATGGTCCGCCATAGACCGCCAGAGAAAAGAGCACACGCAAAAATGGGTGAGCGCGCTATGCAAATTTGTAGTGATTGTTTTTCTTTTATTTTTTGCTGCGCTATCATTATGATTATTATGACGTTTTAATGGTTTAGTGAGGCGGCGATGACACCGACGACCACGATGGCCATGGCGAGGGCAGTGATGGCCATAGCCATGGCAGCATTTAAGCAGCACAAAAAAAAACCACAGTAAATAAAGAAGTAAAAAACTGGCAATCTGTTGTGGAACGAACTACTTCATACTGAAATAATAATAATAATATTTTTGTAGCTATGCGGGCATTAAATTAAATTACAGCATTTTTTTTAAAGTTTCAACGCTATTATTGTGGTGATTCGCATTCGTTAATGGTAGATATGATCGTTATTTGTAATCCTTTTTATATTAGTCTCCTTCCTCTCTCTTCTCATTGAATAACCAACACAAGCTAATAATATTTAATGTGAAATGAGAACTATGTATGTATATATAATTCTTATGAGACAAAATAACATATTTCGACAAAGAACGATTCAGCAGATGATTTCTGCTATATATTATTCTGCTCAGATATCCTTACCCAGTGTAATTTGATCTTTACACGTCCTCGATAATAGAATACGTTGAGAATCTGCATGAGACATCCATTATGTGACATGGATTGAGTTGAGCACATCAAATAATGTTTTATTGCACAATCCTTTTTATCCTGTCTAATATTCATGTATGCCGATGCCGTTTTGTCTTATTCGTCCCGAATTGAATGCACTTGGTTAACCATTTATTTTGAATTACATAAGATTCAACGTATATATAATTATAATTATTCAAATTGAATTTCCATTTAAACATCCCTTCTATCGTAAGCAAGGCTAAGGGTGTTCTTTAATGCTGCTCATGTGTTTGTTGCCTCAATTAAAATCGCATTAGGATCGCATTGAATCGGTCCAGACACAATATCCTGTTGGAATTTCTTCACAGTGTCGTTGTCACATTTGATAAATCCTGTTAATGGTGGGTTAACTCATAAGAAACTTTTTCCCACATGGCATCGCTACTCAATCTCTTGCCCTTCTGCTGTATCTAAACATAAACAAACCCGATGCAAATTTGTAAAATCGAAAAGTACATTTGGTTATGCATCACGTACGTATTGTTTTATTATTTTGAAAAGATGTTTTTTTTTAAATTCAATTTGTCTTATACCCTGTCGCTACATGACAAAAAGAGGCATTCTAGTGTGTATGTGTATGTCCGTCTGTATAAGCACAAGGATCTTCAAAAGTATTGTGTTAGACTCACCAAACTTGTACACGAGTATGGGTTCTCTTACAAGTAGGTCCGGGAAAGGGCCAGTCCATGCTTTTTTCCATCGCAATTTTGTTCTATATTAAAATATATTAAGCAATTGTGGACACAAAGTATTTATGAAGTACTCATACAATTCAAGTTTCCTTGAGTTTGCCTCTGCAGCTAGAATGACGCATCACTCATACGCAGTGTATGACACGCATTCGACTAAGCGGCATCATGAGCGGCATGAGCGTGTCAGCGCGCTGCACAAACAAAATGAAAATTCCAATTCTGCACAATGCTCAAATGGTGTACATGTAATTGTGGCAAGTCATGACAGCGGCATCATGACAAAATACCGGAAGCACTCATGGGCGGGCGTGACAAGGACGACCAAGATCCTGCCTGGTGATTAACGATCGCTCTGTGGCAAACGTAAAGGGCAGGCGCATGCAGGCATGTCACACAGGACACATACACACGGACACGGAGAAATGAAACCGCTTAACTAAACCACTATTTAGAACGCATTTAGTGGCACAAATTCTTAGCCAAGGCAGCAGTCGAGCTAAAGAAAACATTTTCATTCCTCAACTGAAACGTGTGCGACGACTCTGACGATGTCAGAAGCGGGGGCTGGGTATGGGTATGGTTTACAAGCAGTCGCTTGAACTTATCTAAATTGTTTTGCCATATTGTTTTCTTATGCCAACTTCTGTGTGTGCGTGTATATATAGTTGTATGTGTGTGCTTGTGTAGTGACTTGAAAGTCCCATTGTCTTTGGTAAATTTGCTTTACTTGCGCTTCCATTCATTGACTTTTTGTGTAGCCCTGCTGATGATGTTGTTGTGTTCACCAGGGCTGCAAGTCCTTTCGACACGATCCGGCTCAAACCGAACTCACATTGAACTCCACCCCCAACCACAACATCATTTAAAAATTACTCAGCTCGTACTGGGAGTTCTTATGCCATTTTATAAAGGAATCGGAAACAGCTGATATGTATATTGAGCAAACTTGGTCTATAGATTTTCCTAATTCTAGATAATAAAATTCTCAGGATATTCGGTCGGTCTGTCACGTCCTGTTCATTTGAAGGTTTAACAATACAGCTAATTGGAATAGAATGAAAATAGACAGAAAGCCTTAAAAATTGTAATCGGTTGAAGATTATCCAAATCCTAAAACTAACATCAAAGCTTTCAGCCCTGCCTCTCATTTTGTTGTTGTTGTATCCTGCTATGTTCCAGCCATTTTCAAATGCCTGTCACTCGCTTTGTCTTGTGTTGGTTTTTTCTGCCCCAGTGTTGTCCCCATCCCCACCCGATGTCACAGTGGTATTTATGGTCGAGTTAGTCGCTCAACTTCTTCAATCGAGTTGTTAATTATCAGGAGAATTTGTTGTTTTCCATTAAATGCACTCTCATTTCTTCTGTAAGACTTTTCGAATTCCTGCAAAATTAAAACACTTTGAAACGAACATATGTATCCCTGCTCGTTGTAGACGTCAGCTGTCGGTAAGCGTCAATCCTTGGTTTTAAAAGATTTGGTCCAACTCCTCAGTCAGGTCTATGGCTGAAGACAGAAGAGCTACCTATATATAATAACTCTGCCACCCGATGGTCGGAGATGCTTCCTTCTGTCTGTTACACACTTTTTCCATGTATCGGGGGTGTATACAATAGTATAATGCTTTGAAGAAATCAAATCCTTTAATATATTAATGCAGTTGATGCGTGCGTTTTATTAAAAAATATTTCGTTTATTTTAGTCATCTTTTGTAAAAGAGTACAAACAACTAATAAAAATAATTATATAATTAATTATATAATAATAAGTCATTTTTTTGCTCTTCCTATTTTAGTACTTCGATCACATGAGGGTGTATTCCTTCTTTTAAGCATACATACATTATTCGTAGCACACAACTATTCTATTCAACGTGCCTACCTGGTCTTGGGCCTAGGGAGTTAGCATGCGAAGAATTGGCCGCTGGATCCTAGATTGAGTCGAGCACTTCATTAGGTTGCAATTTTCTTATACTTATATACTCGTATATATATGTATATACACCCCTTGCCACTTGAATAGGGAACCCTCTAAGCTCTCTTTGCAATTGCTCATACTACTCTATAACTCGAAAGCTTCATCTCAAGATGTACGAGGCGTTGTGTTAATGACGTTATTCTGAAGAATGGGCTGCTGAAAAAAATAGGAAAATTACTTCACTTTTTCAGAAGATAAAGATGCTTTCAGACATATTGTAATACCAACATTTCAGGACTGGATGTCAACCACTGTGCATCGCCTCCGCTTTCTTACCGTGCAAGCTCGTACGTATCTATTATTGGTATTTGCTGAATGAATGGATTGTACGTGCCCAGAGGCATTCGCATATCTTCCCTGCTTCATGTATTGCTGCAGCAACACCAGCAGCAACAGCAGCAGAAGCGGTGGAATAAGCAATAACAACAGCAACAACATTAACAAGCGGAGCGGCAACGGCGGCTGTTTCCGTTACGGCGGCATCTACTCCGCCTTTCTCTTGTATGCGTGACTGCCGGCCTGTGTGTTTGTTCGTCTGTGCTTATGCATGTGTGTGTGTGTATAGTCGTATTTATGCGGCATACGGTTGCGGCTACATGTTGCGGTTTAAAATCTAACCGATTTTACATTGTTATTGTTAATATTGTCGTCGGGCGCGTTTGGTTTCTACAATTTTTGCAGTTTTTATTTTCTAGGTTGTTTTGTTCCTACTGCAATCGCACGCATGCACTGTTTTTAACGACATACTCGTTCATATGTGTTTTTACATATCCTTGCACTTACACACACACACACACACACACACATACATACATACAGATGCACGCATGCATGCACACGAGTCGGCCATATGGCAGCAAACGCTGATGCAGCAGCCTGCAGAGCAATGTTATTTTATTTATACATGTATTTATTTGTTTATGGCATATTCTTTGTTTATTTATATATGTGTGCATATATTCATATGCATTGTTGAAATATGTAATCGTTAATATGCTGATAAAATACGCCCCCATGACTGTGCGTGTCCCTCGTGCCATTTCCCACTCTTCCGCCCCTGGCTTCATCCTGCCTCCTTGGGGCGTGTGTGTGTGCGTGTGTGTGAGGCTCTCTGCCTTGTCAGCCCGTGCATGGTTTCATTTTTCATTTCATTTCATTTACAAAACAAATATGCTAATATCGAAATGTGCGGCTAATAAATTACGCGCCCAAATATATGCAACAACATTTTTGCAGGCTTTGAACAATTTGCGAGTGGGGCCAGGACTCACTCGCATGTGGCAATATATTCGATTTCCACTGCATTTTGATTGGAAACATCCTAGGGTTGATTTGAAAATATAAGCCATTAAAGCATTATCAAGAGGATCGCTCGGACTTTCCAAGTATCTAGGCATTTTAGATTCGATTATACTCCATCCAAAATATTTAAACGAAATAATCGTCATCATCCTTCGCACCAATCTAATACGTGTATATCCTTTCACTTTCGGAATGCACAAATGAACATTTAAAAGCAGCAAAAACCGAACTAAATTGTTCACAATTTCCCAACACTTATGAATTATTAAACGTACATCTGTCATGTTTTGTATAAACTCGTGCATATACTTAACAAATTGCTCATCTAATTGATTAAGAGTTGTTTGTGACATTAAAAATTAAATAAATGCAATATGGATGATTAATTATGTTTAATTGGAAGTAGTTGGCGTGCAAGCTCCCAACCTCTCAAAAACTACAAATACAAACGTTTAAATGTTGGTTCCTTATACTTTGCTCGTTAAATTCAAATTTGGTTTTACACATTTTTCAAAGTTGTATAAAATATTCATTTATTTCTTTGACTGTAATGGCTTATATTAACTTATCGAGGGGCAAGACTAATTACCAAACGCTGGCTTAATTTAGAACAAGAATGGAATGCTGAGATGAGATTACATAACCACTACAGGGATAATGGAGAATCGCCAATATTTGCAAATAATTACTAGAAATAAAAGAGGACATTTAGTACTTAACTAAATACTTTACTTATGAGTTTTTTTTGGATTGTTGTTTTAATTTCTTCTATACCCTTCAATCACATAATATAATAATCATATTTTCTGACACTTGCACTTTTTTTTACTTGTTTATATAACATTAGTTGTCATATGTATATGATAGTTCAAATATATTATATTTCACGCGTCTTATAATTCAATTTCCCTATAAATTTAGCGGAGCAAAGAGACGCTCTGAGTTTACTAACACTGGCTCTGCCTTTTCATTTTCATAACACTGTGGTGCGTCAATTTTAAGTTTGCAGATTGAATGCAAAATCGACAAGTTTGCTGAAGACGGCGATTGACGCTGAGTAATAGTAATCTGTAGTAGACACAGTTACACACACACACACACACACACACACCAATATACCCGTACATAAAATCTCGTATATACGAACTGTAAAAGAAATAAAGTAAATAAGTAAGTAATGCGCAAAACAGAATGCCACATACATAGATACTTGCGATTGTGTGTGTGGCATAGCATAGAGCTATAGAGCGACGTATACACTTATATAAGAACGATGTGTAGTTTGGCGTTATCCAACACTAACACCACCACAAATCCAATGCGGACAGTGGGTGTGAAGGCGGAGCAATACCAAGGAATCCTCGACGCCCAGACGACGTGATCGCATGCGATTGTATGTTGAATGTTTGTGCTCGCGCACTTGAAGAAAAATTATATTGAGTTCTAGCAGATTTCCTTTAACCTATATATCAAAATAAAATAAGTTAGTATTTTCTCTATTACAGCTTATCAAAATTGTCCTCCTTAGTGGTGTTAATTCCAAGCATAAATGGATTCGAATTTATTTGGCTTTTCTTTGCACTCGAACCGCTTCAATCCTCAGAGTCTTTCTTACAGACCCACACTATTTAATGAAATTATACTGAACATTTGAAATATTACAATTGGGAATCCTTTTTATAGATTTCAGCTAGAGTTTATGGCAGAAAAAAGCCATTTAACAGAACAGATGAGAGCCCAAGGCATCATCAAGGACAATGGTAGCATCTGATATTCACCGCTTGTGATGGTGATGGCATGGTGATGCTCCCAAACTAAATAAACAAATGCACAAATGTTGCTTTTCCAATCAGGAAAATAAGTTAGTATTTTCTCGAACTGTAGGGACTTGTGTGTGAGGAATATGTGGATGTGACTGTGTATTATTTGGTGCATTTTAAATCGGATTACTTAAAGCAGCATCAAATATGTGAGCCGTGTGTGTGTGTGTGTAAGCTTGAGTCTGGGCTTGGCATTGTTGCTGACAGGGACGCATACGACTAACTGTCTGTCTGTGTGTCCTTTGCGTCAGTTACTTGCTATTGCCCCTGTCTTCCCCTGCCCAAGGGGTGTCATGTTTTTGGCAAACTGGCGGCAGCAACTGTTGGATCCTCAACTCGTGCGTGCCCCTACATTTTAGTTTCTATTGTCGGTAATGCCAATGATGGCGTCGTCGTCGTTGCACGCCTTCATGCGCCTATAAATCGTTTATTATTATTTACAGTATTCGCTTTTCCCGTTTTGTCCGTCCACGACTCTCGACTCACTCAATGCAAATATTTTCAAATCACATTCCACATATTGATTGACACGTGCCATGTCATTCCAGCATTACCCTGCCATAGATTGTTGTACTCTCGCTATATACACATGTGCTTGTATATAGTAAAAGGAAATGTGTGAAGCGATGTTTATATTCAAGTATATAATATGTACTATGTAGCATGGCGACGTGGTGGAATTTCGATTTATTCTTTGAATGTATTGTAAATATTAATCGCATGCTCATTCAAACAATGTTATAAAAGTAATCCCGAAAACAAAAGCATGAGGAAACCAAGCAGTTATTTGTTGAATTCTGGGCTCAGTCAGAATATACTACTCGTATGTATTCTATACAGCTACCTAGCTTTTTCCAGCTGAGAATCTGCTTAATTTACCTTTATTTTAAATGTTCCATCCCTTACCCGAGGGCTGAGAGGGTATACAAGTCGAAGTTGCATTACAATCGACGCAGTATATATTACAGCTACCATAGATCGGTGCAAAAGTACCAAAAATTCCACAAGCTTTATTGTTCAAAAGGTATTTAAGCTTGTCTAGTGCCTCCCAGTAATTCAGAGTATTATCAAAATCGGTCAGCTATATCCGAAAGCTGTCCTAGAAAGAATGGCTCAGTACTACAAATTTTTACTGTTTCTTAAAAAACTGTACCCAAATTTTGTAATTATGTAGTATCTCATCATAAAAATCGGCGAACTTTATTATGATATATTTAAATATTATTTGTGTAATTATTTTAGTTGAAAGACTGCAGCTGCCGTTAATAGATAAGGAAAAGTCAATCTTATAAATCAATTATTTCACAAAAAATTAAACTAAAAAAATATAAAATTCTATTTAAATTCGGAAATAAGTAATTCTTACATATGTTATTGCTCTGAAGATTGTGCCTTCCAAACCTTTTAAAAATACATTATTTTATGTAAAATGCATAGATTTTTGGAGATCCTTATTAGTTTAAAGCATATTTCTTAATTTTTTTCAATATGACTTGGCCTCAGCATTTTAAGTGATGTGGGATAGTGGCATAATATTAATTGATCTTAATATACTCAAACTACCATATTTTCGTGATCCTTTGGGGGGTCTGCCACGCCTCCTAGTTTAGGGTTGATAAGAATTGAGCCCGCTAGACCCTAGCATTCCATTCTACTTTTAAATAGGACATGGACTGTGGAAATCAAAGCCATGAATCACCAACCGAGAAAAAGGGTGAAAATGAATTGTGATAGCAAATTTTCGACGTGAAAGACCATGGCTTTGAGGAAATATGCCATGTGCCAGAACTAAAATATAGTGTTTATTTTTGAACCAATGTATCGGAAGACCAGGTTCAATGAATAATTTTAGTTTTTACTATGAAATCGATCTATTGATAGATACACATCTTCAAGATTGAACGACCTTAAAATGGTATGTCGGCTCTGTAAGTTCTAAAACAACTCACTTTTGGGCGTGCTTAGCTATATGTAGCATTATCTTTTGTTTAACCCTCTTCTCAGAAAGTAGTAATTATAATTAAAATAACAAATATCTGGTAAGCTCTTTTGTTTTGAGATAAAGCTGTCTTTCCAACACTGAATAATAAGTGATTTCCTGTTACATGAACCGATTTATTCACTACTACGAATGTTTGTATAATTAATTGTTGTTCGCTCTTTCGAGCGTGTCCCGTATACATACAGTACCTTTATATGTATGTGTGTACACTTGTCATCCATAACGGTACGCGAATTCTCACTTGAATTCGAAATAGACTTGTGCGGTACAAGTACACTTTTGTTGCTTATGTGTGTGTTGCAAACATTTTGCATAGCAGAGCACAACCTCCTCCCCAGCCACCCATGGGCATAGTTGCAGCAAATACTTGTATGTATGTGGCTGGGGGTTTGTGAGTGCGTTATCATTTGATGAGAAAAACGAGATTTGTTCCACGCATTTTTCATTTGTGCTCGTGGCCCGTGGGCCGTGGCCGGCAACTTTAGCGATTTGTAATAATATAGGAATGCAACAGTTGGATGTCGCATCGATTGCCACCATATGTGGTATACGGGCATCCGTGTCCAGTATTTTGGCTATTAGCAGAATTGATGTTTGGCTAAGCTATTTCGACTGCAAAACTGTTGACTTTGTCCCTGCCCTGACGCGACACTGCACTGTGGTGTGGCAAATTGCCATGCAACAACTCTCATGTTGCAGGTTCACGCAACGCCAACAATGCCACCATAAAAATCACTCGCAAGTGCTGCTGTACTTAAACGACAATATCTACGGCTATATACTATACTCGTATGTACACACAAGTACATGCGTGTGCGAGGATACATACATATGTGTGGTTTGCGGAAGAGAGAACGGGTTGCCTTAAGCGCTTTCCATTTATGTTTGTGGAAACATCAAGTGCACTAGCTGCGCACACAATTTGACGGTCGCCTCAAGGACACGCCAGCCCTTGAACAGCCACAAACGCTAAGGACGAGCCCAGAAACTGCTTCCCAATAAGAAGTATACCCATTTACGGGTAATTAATCCGTGCGCAAATTTGTCAAATTTCCCGAGTAATGTTACTTCAAACCAAACAAACAAGAGTTAGAAGCTGCAGTGGATAGCAATAGATTTAACGGCCTATTCGGAAACTCTACCACCAAACACAAAATTCTTATTTTAAATATGAGGTTAATTCATCCGAATACTGACGATAAGCCATGATCGACTAATGATGATTTAATAGTAGATGGCGAGGCACATGCTTCGAAAAGAAAGTTAAAGTTATTATAAACAGCTGGTGGAGAGTTAAGTATAATTTAGATTTTAAATAAAAAAAAAACAGCCCTGGTCATTCTGGACTTAAGGACAGCATTTTTCTTTCAGTGTAGTTACAAGTGAATGCACGTAGGAAGGAAACATTTTTCGCAGCACGTATAGTTTCCCATTTGTATTTGTTGCTTTTGCTCTTGTTGTTGGCTTGGATGCTGTTCTTGTTTTACCATTTCCTGATTAATGTCCGGTAGTTTGCGATAAACTCTTTGGGGGTCATCAATATTGGGTTACGACTGTGTGGCCCGCGATTTCATAAAAGTGCTCATGAACAGCGTCGCTCATCGTCGCCGCAGCTCGTTGCACGTTCGATTGTTTCGTATGCACGCCTCACTATCAAAAAGTAGAGTACAATAATGCAATTGACTTATTCGTATACCCTTTCCAAATGCTTTCTGCTACTTAAAGGCTGGTAACGCTATGCGGTGCGGGACGGATTGCCCTGAAACAAACAGGCCGAGGTGCTCTTCTGATTGAATTCAATGTTACAATAAAATTGTTCTTATTTTCCGTGTATCATAATGGATATGTTATAAATAACTTGCTTTTTTTGTCCTGGGAAATCTCTAACCTTTGACAATAGTTGGGTGAGTGCGAAAATAATGATTGTAGCTACAAATTCCCAAGACTTAGTTATTTTTTGGGAATCTTTTAAACTTAATAATACTTGTAGACTGAGTTAAAAATATAACAGCGCGGACGTCGGTTTAATGTACAAACAAAGGTATCTTAATTCTTTATAGTTCCTATTACTACATTATCAGTATTGGAACTATCAAATAAGTAAATAAATACTAATTAAATCAGCGTATATTTAAATAGTCCAGCACTTACAGTTTCTATTTGTATTTGCAAAGCCCCCAGATAGCCTACTATTCTTTTGTCTCTATTTAGCATTTCAGATTGGTTCATAGAATTCGGAGATATAGCTTAAGGGCATATGAAAAATAATTAAAAATATTAAAAAGGCCTTAAATTGGCGATTGGGCGGTGTAGAATTCTTCGTCCTAGTTTTCCCCCCTGCGGGAGTTAGCTGATCGGCCGCATGAAGTTATTAATGACGCAGCCTGGATGCAGCTACATACATATGTATGCATGTGTGTATATTTGTAGAGGTGCAGGGTTTCTATCCGGGTTGTCCGTCAGTTGTCGGACCGATGAGATTGCAGGGAATGTATGATTGCTCTGCCCATGGCTTCCTCATTAGGAGGAATTGTTGTAATTGACGACGAATTTGATACCAATTTAGCTGCCTCATCGACAACTGACGGTAATTTGGCTGCGTTTGTTGGCCAGAGGCATTCATACCGTATAAGGAAAGTGAGGGGGATTTATTATGCAGTCATGGCTTCGATGAACTGCTGGATGTGTTCACTCATGATAAACAATAAGTGCAGTGTATGTTTTCCACATGCCAAATAAGTTCATCAAGTAAGTGCCAATTCATATGTTAACCTATTATTAATATAATAATTAGTGTATTATATGTATGATGTATGTATGTATATGGAAACGTTCTTATTCGTCATCAAAATCCCATCATACAAGTAAGCCAGCTTTTCAACTAAGAATTTAAGCACACCCAGCGGTGGTATTAGGGACAGAGAGACAAAGTAGATAAACATACGTATGCATATATGTATATGTACGTATATATAGTATATCTTTTGGCATATTAATAAACCTGGAATTCCATTTGTAAGCACATGTAACTTTTTTGTGATGCTGTATTGTTTATAATCGCATTTTCGCATTTAGTTTAGTGTGTTTTCATTTATGTTTGGCTTAATGTCCTCATAGGTATGTACATATGTATTGTGTAGTTGCTATTGTCAACTGTAAACCATCGCTCTCCCCCACCTCCCCCATCTATTTGGCCACACAACTGTTTGCTCATTCGTTTGTTTGTTTGTTTGTTCGTTTGCATGTATTCATTGTATTTAGTTTACCGATATTGTTATTGCTTAACACACGCACAGACACACTAATTAGATGAGAAGAAAAAAAGAGTGCAAACTCCATTTAATGCCCCTATAACGAAAACTCTCTGCACATCTGCCCAAAAATTAATGTGCAAATTTTGTTAGAATCAACAACATGTAGTATGAATACACGCACACACACACACACGCACATACATATATACATCTATAAGCCCACACACACACACACAGGCACACACCCGAGTACTCATGCATGCTCGTACACACTGACATGTGTTTTACATTTTCAGTACACTAATTAAAAGCCATAATTTCATTTATTTCAATCTCTTGTGCTAATAAAATTTACTCACATGCTCTCCACATACACTCACACGTACGTGTATGTATGTGTGTACATATATACATACGTATGTATGTACAAGTATGTATTTATGCTTGGTTTGGTTTTTGTTGAAAGGGCTCGGAGCTGACTTTGGCTCGGCTTTGTGGCTTTCGATAAAACGCTGCGTTTAACATTTTTGACTTGAGCCTTGACTGGGATTTGCGCAAATCTCTAAAGGGTGTGCCTCTCTCGGCACTTCTCATGTCGGGGAAAACGCAGTAAACAGATACACACATATTGTGTTCGAAATGTTTACATTTGTGTAGATTTGCAGGGTATATTGTATATTGAGTGTGCGCATTTTTAAATTGAAATTTTATTGTAAATAGGCTAGGGCTTCCGAAGGATTCTATTGTTTGAGTGGCCAACGAATGCCACACCGAAAAACGAATATTGGCTCTGGTCCTTTGCTCACAAGTCCTTGCACACTCAGTTATTGCAGCATATTTAAAAAATTGTGGCCAAAGCTGCGGCTTTCAATGCAGCCACCAGTGCGATAATAATAGTTCCAAATTTTTTTCAACAATAGTAATTGAAAGTGTTCCAAAACTGAGTATTGTTATTGCATTGTACTTTTCTAAATATAGTATCAATAACTGTACTAATTTTTACTTTATTAAGACTATCAACACTGTACCTACAATTGGTGGGTAATTTAAAAGAATGTGCAACCACAATGCCATAAAATTTAATTGAATGTTTCCGCCCTTTTTATTTAATTCAATCATCTTAAGATACTCATATCCACACACTCTGCAAGTCAAATCTCACATTTCCAACCAAAAAACCACACTTCAGCCCACACTCTGAAAAGGCCGAGAAAGAATTTCAGGTCGAAGGCAAACCAAACATTTGCAGCTTATGAGCATTTAGGCATTTGATTAAATACTCTTACGATTATTGCGGACCACAAACTGAACATAACAAGTATGAAAAACCGCAAATAAAAAAATGAGTGGAATCAAACGTCACTGAAGATATTTATAAATAAAACCAGCCTCACAATGGGCACAAATCAAATACACACAGACTCTTGGCCTAGATAGCAAAACTTGTGTGACTCATGCCCTATACTTGTCCCCCTAGTAGCTGTTATTGTTGTTGTTGCTGCTGTTGTTGTTGTTGTTGTTCTCCTTGCCTCCTAAATTGTAGTCGTCTATGTTGTTGTTGCTAGTTGTGGTTCAATATTTACGCTTCAATATTGAAAGTTACGATAATGTGCTATTGATAGCTGCAAACACACTATACTATATCGATGAACACTCAGGCATGATGTGAGCAGATATCGCTTGAGAAACGACAGGAGAAAATCTTCTTCTTTCTGTTCGGCTAGTTAGACGCACAAGTTTTGTGGCTTTGAAGTGTATGGTTGAGTGTGTGCATCTAATGCCATTTTGGCTTGCTCTTAGCCTGGCCCGAACAGGCCTGGGTCTGAGCCTGGGCCTGGTCTTGCTCCTGGCACGCCGTTCTGCTCGTTATTTTTTAGATTCCTTTTCGCTTTTGCCCAATAATAACACGAGTTGCTTTGTGTGTATGTTTGTGTGCGGTTTTGACAAATAAGCAATTTATAAATCATTTTTACTTCCATTTTCCCTGACGTTTATTTCCTCTCAAGTATCTTCTTCGTATATCTCATATACTCGTATACTTAGTATAGATAAATGTGTGGTGTGGCTGTGACATTTTAGACCAAAAGTTTCCAAAGCGCAAACCAATGTAAAAAATAAATGCCTGAGCACTTACTCGTACAAGTAAAATAGGAAGAAAATCTTTGAAGTAGTTGGGCAGAAATGAACAATTTTATTCAAATGTTGTTGAAAAACTATGGTTGGGGATTATTGCTTGAATATATCTGTAAGGCATCGTTAAGGACATTATAAAACGATGTGTGTTAGGCTACCAAAAATTGTCGAACATAACATTTTCAACTTTCAACCTTTATAGGAAAGAACACACCACGATGTGCAAAATACAAGTCTGTTTTAAATGGAAAGCTATTCAAGGTAAGTTAAAATACGCCTACGATTATTACACAATAATGCAACGTAATTTACAAAAAAAAAAAAAAAAAAGATCTGGATTACTAAAATACTTGTAATAATGAATACAATGTAATTGGTAAATACAACAAATAAAATCCGTACAAGCAAATCCTACGTTTAAACTAAATACTAACATTATTAGACAGAGGCCAATTTCATAAAAATGAGTTCAAAAATGCTTTCAATTATTTAAATAGTACTCATGAATATTTGATTATGCAATTAATTACTCCATACATGCAACAAGTATGATATTTTTCGATTATTTTTTAAGCCTCAATTGCCATACGGAAATTGCAACTTTTCTGCACTTTATTGCATTCATTAATTCAACTGTACATTCCGAACCAGCACACAGTATCACTAAATAAATAATCGTTAGACTTAGCACTCATAATCACATACATATGTATGTACATATATGTATATGTATTCCCCTAGCTCGGTGCGCCTTTTGGGTATGCAGCACAAAAATACGAGTCCTTGGAAAAAAGTAAAATTAAATGAGATGCAGGATTATATTTATTTGCAATCGTACGAAAAGCGAGTCATACTTATCTGCCTGAATAACAGTTTAATTCAATCGTGTTGCTTGTTTGCAAGAATTTTTGAATGGTCAACATTTTAGTAATTCATCAATTTAATTAAGAGAAGACTGAAGAAGTGCCATCCAAAGGATCTCCCCACGAGATCCCTTGTGTAAAATATATAGAATAAAATATCTTAAATATATATCCTATTAAATCTAAAATATTGTAAATACTATATATGTACATAGATATAAGTGCGTCCGATAGCTGCATACTATAGACAACTGTTGTATTCCCCATTAATTTTCAACTAGTTTAAGCTGCCATATTGGTAGCAGACTATTGGTTTAATAAATTGTATATATGTAAATAATAAAAAAAATCAATTTAATTGTAACAAATAGAATAATGTGGAAGGCTTCATTAAGAGCCCGAATATAAAGTATTCTCGACCAGCAAGACGAGTCGATCTAGACATCCCTTTCTGTTTGTCAATGTATATTAATGCAATCATCCTCGAAAGAATAAGTCTGTCTTTCCACTGCATTTTACTTTCGCATACATTTACAAATGTGCCAAGTTGTCTTTTGGCGAAACACATCGATCTAGACATGTCTGTCCATCTGTCTGGCTGAGCATGTAGATTTCGGGGACAGCTAAGCCCCCACTGACAGAACTTGGGTTGTAAACTTTTCTACTCGCTAGGCAACATAAGTTTATTTTATTTGTTGGAACTTCCCCCCTCCTCGTAACAGAATTTCATTTATTTCGTTGCGAATACTTTGTCCAAAGTTCCAAAGCTACATAAACTTTGCACACATAATTCACAAAATATGCTGTTCGCTGCCATTACAATATTTCAAATTATGCAAGTCTAGAGTTATAGAAAATCACTAATAGCGGGCGAGGGGGGGGTGCATCAGAAAAGAAAAACACACTAGATCTGCTTAGGGCTTAAGAACACCTGGATTCCGAGTTTGGTTATTCAAGCTCTTCTACTTTCTGAGATCCGTCTTGTCAATCGTCTGATCAATAATATATACACTTTGTGGGGTCTGCCACGCCTCCTTCTGTGGGTATACATTTTTATAATGAGAAAAAATATTGTGATTGGAGCTGTTCCCTCGAAAAAGACGTTCATTTCCGCAAATGCCACATATACGAGTAGTACTTGTATGAAAATCAAATCGCATTGCTTATTGCACACATATGCAATATGACTTGGCGGCAGGCAATAGCGCCAATTGTATGCAATGCTAGTAAATGGAAAACTGTCACTGGTACCGCCACTGCTTTCCCTGATTTTCCTGTGGTGGCTGCTGGCATGGAAAACCCACACGCTCAAATAGTCAGGACAACTTTTCGGGCACACTCTTTGACATTTTAGCGCATGTGGAGTCAAGTGAAAACCCAATTACATGTCTATCCAGACACAGACTCGCTTGGCTGACTTGGCTAGCTGGTTGGCTGGCTGGCTGGCTGGTTGTCTGACGGGCTGGCGACAGAACATGTAGACAAGTTAACATTCTGGCCAGCTGGCGCATCCTGGTCCAGGTTTGCACATTTTGCGGTTCGCCCCACACATGGCCAGGTGTGATCATACGGGCATCCAACCAACCAACCAACCACCCACACACACACGTGGATACTTACCATAAATGGCATACACATTTATGTACACACGAGCTTCGGGCGTATCTAACACATCGCCGCGCCATTCTGTTGGATATTCGAAGGTGTGCGGGAAAATGTAATAGGAAACGCGGAAAATCGCGAGACACTCTCTTTTGCAGCTTTTGATGTGCGCACAAATTATTGCTGCAATGAAACTTAAGCAGATTAAAATTGCTGAAACGCTGCCGACGTCGCTTTAGGTTGAGAGCTTAGGTTCCTAAACGTGGCGCTCAATGATAAAGGTGTCTCGCCCTGCCGCCCGGCCACCCTGCCTCATCCCTTGGCGCCACGTGTGCCTGCCAATAGGAGGGTGTTTAACTCGATTGTGCTAATGGCAGCTTCATATGCAATACATTCAAGGAGAGCTACACTTACATGCAACACACACACACACACTGGATACAGATGCGTGTGTGTGCGTTCTAATGGTCTTAAATAGTGGCTGCTGTACTGGTCCCCTCGCTTGGTCGATGCCAACAGCAAGAAGAGTCAGGAAACCAGTCAACGAGCAACTCAGTTCAATATGAAATCAGCCGATTTTTTACTTGAAATACATTCTGCGTTTACAGACAAAACGCAGTAAACCTAATGTATGACTAAAAGAATACTCGCCGGTGGTCACCTTTTTAGTTTACTATATAGCTCAGTCAAATTAGAGAGATAGAGATAATACGCTGAAAACTGGTATATAACTTTGATTTAGCGTTCTATTTGTTGTCTCAAAAGTCTCAATCAATATTCAAGGTAAAAAAAACTAGATGTATTTGAGTTCGAAATTCCAAGAACAACGGGAGTTGACCTGCCTAGGGCTTAGCGGGACCTAGATACCAAGTTTGGTAATTATAGCTCTTGTTCCTTCTGAGTTCCTTGCGCTCATACAGATTGATACGGACGAATAGACAGACGGTCAGAGGACACGGCTATATCGACTCGTCTTGTCATCCTGATCACGACTATATGTACTTTGTGGGGTCTGCCACGCCTCCTTCTGTGTGTTACATGTACACTCCAATACTAATATACCCTTTTACCCTTTGGGAACAGGGTTAAAAAGTGTTGGGAAAGTCATAAACATCTGCGACATTGTTTGTCGATAAAATAAATAAAATAAAAACAACGACATTCCGTTCGGGAACATGTCATCAGTTACGAGTTCACATAGAATCCTGAAAAGGGTACCTCAACCAATCCGTGACTTGTATCAATCATGCATTAGGACTCTTTGGTAGATGACCCGCCTAATCGCAGCAAAGTTTGTTCGGAATTGTACTGCAGGCATAAAATACATAAACGACAGAAAATTTGAAAATAAATGCTACTATGGCGAGAGAGCGACAATGGAATTCGCTTGTAAGCCACAACGTGGACTAAGTGTCATTTGATTGATGTCCTGTGGCTGCAGCTCCTGTCGAGCTCTGTGCGTGTCCTTGTCAAGCAACAGCGTCAAAATAGATGCAACTCAACCGTGCATATGCTTAACAATTGGCGGCCACCGAACCGAGTCCAACAGAGTGTTAAGTCCACATGACCGATCAAGATGTTGCAATACAAAGCTTTCGCCTCGAATCCAAATCATCATTACTTCTCGTAAATCAATGCGTGCTTCCCCTTAGTTTGAGAATATGCAGATGTTTCTTCATATGGATGCCCTGTTCGCCGTTCAATCGCTACGAGTGTGCGATTCGAAATGGCAGGAACGGGCAAATCGTTTTTAGACAAGCCCATAAATTGGGACCCACACATATTGGCGCCATAATCCCCTATTAAATTCATATTTCGCTCATTCCGTATGATAATCTCGCCACAGACGCGCACATGATTGCGTTATGCATTGATAAACCCTTTGTTTCGCCCACCACATTCACTAACAACATCCATATTATAATAATCATATGGATGTGCCATATCCAATTCAGCTTAATCGAGTCAGACGAGGCGACGACGCCAGTGGTAGTTAAATGCCTTTACACTAGATTACCTTTGCCGAAAGCGAAGTCAGTCAGAAAGGCAGGAACTGGCAGGCAGTGCCGAGCACTGGCAAAAAGGATGACGGCGGGGCAAAAGGGGTTGTCAAAGCACGGTTCTCGGTGGCAAAGGCTGCCCATTTGGCAACACACAAAACTTGCACGAGGGCGCAACCCAAAAGCGGAATGCCTTCAAGTTTGTCATATCAATTTCGCATATTTTATTAAACAAAGGGGCGGCAGTCGCAGGATGTGCGAGTATGTATTCGAACATACAATATAGACACACACCCATACACACAAATGAATATAAATATGTCAACAAATTTCAAATCCTTCTTATCGCGTTTTTAAGCAATGAATATGAATATGAATTTTCAAAAAAAGTCCAAAAAAATTTGTTTGGTCATCCGGCCAAAAACAGCCAAAACCAGCAGCACATCATAGTTAATAAGTAACGTAAATAACTCAATGCAAAGTGCTCGTTTTCTTGTCGCTTGCTTTGCATAGCAAGCCGAGCACTTAACGTTTCCTTTTGTTGCCATAAATTTGCATAGGCTGCTGCGCAGCCGCCACATATGTACTAGTTATTGTCGCTAACTCTGCAAGTCAAGTTCGTTTTTCGTTATCGCATCTGGTACGGAGAAGCTTAGCTTTCCGTCTACCAGCATAAACTTTGTAAATCTCGGCGATCGCTACCGATGCAAAATAAACATTTGTGCACCTCTTTTAAATTGAACAATTTCGTTTTCGCTTATTTTGCAATTATTTCGCCAACATAATTTCGCATATTTGGAATCATAAAAAAGCTTATGATTATACATTTTGGTGACCCCGACGTGATTAATAATTCCACAAAACCTTGCTTAATCGCGTTAAAAAACAAAAGCGTACATAATTGAGCTCATTGTACACAAAAAATATTCAAGTACATAAGTGCAAAAATATAAGTTCATAGTGCCTACTGTACCGCCAATAAGCAGCCGTGTGAAGCGACGTTTTTGAGGGCAACGAACATCAGCAGATAAAACAGTTATTCGCGCGCGTCATTTATCTCTGCTATTTTCGGTTTTCGGTTCTCTCTCGCGTTCACAATGTCTGAGAGCGACGGTCAAATGCGCGCCTTCCAAGCTGTCGCATCAGCTGCTGCTGACGTAGCTGATGCAGCGACGCTTGCGCCAACAGCTTCGACGTCAACAGCTGTGGGCAATGCAGTGCAAGCTACGAGCAATAGTGTTGAGTTTTATAAGCGCAAGGCGCAATCATTATATGCGTGGGCGCTTTCTATTCAAAATAAAATAAATGATTGTGAAATTGACAATATTTCAGAAAGTGAGCTGCGAAAACGTGTGGAAATGCTGCAAAGTATTCAGGCCTCTTTTAATTTGGTGCATGACAAATTAGAGGAGCTGGACTTTGACGAGATTGGCAGCAGTTTGCGCTGCAACTTTGCTGAGCTGGTGGTCTGCTTGGAGGGCCGCCTGCTAAATGCAATACAAAGGATGCAATCTGGCGCGCCGCCGTGTTCGACGCTTCGGCAAGATGATCAGTCTACCATTGTGATAACTCGGTCTCGTTTGCCTGAGCTTAAGTTGCCTACATTCAGTGGTGGATATACTGAATATGCAGATTTCGCTTCGATGTTCACATCAGTGATCGCCAAGGATCCAGATCTCTCCGATGTGGAAAAGTTGCAGCATTTGAGGTCAAGCTTAAGAGGATCTGCGTTGGGCACGATTCGTGCGCTTGAGATAAGTGGTGCAAATTATTCAGTGGCGTTAGACCTACTCGACAAGCGGTTTAACAATAAGCGTCTTATTTTCCAGGCACACATCTCCGAGATTTTGGGCATTAAAAAGGCTGAAACTACAAGCAAGCTGCGAGAGTTGTCCGACAAAGTCAACGCAAATATGCGTGCACTGTTGAGTTTGGGCAATATGCAAGATGTAGCTGGCAGCATCGTCGTTCAGACAATTTTGGGCAAGGTGGATGCTGCGACGCAGGCAAAGTGGGAGGAAGCCGCCCCATTAAACGTTATACCGTCGTGGGAGCAATTTGCGACGTTCTTGGATAGCAGGTGCCAAAAATTGGAAAACATCGAGCATGCAATGGCATCATATTCGTCGAATTATCAGGTGGGAAAGAACAAAAACACTAACACCAAACGCTCGTTTGTCGCCACTAACCCATCCGCAAATGGTTGTCTGTTTTGTGACATAAATGCACACGAAATATACAGTTGCCCACTTTTTGGTAATTTGTCGCCTGTACTTCGTTTAAAGGAAGCGAAACGCCTCTCTCTGTGTATAAATTGTCTTAGAAAGGGACACAGAATGAGAACTTGCAATTCTGGATCGTGCAGAACCTGTGGTGCCAAACATCACAGTTTATTGCATTTTAATAATTCAGCTGCCGTAAATTTGATGCCTGAGCAATCGTCCGCTTCTGACTTACACTCGCGGCCGTCTTCATTGTTACTGCCACGTAGCGCTCTCGCAGCTGTTTCGCCATCATCGCTTGCTTCATTGCCTGCCCAAAATCTCGGCTCAGATGTTGTGCTCTTGGCCACCGCTGTCATCAGCATTCAAAATCGCGCCGGGACTTGGGTACCCTGCCGTGCACTGCTCGATTCCGGATCACAGTTGCACATAATAACTTCGCGATTCGCTCACCGGCTCCAACTTCGAAAGACCAAGTCGTCGGCCTCTGTGTCTGGTCTTGGTGACGTCAGTTTCAAGTCTGATGGTTGCACTGTGCACTTATGCTTGCAATCATTGGTCACTGACTATTCCGCAAATATTACTGCTTTGGTCGCTCCTTCCATTACTGAGAACCAACCAAATTTCACGGTTGACATATCTCATTGGGATATACCAAGCAATGTCCGCTTAGCTGATCCGGCGTTCTTCAAGCCACAGCAAATTGATATGCTTATCGGTGCCAATTTATTCTACGAGTTGTTGTGCGTAGGTCAGATTAAACTGGCTGATGGCCTGCCACTTCTGCAAAAGACTCGTTTGGGCTGGATAGTTACTGGAGGTGGCTCGCAGCGTCAGAAATCTGCTTTGGTTGCATCCAAGTCTCCGTCTACACAGGATTGCAATACACGAATCGAGCAGATGGTTCGCTCTTTTTGGGAACTCGAAAGTGGTGTCGATCCGGCTGTAAAACTTACAAAAGAAGAGTTCGACTGCGAGGAGCATTTCAAGGCTAATTACAGGCGCCTGCGTACTGGCGAGTATTCCGTCCGGTTGCCTGTAAAGTTCAGCACAGATCTGCTTGGCGATTCCTATACGCAAGCCTATCGTCGGTTCATAAACTTGGAGCGAAAGTTAGAACGCAATCCACTTCTCAAAGCACAGTACTCTGCATTCATTAAGGAGTATTTAGAGTTGGGTCATATGTCGCTTGTATCGCCAGTTTCGCTAAATTTGTGCAAGTATTTCCTGCCGCACCATTGCGTTCTGAAGGAGGACAGCACAACGACAAAGTTGAGAGTCGTGTTTGACGGTTCCGCATCCACATCCTCTGGTCATTCTTTAAATGACATCCTAATGGCTGGTCCTTCCATTCAGTCAAAGCTCGCAAACACGCTTCTTCGATTTCGCACGTTTCCTATCGCTTTAACAGGAGACATCTGCAAGATGTACCGCTGCGTGCGAGTATCAAATCCGGATAGCTATTTTCAATGCATTCTATGGCGTGACTCGCCTCAAAAGCCTATTCAAGTTTTCCGTCTTGATACCGTCACTTACGGTACAAAGCCTGCCTCGTTTCTCTCCGTTCGCACTATGCATCAGCTGGCTGAAGATGAGCATGAGCTATTTCCTATTGGCTCCGATATCTTGCGCCGCGATTTTTATGTTGATGATTTAATCACTGGTGGTGCTTCTACAAAGGAAGTCATAGAAATTATGAGACAAACCACAGGGCTACTTGCCAAGGCTAATTTCAAGCTAAGGAAGTGGTGCTCCAGCAATCCTGATGTGCTCAAACAAGTTCCGGAAGAAGACAAAGAAACTCTAGTTACGTTTGATGATGGCAGCGACATAACAAAAACTCTAGGACTGTCGTGGGATCCTGCGACGGATTTATTCATATTCACGTTTCTGCCAGCATTGACATCTGGTCGAATTTGCAAGCGCACTGTTTTGTCAACTATTGCCAGATTTTATGATCCGCTTGGCCTTATTGGACCAGTAATCGCAAAGGCTAAGATATTCCTGCAGGCGCTTTGGAGAGAAAGGCTTGATTGGGATGAAAGCCTTTCAGCATCATTGACAACATCTTGGCATAATCTTATTGCAGATTTTGAGCGCACAAAGCAGCTGAAATTTCCAAGGCTTGCACTTTCTGCTGGTGTTTCCATTGAAGTGCATGGTTTTAGTGATGCCAGCATAGATGCCTATGGAGCTTGCGTCTACATCATTTCGACCACGCAAGGCCAATCTCGTGCGGAGCTGCTGTGTTCCAGATCTCGTGTGGCGCCGCTCAAATCGTTGACCGTGCACCGACTAGAGTTGTGCGGAGCCGTTTTGCTGGCACAACTCATAAACGAAATATCTCGTATGGAGTTATTCGACTGCAAGTTTTATTGTTGGTCTGATTCTGCAGTAGCGCTATCTTGGATTCGCAGCGAGCCATCCAGGTTTCAAATTTTCGTTTCCAATCGCATCGCAACTATTCAAGAGTTGACCTCTGGCATGGAATGGCGATATATTCCAACCGATTTGAATCCTGCGGACATACTTTCACGTGGAGCTTTGCCCAGCGAATTAGTCCAGTCCAACTTGTGGCTACATGGTCCCGCATTTCTGACGAAGGACAAATCTTCTTGGCCAGAGTCTTGCATTTCCGCCTCGTCGCTTCCTGAGCAGCGCTCTAAAGTGTTTGTAAGCACCACACTGTGCGAAGACATTGCACAGCAATGCAAATATGTTAACACATTTGGAAAGCTGCAGCGCGTGTTTGCATATGTATACAAGTTCCTGCACCGTGTACGAATTCCTGGGCTATCGGTGGACTGCATCCGTCATGGTACACTGCTGTTGATGCGCTCAATTCAAATGTCTACGCTTCGGGACGAATACAAGACCTTGCAGGCCGGACACACTTTGAAATCGTCTAGCTCCTGTCTTTCTTTATCTCCGTTTCTCGACAGCTCTGGATTGATGCGCGTTGGTGGCCGTCTAAGTAACTCTGCGCTCGACTTTGAAGCCCAGCATCCAATTATACTTCCAAGGCGTCATCCAGTCACGCGTTCAGTCATTATGCACTACCATGTCCGTAATCTGCATTCTGGACCTCGTGCATTGCTGGCCTCAATTCGGTTGCAGTATTGGCCAATTGGCGGTCGGAAAACAGTGTGCAGCGTAGTCAGCAAATGCACCATTTGTTTTCGAGCCAAGCCTCGTCTTGTGGAGCATGTTATGGCTGACCTGCCAAAGGATCGAGTTGATGCTTCACATACCTTTATGGTCACTGGTGTGGATTTTTGTGGGCCGTTTTTCTACAAAAGCGAGGTCCGCAATAAGGCACCAATAAAATGCTATATTTGCATTTTCATTTGCTTCGCCACCAAGGCTGTGCATTTGGAGTTGGTGAAGGATTTAACCACCGGAGCATTCTTAAATGCACTTAAACGCTTTATTTTGACGCGCTGTCGACCTACGAGGATCTGGTCTGACAACGCTACAAATTTCGTTGGCGCACGGAACGAGATGGCTGAGCTAAAGCGTCTTTTTGAATCCAGCGAGCACCTGCAGGCTGTGCAAGAATTTTGCCTTGCTGACTGTATTGATTGGCGTTTCATTCCGCCGCGCTCGCCTCACTTTGGTGGTCTATGGGAAGCGGCTGTAAAGACTGCCAAGCATCATTTCTACAGATCCGTCGGACTATCGCTGCTCGAATTTGATGAACTGCGCACGCTTGTATGCCATATCGGGGCAATTATTAATTCTCGCCCATTGTTATCCCTTTCAGAACATCCAGCAGATCTCGATGTCTTGACTCCAGCTCATTTTCTTGGTGCTGCTCCGCTGTCAACGTACGTTGAGCCTGATCTGACGAAGCTCAATTTCAATCGGCTGGATCGATGGCAGCGCGTGACGTACTACCAGCAGATATTTTGGGCTCGCTGGCGTGAAGAATACTTGACGCTTCTTCAACAGCGCTCAAAATGGCGAGTGTCGCAGCCTGGACTCTCCATTGATGATGTCGTTCTGGTCAAGGACGAGAATTTGCCGCCCCTCAAATGGCCATTAGCAAGGGTGGTCAGCCTCATCAGCGGCGCAGATGGCGTGTCGAGAGTTGCAGAATTGAGGACTTCCACTGGAACCATTCGGCGAGCCGTTCGCAAATTATGCCCGCTGCCGAAACAAGATGTTGTTGAAGACCCTGGTTCTTCAACAGGGGGAGTATGTTTGGTCATCCGGCCAAAAACAGCCAAAACCAGCAGCACATCATAGTTAATAAGTAACGTAAATAACTCAATGCAAAGTGCTCGTTTTCTTGTCGCTTGCTTTGCATAGCAAGCCGAGCACTTAACGTTTCCTTTTGTTGCCATAAATTTGCATAGGCTGCTGCGCAGCCGCCACATATGTACTAGTTATTGTCGCTAACTCTGCAAGTCAAGTTCGTTTTTCGTTATCGCATCTGGTACGGAGAAGCTTAGCTTTCCGTCTACCAGCATAAACTTTGTAAATCTCGGCGATCGCTACCGATGCAAAATAAACATTTGTGCACCTCTTTTAAATTGAACAATTTCGTTTTCGCTTATTTTGCAATTATTTCGCCAACATAATTTCGCATATTTGGAATCATAAAAAAGCTTATGATTATACAAAATTGTTTAACTAAAGGTGATTTATAAATAATAGGTACGAGCAGTAAATAAAGGCAGACTTTTTTGCGGACATTTTTGTTTCTTAACTCATTTATTTACTAATAAAAAGCATAATACTTATCTACAATGAACTACAACTCATAAGTATTTAGTTTTTGAAATGAGAAATGCGTTTATTAACTACGAGCATAGCCCTCTACTGCAATTGAAGAGAACATGCAAATGAAACAAAATAAAATATAAAGCAAAGATATGAAAATATTGACCATCGCAGCCGAAATTGAAAACCCATTTTATTAAAATCAAGCGAAATTTATTGGTTTTAAAATGTTAATATATATCATTGGCGCTTATCTCATATATCTGAGGCATCCATTTCAAATGCGCTCAAAAGGCAGATAAAATACTGTACGTGTACACAAATAAACAAATATGGGAATTTTCGATTTTTTTGCTTTATTTTTTTCACATTACATGCATCTACTGGTATTGACATAATTCTCAATTGCATTCTACGTTAGCTTAAAAAGTCATTTTGAACTTTTGCCTTCGCTTTGCCTGGATATATTGAATGCGATATTTGACTTTTGACTTGCAAATAAATTCCGCCATGATTATAAGTAAAACGTATTCAAATGGTTGACAAATTAAAAAAAGCTTAAACAGCTTTGTCCGCTCCATCAGAATATTTCATATATGTATATCCCTGCTTGTATTTGAATGACAATAAATGGCTGTCGCCATTTGTGCCATGACTTCGATGTGGAGGTGTAGCCGACCCGGAAATAATTTCACACACCATTATTAACATAAAACGCCAATCAGGCCACACAAACGCACTTTTGCACTCACACTCAAATGATCAAAGAAGGTGTTATAAGCACGCATTGAAGGCATTTCGATTCGGCTGGGTTGTTTGTCCTAAGCCTTTGCCTGACTCCTCCTCTCCACCACCCCACCACACTGCAAAGGAGCCGTCCATGCGTGTGAATATAATGATGTGTGTGTCTCCTACTGTCGGTCCGGCTGGCTTTTCGTTTACAGAAATTCAAAAACCGACAACAATTTGAAGCCCAATTTTCGTTTGCCCCAGAGTCCAACGAAAATGTCCAGCGCCCATGCTGATGATAACGCTGACGATCGCCAGCAGGAGCACCAACAATCACCTCCAATGCCATCAAGCCAACCCAATCTGTGCGGCTACCAGCTGCGTCCGCATGAGCAGTGGTTCTGCCATCACGTGGAGACAAGCGATACGATGGCCCATCTGGCTCTCAAGTATGACACAACCATCGGCAAAATATGTCGTGCCAATCGCATGCAGTGGCAGGATCTGGTCCAGTCGCGTCGCTACATATGGCTGCCGGTAGAGAAAACGCATCTCAGTCGTGAGCAGGACCAGTCGCTGGAGGAGCAGCCGTCGAAATTGAAGCCCGAACCGTGGTCAGAGGCTGAAGCACAAGCAAAGCTAATGCGCAATCATCTGGAACTGAGTGTTGCAGTAGCCACCCAAACATCAGCCCCAATCCTGGGTCTCCATGGGAGCCAGTCCGCATCGACTTCAGAACTAATGCTGCCACCGCATTTCTTTCGACAGAGCGCGCCCAATGTCGACGATTTTGCCGACGAGGGAGATCCGCTTTTGATCACCACTAAGTGCATGTGGACAGATTGGTTATACCGCCAGATGTAGCCCAATAAACGCATGAAAAACAACAACAACAACAACAACAACAACAGCTGCAACTGCCTTTTGAAGCACTCACCTGGCTCTCCCTTCTCCATAATGGCCCCAAATGAAATTTGCCAAGCCATATCGTCGAGCCGTTGGGCATGGCATGGCAACGAAGAGGAGCACTCGTTGCCGCTCTGCTGAAATAATCTCTTGGCCTTACAAAGTTGCTGGCAACTTTAGCGCCAGTTTTGTTTTTAACCGGCGGCTTTTGTGCAACGTAGTCGAATTTAATTTGTGCCCATGTTGCCAAGTGCGCAATTCTCATTACGCACGCCCACAGCAACGATGCAGACGACGGCTTAACCCGTTTTGCGTAACAGGAGCAGAAGCAGAAGCAGCAGCAGCAGCATCCGAATCTTCAGCCATGATGGGGCTAATTTGGCGGCAGGTGATTGCAGCCATGCAGCCATATCCTGTCTGTGCCTTCGGCAGACGACAACGCAGAAGCAGGAGCAGGAGCAGAAACAGTGAAGAAAGTAAAGCAAATCAAAGAGAAGAAAAGCAAACCAAAGCAAAGCGCAACTGTATGCACAGCTTCTAGTGCTCGGTAATGGGAAATGGAATGTGGGTTGCGTGTATTTAAGAATGTGTGAGCGCGTAAGCTCAGCGAACTAGTTCAAAATTCAGATAATAGTAATTAGGAGATGATCTAGGGAAAACTCCATACCAGTCAGATCAACTGTATGCTCAGCTTCTAGTGCTCGGTAATGGGAAATGGAATGTGGGTTGCTTGTATTTAAGAATGTTTGAGCGCGTAAGCTCAGCGAACTAGTTCAAAATTCAGATAATAATAATTAGGAGATTATATAGGGAAAGCTGCATACCAGTCAGATCAATTGTATGCTGAGTGCTCGATAATGGGAAATGGAATGTGGGTTGCTTGTATTTAAGAATGTGTGAGCGCGTAAGCTCAGCGAACTAGTTCAAAATTCAGATAATAGTAATTAGGAGATGATCTAGGGAAAGCTCCATACCAGTCAGATCAATTGTATGCTGAGTGCTCGATAATGGGAAATGGAATGTGGGTTGCTTGTATTTAAGAATGTGTGAGCGCGTAAGCTCAGCGAACTAGTTCAAAATTCAGATAATAATAATTAGGAGATGATCTAGGGAAAGCTCCATACCAGTCAGATCAATTGTATGCTGAGTGCTCGATAATGGGAAATGGAATGTGGGTTGCTTGTATTTAAGAATATGGAAGCTGTGAGCTCAGCGAACTAGTTTAAAATTCAGATAATAATAATTAGGAAATGATCGGAGAAAAGCTCCATACCAGTGAGATCAACTGTATGCTCTTCTAGTGTTTGGTAATAACAAATGAATGAAGGTTTGTTCAGTTTGGTTTATTTGGTGTTTTTTGTTTTCAAGGATAAAGCCTTCGTTAAGCCTCAGCTAAATACTGAACTATTTTTTTTTTAGCAATATGGTTTTAATTCTGAACAATCGAAATGCTTTAGTAATGCAAGTACGAATGTATCTTTGCTGTTTGGGATTGTAACGAAAACTGAGGAATGGTTGGATGAAAACAGGCTTACAAAGAGATGGTTTATAAGAACTGTTCAGTTTGGGTTTATTTGGTGTTTTTTTGTTTTCAAGGATACAATCTGCATTAAGCTGGTTCCAAACAAATTCCGATTTGAGCAACGCTATGGCATTAAGTACATATTTGCGGGTCGCACAAGGGAGAGAGGTGTATGTACTTGTATGTAAGTATTTAACATTGCATTCCGGCAAATGAGCGTTTTATCTGCACGCCAAGTCAAATTGTGGGCGGCATTTCAATTGTCGCGTTGTTTAAGTTTCGGCGCAAATTAAATTAATGGCTGACATTTTGTTGTTGCTGATGGTGCTGCTTCCGCTTGCGACCCCGGCGCCCACGCCTGGGTGCGCTTTAAGGCGGACACAAAGGAAACGTGGCAAGAAGACGGGGCGGCGTGGAAAGTTGCGCGGATTAGAAGTGAGCACGCTTTGAATGCAGTGCTGCCAGCTTGGCTCTTTTTGGCCAACGGAGCAATCATTATTCAGCAAACTGATTTCACGTACTCGGGCTGTCATACTCGTAGGCATAACACGGAAAGCCCACCGTAGTGCAACAATGTGTGGAACTGTGTCACACCTATTTTACCAGAGTTTTAATCTTCTACGATAAAATTTCCTATTTTATCCGGCGTCTGAAAAGGTTCAAAATAAAGAGCCAACATTGCTGTCTCCTCTGAGGACTAACAAGCTGACGCCCCACAGTGCCTGCTCAATCCTCGCTTCTGTCGTCGTCCACGCCCCCTTCTTAGTCCAGCTGGGCTAGCTAGTTGCTCTTGTTGCGCTCTGTAAATTGGCTTTTAATTGTTGCAGAAGTGAATTTGCTTCACACAGGATGCAATTAAGACATTTCATTTACCATTTTCAACGTGCGTTAGCAACCGTTCTCTGCCAGTTCTCTTACAGCATCGTATCGGGAGAATAGGGGTGGACCACACTGAAGCTAACCATCGTCATGTCTCCCTGTGACAAACTTTTGGGGCGTGCCGCAAGGCGTGTCGCCTTAAACTGATAAAAACTTAGCCATCAGTATTAAATACTGGGTGTGTGATTTATTGCATGAATGCCGATTGCTAAACTTACCAATTCTTCAATGCGAGTAGCATGTATCTCGCTATGGACTAGGTTGTTCATCACTTAACCACTGAGCCCATACCCCCTCTGGGTGTATCTGTTCATCTCTTTGGAAATTCAAATGCATGTACTTAGTGGGTTGTCTTATCTAAATTGGAGAGCGATTAGAAGGAAATTTGTCCATACATTTTTGATAATAAACACATAAATCTTATAATCTTATATATACAAGTAAAGCTAGATAACAACTTTGAATCTGGTAGAAAGCAAAACGCATTATTTTTCGTCGAGTCATGCGCATATTGTTGCTACAAGTAATTAATTATTGTCATATTAACTGCTCTGTAAATCAGTAACTATATATTCATTTTGAGCGAACAGATAGATATGTTTAATTAAATTTGAGTATTCTATATACAGCTTAATTAACAGAGGGTCGTGTTTTTTGAATGAATCGTAATTCTTTTTGGAGCTCACGCCCAACCCTCACAGCTTCGGATATCTTAAGAGGTCTGAGGTGCTTTTCAAAATAAATATATAAGCTAATGTAAGTAATCTTAAATTCTCTGAAGCAATTACGCTATTTTATTTGTCGGTGTCCTTTTTCCTATACACGTGTGTATCCCATAATTGAATTTCCTGAATCAACGCATCCACAGAGAAGTGCCAAAAATAGACACGCACACATTCAAATTGGAATATTAACTGATCTTTGTGCGACACTTGAACATAACGATGTTTCCAATGAAGCAACGTTGCCACTGCCACTTCTGTCAAGGACGCCACATCATGCAGAAAGAAGGGACTTCGAAAGGAGCAGGTGGAGGAGGGGGAGGGGGAGGAGTGGTCGGACGACGCGATGGAGAGAAGGGGGATGACGGCACACGCAGCGCATAGAAAATATGCGTACGTGCTCGTGTGATAAATTCACATTTTCCGGCTGACAAGCAGACCAGCGGCAGGACGCATTGATGGACGCTTGTATAGAGAAACCTGCAGGTGAGTCGGGGCAAGCGTGAAGCGTAGTGGAACGCCGGTGCCAAAAAGGAAGTACCGAAAAAAGAAGATGAAAAAAGCGAAAAATAAAAATTGCAAACGAATTCAGGCGAAGCGAGGCGACGCGATGCGATGCGACGCGTCTGCCACGACCTCGGCCACATTTTGTGCTTTTCGACAGACACAACTTTGAAATGGCTCTGATTATGCCATGGACGAGAGCTACGATGACGAGGAAAAGGATGAGGATGACTGCTGTGACTGGCGGCTGCTGAATGCGGGAAATGCTGACACGAATCGATGGCGCGGCAATGGCGGGAGCAGAAATGGTTTCATGACCAAAGAAAGCAGCAGCGGCGATGGTAGCGCCTCGACTCTACTCTCGACTCGACTCAATGGCATGTTGACAATGATAACGAAGTTGGCCGTGACCAACATCATAGCCGCCCTAGCCCTAGCCGGGCCCAGACTTCAAGCCAGAGCCGCCACCATCGCCATCGCCATCACCATCGCCACCAACGACAAGGCTGTCCAAAAACAAAACGGTGAGTAAAAACAAAAAAATATATATACTTGTATGTATGTATGTATGTATATCAAATGTCGAGTGAATCGCATGCCGTGCGTCGCATTAATATTTCATGAGAAATCATAGTTTGGTGATGCGTATAATTCAAAGGCATTGCAATCTGAATTAATTTAATACCTGAATGTCCGAGCTACTCCCACGACCAACCTCCCCTGCCCTTGCCCTTCCCCTTTCCCCTCCTCATCCTCCTCCTCACCCATCACTCTTCACTCCGTCTTCGTCAGGTGTTTGTGATGCCATTTGAATTTTATTGATTTGTTTGTCGCCCGAGCGCGCACCAAAGTAGCTGAAAACTTCCAAGAGTACACACTACCTCTATTTACATTAGTGTTCGAACTACGACCCGGCTTGGACCTTACTAAGTCGTTCCAGGGCCCGGCATAACAGAAATCCCACAATGTGATGTCCTATACTCAGGATAGGATTCGGTTCGAATCACGGCACTGCCAACATCGCTTAAAAATCATTTATAAGATTAGTTGTGATTTTACAAATTCTGTAAAAGTAGTCTAGTGCTATGGCTAAATCAGCAGGCCGATTTCGTAGCATAATAATAATAAAAAACAAGAGAGAACGCTACAGTCGAGCAAGCCCGACAGTGTAATACCCTGTACCCAGGTAAACTTGCGTCACTGAGTTATATGCGCCCATAGCAGCAGCAAAAAGAGGAAGAAGAAGAGCGAACTTGTTGCTGCAGTTTGGGGGGTTGTACTGGCGAGAATTTGTTTTGCTAATAACTTTTCTTAGAATTGACCGAATTGAATACAATTTTATACAACAGTAGACAATTATATATAAATTATGTGTGCAAAGTTTGGTTTAGGTAGCATTTGAAATGTGGACGCTATTGACGAAATTCTGTAGCGGGGGAAGGGGGGGAAAATTAAAAAAAATAAAATAAACTCGTCCTTACTCGGACCTAGGAGAATCTGGATGCCAACTTTGGTTATTCCAGCTTTTATAGTTTCTGAGATCCTTGCGTTCATCCAGACGGACGGACAGACGGACGGACATGTCTAGATCGATTTCTCTCGTCATGCTGATCAAGAATATATATACTTTATGGGGTCGGAAATGCTTCCTTCTGTATGTTACATACTTTGCACAAACCTAATATACCCTTTTTACCCTACGGGTACAGGGTATAAAAACTAAGTCGCTCAGCAGGAAGAAGTAGAGCTAAAGTAAAGCCTTACTTTCCCTTGCCACAGGTATTCTTTTGGAAAAGCTTTCTAGCTTCAAATTCTTAAAATATCCTTTTCATAGTTTCGTAGGAACTTTACCGATTTCGGTCTCCATAGAATACATGGATACTTAAATGCGAATGGTAATAGGTTTTATCATATACGCATGGCCCTCGCTTACTACAGGAGTTACGTTCCTAGAAAACCTCGTGCCACGTTCTAGATTTCGACAAATGCACAAACAAGTTTTATCTCGTTTAAATTTCCGTTGTTTTTAAGGTTTAAACATTTTCAAACTTAACACAATGCTACTCCAAATGTTGAATGTTTACCAATAACAGATAAATCTTATTTAGAAGGAAAATATTTGCGATTGTTTATTGGCTTTTAATGGATTTTTGTAGCACACCTTATAAGGGAAAAGTATGGTTCTTATCAACTGGAATTGTCTTTCTAAGCTGCTAGCATATGCGAATCCTTCTTGAAGTTTTTCTAGAAAAGTTAGAACATTTTTAATCGTGCTAGACCGAGTTCGTATTAAAAGGGGTCGTGTTAGGCGAGAGCCGGGAGTAACTATACTCTATATACATACTCTATATACTATATATACATAATTTATATATATTTTATATATACATATGAAGGAATTGGAAGTCTCTTGCGAAAATCATATGCCTAGTTTTCATAAAGCAGGGATCGTCTATCGAAATCATCAGTTGAGTTGGGATCGCTGTGCTCACAAAGAATGCTGAATAAAAAGCAGTACCTACAGCTAAATTAATTATCCAAAATTTATAAGCTGCATTTCTTCAAATGTACAGATTTTTTTAGTTATAGTCGATGAAATTTCTTGTAGGAACGAGAAGCAGGTTTGTGTGCGGCTATTCTGAACGCAATGAATTTTGAAATGTGTGGGGGGGGGGGGGGGGTGGGGGGAAACATTAAATAGATATTTGGGAACCCATTGTGCTAATTTTGAAACTGAAAACCGAACTGAACACTGAACTTATTGAAAGCGGGCAAACACAAATACACACTCAGCAGAGAGCAAAGGTCCGACAAACTCGTACATGGTATACAACTAGCATTGGAACTAAGCTGGCAACAAACTGTAGCATCATCTCGCATATCTATGTCCTGCAATATGCCGTGACAAAAAGTTTGCCTTTTCAACGTTTCTGCATCATAAAACTTTGTCCGACACGAAATGCGTCGGCAGCAGTAGCAACAGTATAAGAAGCAGTGACAGTAGCAGCATCACCAGCAGCAGTAACATCGACCCTCCCATCCACGTGACGATGGCGAAGAAAGAAGAAGAAAAACACTAAAAAGAAGGCAGAAATCGAAATGAATGCGTATCGAATTTTGATGCATGCCTAAGCAACCGACTAGGCGTCTAGAAGTCCGACCGGTCGGAGCGTCGATCCACTGGCACACTGGCCAGCGTATCCTCCGCTTCCACCTAACCAGGCCACGAAAATGTGATTCTGGTTCCAGTATGGGATGGACTGGGGCTTTTACTCTGCTATGGCTGTGACTGTGGCTGTTCGGCAAAGTTTTTGCGAGCGAAACTCATTTATTTGTTTTCCAGCGTGACAGTTGAACCATGTAATTATACACAGACAGTCAAAACCCGATCGCCCAATCCAGCCCCCCCTCTCTCTGCCCCCCCCCCCCCCCCCCCCCTCTCTCTGCGAAGTCGTGTGAGACTTATGAAATATGACAGTTTTGCACACCATGCACAACTTTTCGCTTTCCCTGCGTCGTCCTATTTTCAAATATAAATTATTAGAAAGTTTGGCAGCGAAACCGAAAAGCGACCAGAATAGTAGTAGCATGGCCAATACGAGTAGTGGGGAGGAGGCGACTGGACAAGGAAGGGAGGCGACTGTTCGAAGTGGAGGCGCATCTTCGGCACGCTGCACGCGCCCGCGTTAAAACTTTGCTAGTTATTTGAAAGGGCTGCACACGCAAGGCATTCGGTTAGAAGTTTAGGGGTGGCCCATTGGCCCAATAACCTAATATCGTTACCAGATTCTCATTCTCCCATTAGCATTATCCAATTGCCAAATTGCCGCATTAATATGTAAAGAAGCTCTTAAAGTCAAATGAAATCAAGTTTCTTGGAACAGATAAGACAATTAATTATTTATTAAAGCATTTTCTTTATCGTGCATAAAATAGAAATTCATTGCTCTTTGAAAATCAATTTGAAAAGCTCAATAGAAGTACATATAAGATAAGCATGCCATACATTGTATAATGTGAGGAACCTTCACGACTCTTCGTTCAGGATTGATTCTCCTAAATCAGGATTGCTATCGGATTGAATGTCGGATTGCCTTCAAGGCAGTGAATAATTTAAACCCCCTATTAATACTTACCACAACTTCTAAATTAAATTATAAGTAATATTGGAAAGCACGAAATAAAACAAATGACTAGAGTTCAGGGCACTGCAAGGAAAGCGTAAATGAAAGCGTAAAAAGGAATTTATTGAATGATCTCCTTGATTACTTGAAGGTACCAGAAGAAAGCCGAGCAGCTCTGCGGCTTGCATCTATGTTTGACATTACTGGAAAAATTCTGGGTCGAAATATACATCGAAACAGAAATAGACTGGATATTACCAAAGTAGGAAAAAACTCCAGTTTATACAATGCTCGCATGTACATATTTCTCAGTCTCGGCAAATTTTAAAAATAAATTCTGTGCCCATATACATACGAGTGTATCTGAAAGACAAGAGTCGCGTTTAAAAGAGACAATTATAGGCTATTATTCGCATTCCATTTGGGCTTTCGATTGGCCTTATACAAATATATGGATCCCCTCAATTGATTTGAGCGTCGCTGCCAAGATTTTAAAACGATTTTGTGTTTTGCGTTGAAAAATATATATGTTTTGGATGTTTAATGAATCAACAATAACTGAATGTCCAACAAACCAAGGTCGATGCAATTTTTATTAAAGCTTCCTGAGAGTTTCTGTAGCTGGGTCTACACATGGCCACCGCCTGCTCAACATAGATGGCTGATCCCGACGACAGCATTCAAGCCTTTACTGTCGTGCATCCTTGAAAAAAGTCGAGCATTGAAGTGGATCGCAAATGGGTGTGGCGCCATAATGTGTGTCTGTGCTGAAGGGAAAGCGTGTAGCTAAACACTTAGCAGTTGGCTGCAATTTTCCAATTGGCCACTCACCATTTAGTGTTGGATTTCATTTTCCGCAGTCTTCTTGGTTTCCTCTGGCTCATCGACTTTGCGCTGGCAGTCGAGGAACAAATAGCGCAAGCTTAGATACAAGAATGCAAACATTTTTATGTTTTTTGTTTCGTTTCGTTCTGTTCGTTCTGTTTTATTTTTGTTTTAGTTGATATCAACTGGGGAGGGCTCAGTTTCTTTTCGATGTGAAATGAAATGTACAAGTGACTTGCTTTCAAGCTCTCACCGAGTTGCTTAAAATCTATTCCTAGGTGAACTTGATTTGCAGTTAAAAGTTCAGTTATAACTTTGTGGGCTTTGACAAGCTTACAAATAGTCATAGTCATACTCCTTCCCTATACTCAGTCAACATCATGCACATTAATCAATGTTCTAGCATTGCAAAGGAGGAGCCTTTTTGCTGGGGCAGTGGCTCTAATGGTGCCTCCTTTCATGTTTCGGTTATACTTGAATATGCTGCGTAAAAAATCATTGAATGTTAAGTTTCAAATATCGAAGAACTTGAACAAATTGTTATCGAAAGAAAGTTCCAAACGTATTTTGGAGAGTGCCTAATATTATCTAACTATAAAAAATGTTTATTGTTATTAATAAATATGAGAAATATTGAATTGACGTTTTTTTAATATTACTTGAGTGCCCTTAAAGCCAAGTCTATTCGTGTGGTGGCCTAGAAATTTAAACTACATAATTACCCACAAAAACGAAACTAACTTTTTTCACTCACCAAATTTAACCTACATAAAAGAAGTAGCTTATAGCAATATATTTGAAGCAGGTGAATAAAACACATTTCGTCGTTTTCGTTTAAAAACACTCAGAAAGCTTTAGGTTGGGTAAGTCCGGTCGGCACCTGGAGTTAAGTCTTAAACACTTAGAAAATTTCAGCTGTAAGGAGGAGAAGCCTCTCTTCCAGTGAGGAAAGCGAATGTGAGTGTGCGTGCAGGACAGCTACATTTGCGGAGTTCCCGAAATAATATTGGGTCCAAATTGTCCTATTCCTATATTCCTATACATAAATATGTATATACTTGTACAAGAAATGAGTATGCATATTTATCTGCTGGGTCGGATATGGTCTATTTATTCCACCAGTTCTGCCATGTTGACTCTCACACGGTATTGCAGATCAGAAGCACAGAAAATGAAAAACAAACTCTTATTCGTAGTCCTAGCACTTCCCGGACTTGTCAGTAAAAGCTGGAGCCCCTACTGAGCAGTAATTTTCGCTGCGAGTCGAGTATAATTTTTACTACCTATGGTTCCCGGATAAGCCAGCCATTAAATTCTTCATCTAATCGTTTTTTCTTTAACTTTCGGCTATGACTATCCCGCCCTAGTCCCAAGCATCCATTGAAATGTTATTAAATCATAATTCCTTGTTGTTGTTTTTTAAATGCAAATATCTAAGATGAAGCAGAGAAGTCAAGCACATAGTATATAAATTCAAATCCTTTATTGTCATCACTTAAAGCAGTTTATCGTGTTTTATAGGTTTCCCTGCTCTTAGCGCCCATCAACGGTGCTAGCTTTATGTTGATCTTCATAATTTATAGCACACTCGATGAAGCACAAAGAAAATACAATTTGAAGCAATTACAACAAACGTCGAACGCTCTGCTTGCCAAAGTTATTGAATTGCAATGAAAGTGGCAACAGAAACAGCACAAAAATAATGAGCAACAAAGTGGCCAGAGATTCAGTCGGCCATGTACATATGTATTTGCAGTCAGTCAAACGGGGCGTGGCAGACCTGCTCGCATGCAATTATAAAGTGAATTAAAGGCGCGTACATTTCGCATTTCGCATTTTGCATTTTGCTGTTCGCTCTTGAACGGCTCTTAATTAAAATTGCATTATGTACACATATGGATATACACACATACGAACATCCATACATACATATGTATAGTCCAATTTACACACATATGTTGCGTGTCTGTGTGCTCGGTATGGAATATTTTACAACGGCGTCGGCAGCAGCGCTGTCTGCTTTAAGACTCTGCAAAAATATTTGACAAGCAGCTTTACGATGCTATGTAGCAGTAAAAATATTTTTCGGCAGCCGGGCTGAAGTTTCAAGGCAACGGGGACGGCGACGACAACGTCACAATGTGCTCGTCTATTAACTGGAGCATCAGCCGACGCTATAGAAACTAATGCTGTTTTCACTTACTATTTATATATGTATGCATGTGTACATACGTACGTACATGAATATAAAGTGCTGCTCACTTACACAAACACCAGAATACGGCTGTGTGTGTGTGTGTGTGTGTGTGTGTGTGTGTGTGTATGCAAATGCATTTGCCAAGCACAAACAAAGTAACGCATAAAAAACAACGAAAGAAGCGAATGCAACAAATAGAAATGGGGAAAAACAAAAAATGAAATGGCAAACGCAACTTGTCGACATGAATTGTTTTTGTCATTTGCTTTGTTGCTGCTGCCATAGTTTATCGCAGTCCACAGTGCATGGGCATAAGTGTGTGTGTGTGTGTGTGTGTGTGTGTGTGCGTATGTATGTGTGTGGGTGTATGTGTGCATGTATTATGCAATGCGCCCTAGCATAGTTTTTAGCGCAAATCAAAATGATTGATGATGATGGCCGCCATGGTGAAAATCATGGCACTGTTCCTTGCTCTCTCTCTCTCTCTCTCTGTCCTTGTCTCTGTCTCTGCCTCTATCTGCTCGATTCGCTCCCCACTCGTTGCCACTTTCTGTGTATGTGTCATGCTTATGCAGAACAACAATGCTTTAGCAACAATAACAACAACAACTCCTACAACACACACACACACACACACAGATGACAGTTATGGGTGCTGATATGCAGCAAATAAACTAAATAAATCCTTTTTGTGTGTAATGCCATTTTTGTGTCACTTTGTTCCCATTTCTGTCATGCCCGCCATTTGGGCTGCAACAACACCAGCACCAACAATAATCGTAAAGTGCCTTTATTTGTGTGTTGTACACAGCAGTGCCCATATGCAGTCCATATCGGTTATACGCGCCCATATATTAATCCATAAACGATAACAAAATCGATCATACACAAAAAACAGAAAACGTAAAACAAAAAGTTGCTTTTCATATCACATAAGAGTGGGGGTCGCATTTTTGAATTGATTTCTTTTATATATATTATTGCAGCGAAAGTTCCATTTTTCTTTGTTTAAAATAAACTATTTTATTAATTTAACAATTGCGAACATTAAACAAAAGAGAAGAAGACAAAACAACAAAAAGCAATACAACACATTTCTTAAACACAATATTTAGTAATTCGAAAGCTAAAATATACAGATATATTCTGTGGTTGCTTGGGAGTATATCCATTAAAAACATGATACCATTTCAGTTATACCCCTGACCCAAGTTTATATTAGGTTTGCGCAAAGTGTAAAATGTAAATGGAAATGTGCAGTCATACACCCTTTTACAAATTTTAGATTTTTTTTTTCCAATTTTGCTACATTTTGAAATTTATATAATTATGTTTACTTATGTACAAGTACATATGCAGATCGATCTTCGACGAATGTGTTTTATCGTTTTTGGTTTTCAATTTATTTAGAAAAAACGAGTTTCCAAATAAGACTATACGAAAACATATTGTAAGCAAACTTAAGTGATATCGTCTGTTCAAATACATTTCGAAATAATATTGTAACTAATTGTAATTGTAATTAGATAAGGGCATGTGTTATATTAAGTTTGAAAAAAACTTGTTTTAATTTTTAAAACTGAGGAATAGATCGGTATTTGTTGCGATCAACTTGAGGGTCCGATATAAGAACCATAAAATGAATTTAAAACAATGTTGTTTAAGAACCAAACCATAGACTATATCTATTGTGGATTCAAGGGAAGCACTGGTTGATGGTTGTCCATGTAAACAGGCCGGCAATCCTTGATAATGACTTCTGTACAGGATGCGGAAATGAACAACGCAGGAGGTACTGGAACTTTTTGCCCACATTCCGCGATTGTAGGATTGTGCGTGCGTGTTGCGTTCACTTTCGTTTCTTTAGATTTCCCAAGCTCGGCTTCTAGCCATAAATAACCCATTAAATTCAAGATCGCCCGAAGTCCGTTCACATGCACACTCGTATTAATTTAAATTAGCTTGTAATGTTACCTTAACGATAACGATAACTCAACTCTGAAATTTGTGTATTCTCGTGCTGCCATTCGTTTACATACTCAACATACTTCCTTGCGAATCCCCTGTGTGTGCATGTGTGTGTGTGTGCGTGTGTGTGTGTGGGGCTTGTGAGATTGCCGGCATTCCATTCAATTGCAAATTAACGCTGCCCAGAAGCAGGCAATGTCTCCTGATCTGTATTCATGGCAAGCTGAGTAACTGCTGCACATTTAGCAAAGACACAAACCAACATGAGACACAGCCCACACATCCCACATCCACATTCCCACTCTTGGCGATGACACTTCATTAACGCTGCCAAAACATACGTATCAACACACATAGACACAGACACACAGCCATACAGACAGACATACACTGAGGTAAATTAGCCAATAGTTTACATTTATCCTTCTGGCCAGGCTCAAAGCATCCAGACATATTCGCCACACACCCTTCGGCCCCGACTGCTGCTGCTCATCATTTGCTCTTGCTGCTGCTGCTGCTGTTGTTGTTGTTGTTTTCGTAGCCTCATTAGGCATACTTGCATTATGGCGCCCTGCCTGTGGCTGTTCTATTCATACATATTTGCTTTGGTTTGCCAATTGTGCGGCTCCTCTCCTTACCTGTCCTCATCATCGTCCTCGTCGTCGTCATCATTGTCACTCTGAACTTGCCCCGAAACTGCTTTGCGTGTACAGCTCCGAGCTCCGAGCTGCGTCCGTACCTCCACACCCTGTCTATCTCTCCCACACCCCAACAGCTTTGAATGGCTGTCACTGTCAACGCTTCCGTCTTGTTTTTTCTTGCTTTCTTGCTTTTCCCCCTCTGTACGAATATAGCTTGCCGCATTGGGTTATTGACACCAATTCAGCTTGAAATTGGCTAGCAGCTTTGACAGACCGCAGAGAAATGTGTCGAAGAAATCCTTGAATTGGTAATACCCAACAATTCGGAGGGGGAGACAGCGCTAAGTTGGAGCAATCGGCGGGAATTTACGAATGAATGCTTCCTTTGAAGCAGCTGTGTCGTTTCATACATACTTTTAAAATCGTTTTCTAACTTATATTAAGAATATACTCGTATTTAGTAAAGTTTCCAAATTACAAAGAATATTGAATGCCTCGATAATAGATAATAGAATAGATAATTGATTACACCTAGCGCTCGCTTAACTCGACCTATTTTAATACGAACTCGGTCTAACATGATTCAAAATTTTGCTACCTTTTCTATTTAGAGTACTTGTAGAAGTTCAAAATATTTAAAAAATAAGCGTATTACTTTAACTAACTTTTGTTGTTGGACTATGACAAAGGTCTTGCAATTAATACTTGCCAAATCTGAATGTTAAAATAAAAGTTCAAAGCATAATACTAAAAGTATATCGGCGCTCTACACTCAGGGTTTTGGATACAACTGAAACTGACTCCAACGATGTAATCAGAACTGGAAAGAAATTTCTTATTGCCTTCAATTGTTTTATCTCTAAAAGAACTCGATGAATGGATATTGAAAGAAATTATGACCAATTGTTGTTTACAATTGCAAAACCCTTTCTTTTTTCAAGCAAGAGGACCACCATAAACAAAAAAATGTTTATCACCAAAACGGCTTATAATTAGATTATATGTCAATGCCATAAAATGGTTCATAAATTGTATATTAAGCTGCTTTAACATTTTTTACTTTACAAATATTTTCCGATTCAATGAGATTTATCTGTTAACGATAACTATTCAACACTTGAAGTAACTTTTTGTTAATTTGAAAAATGTTTGGACCTTAAAAACCGCGGAAATTTAAAGAGCAAAACTCTTTTTGTGCATTTGTCGAAATCTAGGAACGTAACCCCATATTTTGAATCGAGTCCATGTCTCGTTCAATACTATTTCGCTTAATACGAGGTTTCTTTGAACGCAAACCCCGTGTTAAACGAGGGCTAAATGTACTTGCATTTATTTCAAAAAAAAAATCAATGTACCTTTTCTATTGTTACATACAAGTAGTTTAGCCGTCAAAGCAATTTCTTCTCCTGCCCAATGTTATGAGTATTTAATATTTGAAATAATTGTAAATTAGGGATGTAAAAAAACATCGATGTATCGAGCATCGACGATGTTTTTACCACGATACATCGATGTTTTCCGATGTTTTTTTGCAAACGATGCATCGTCGATCCATCGATGTTTGTCCAATCATCGAACATTATTCATGTTTTGTTTGACGGTCACATTTCTTTGTGTGGCTTACCGAAAATGGTATGTATATTTATATCATAAATTATTTGATGTTTTCGTTAAAATGTGTATATTATAATATAAATTTTAGATTGTTAAGTATTTGATCTTCTTTTTTTCGTATGCAATGTCACACTTAATATGCCTAAGAGGTGTAGCTGCAACGCGTCGTTGTTTTAAAAACTGTTATAATAAGTTTTTTTAAGTAAGCCATACAAGTTCATCAAAAGTCAATATTACGAGTACTATTTTGATTAACAACATTAAGTAAAATGCTATGACAGTCTCTTTTGATATATAAACACTTTTTATTTCAAGCTTCTCTGCTGATTAGCTCCCTAATAATAGCTTTTTTTCTATGGAAAGTTGATTTTTTAAAACATCGATGCATCGATGGTTTTTTGCGATGCATCGACCATGCATCGATTTTTTGTAACGAGACATCGATGTTCATCAACATCGATGTTTTCCCTTCGATTTACATCCCTATTGTAAATGCAATTAGTTAAGTTCGAAGTGCGTTAACTCTAATATTTGTCACTTGGATAAATACATGAATAGAGGTGTTCAGAGGCTCTTAAGAGCCCATCTTAACTGGCGCATTTTCTGTTTAAAAAGGAGCCCATCGGTAAGCTGCAGGATCTGTGATTGAAGCAAAGGGCTGTACTATGACTAGAGGAGGAAATGCCCAGGAACCGGCCAGCACTTTTGTCATTACATTAAATCTATCCAGTTATTCAAACACCTGCATACATACATACATATATACGAGTACGAGTATAAGGAATCAAATTGTATTCCAGTACATGCCCAACTAGTTAGCAACAAACACACACGCACTCTCCTTGTCCTTGGCTGTATGCCGTGCTTATGAGCAACGCCTTCGTCGTGTGTAGGACAAGCCTTCAAATTCCTTTGGGGCTTTGCCGCAGTGCAATGTCTGTCAACACTAATTGTTGGCTGATGTCGCTGCTGTCTTGCTACAATAATGTCATGTGTTCGAAGGCGTGTGTTCCTTCGTACACGTAGTTGTATGTGCGTGCGTGTGTGTGTGTGTATGTTTGCGTGAGTGCGTGCGTGTGTGTATGTATTTGTACATAAATCCTGCTTATACGCACACATGCGGACGACACCAGTGCTGAGTGCGTAGCTCTTTAACTGCCATGTCTGTATATAGGCATAATCAGCAGAATGAAATCGGCAGGCAACGCCGCCTGTCCTCAGTCCTTAGTCCTCGGCGTTGTCATTAGCTTTGGCACCATAAGACCCAATGCAGCCACACAACTAAGCAAGAAAGCTTGTGCTTAGTGCCTGGGCCGATCCTTGCACAGTGTGTTTTGTCGGCAATCGGATGCAGGGCTTTCGCACTAACGCTAGCCAGATAGAAAGATGTCTTAAGCTTGTCCTACACAAAATCCTGTATCGCCTTTCTAGCTGATTTGTGCTGTAGCTTCCAAAAACTGATTATTATTCATTTCCAAAGAGCTCTAATAATTTCCTTAATAATTTCCAAGACTAAATTGAATAACTTTTCCACTGATTTGCTGCTTACATTCAAGATGATTATTTTGAAAATCTATTTCAGAAACTGAACAAATTCAACGCATTGCAAATCAACATATACAAGTAGTACGTCACTTGTTGGGATATACTTGTATGTAGGTTGGGGGCACAGCTTGCACTGAGATGGATTCTGTGGCTACAACGCATCTCAGTATGTCCATTTGCCCAACCGAGTGGCCGAACATGACACTGTGCTCGGGCTTTAAGGCGAGACTCCATTCGCCATTACCATCGACACTACACGCACAGCAATGGAACACTACAGCACAGGACAGTCCTGAGCGGAGCAGAGCAGAGCAGGACAGAGTCGAATACAAGATAACACAAATAGCAACCTAGTTGACATGGCCGCAGTCGCCATTGCTCCACCACGGCTGCCTTGCTGCCTTTGGTCGGCGTATATAATTAAATTGGGTCAAACCAGTTAACTCACTTGTCTTTGGATTAAGCTAGCATTTTACTTAATCTGAGTATTAGGTCTTAAGGCCGGCGAGCTCAGTGGGCTGTTGTTATGCTTGTACATGTCGCCGGTGCCGTTGTTTCTGCTTCTGTTTCTGTCTCCGTTTTTGTTTTTGTTTTTGCCTTTGCTGTATTCGGCAGTGCGTCGCATTCGTGTCTGTCAGCCATAAATAGATTGAGGAAGCATGTCCAGCACTTTGGATACATGCCACTTTTTACGGTCGTTGGGCTATTTCAGCTTAGATGGTGCACGTGGACTCAATGAATTTCAAGATGGACAGAGATCACAGTTGCTACACACTCGTATCATGGGTCCTTGCGCCTTTTTCTCTTTTCCGTTTATTCTGTTTCCCTTTCCCCGCCCCCATACACCTTTGGTAAGTTGTGCTGTTTTAATGTTTGCTCTTTGTTTTCACACACAGCCACACTCTGGCACAACTCAAATTAAGGTCTCGGTCTGGGTCGGGGGTCTGGGGTCTGGAAGAGGCTAGAGTCGGGTGAGACGAGTGAGACGTACAATATATTGTCTTTTCAAGCTTATTAAAACTTTTCAAACAGTGCAAGCGCAAAGGCGCTCTAACTAACTGCTTTATGGGTCGCGACTTGTGTGCGCGCTGGCTAGAAAGTTTCGACCTGTTGCCATTTTGTTGGCACGCCCAGGGCCCCGGTCCCTCGGCGAAGTTATTGCTCTCACTTCAAGCACTTTATTCCCGCAGCATTATTTTTCTTGCTTCCTGCTCCGCACTGCTGCTGCCTCTTTTATGGAAATATTAAATTAATTAAAACGTATCCTTGGTCCAAATCTAGAAAGTAGTTCAAGTCGCCGAAAAGTTAAGCTGAAGTGTATCTAAAGAAAAATATGTATCTGCTAAGTACAGCAAGTTTATTGAAATAGTTGCCAAAAGATTCGAATATAATTGCCACTGAAGAGTCAGCTTACGTTGCTATATTATGATTGCATCAAGGACTGCTACTTAATTAATATTTTGAGCATACATATAAGTATTGCAAGGAAGTCGAAAATCGTGCGGTACTCCCCAGAATGTAAAGTGTGGAAATGTTTTGCCTTAAACAAGTGTCTACGAACAATCCGAAGATGAAAATGGTATGTGCACAGGAATCCAAAAATTATTTTAACACATTCCATAAAATAAATCGAATTGAAACTGTAGTTGAAGCAGAAAAATATACTAGTAGGCATTAAAAGTCAAGAAATCTAATCAATTTATATGTAAAGCAGTAATATTTTTAATTAATTTGACAATTGTTTAACATCCTTAAATTCTCGAATTTTTCTGCGTTCCTTTGTAAACAATTTTTAGCCTTTCTTTCTATTCATAATGTAGGACTAATGCTAAGAGCTTTCAATATATTAGAGATATAAATATATTTATTTTGGTTTTTATGTTCGATTGTTTCAAAACTTGTAACTTACTTTTTTGAAACATATACTATACCTACAGATATAAATTTTTGGAAATGATTGTGCCATAAGTAAATTATTGATTGATAGTCACATCCTTACAGGGCACGAAATAAAGAGATGTAAGTATAGAAAATACAAAGTTCCATTACTGGCATAAATACGGCAAGAAGGTACAACTAATTGAATTTTTTCAGCAACTATAAGATGACAGGAATCTGTCAATAAATCAGACTTCAAAATAATGGAGAAACTGATAAACACACATCTAATTATCTTTTTAATTGTAGCTGAAAAATAAAAAGAGAAAAAGGAAGGCTCTTTTCAAACAACAGGAAGGATAATCAAAAGAAAGAACAATGGTTTATGTTGGGAACTTGAACGCTCAATGAAAACTTGCTCGTAACTCTAGCCCAGGAGAGTATGAAGATTCAAGAGATTGTATACTTGGGATTTCAGGTATGGTTCATTATGAAGGAAAATAAACAATTAGAAGGTAAAATATTACAATAGGGGTGAGATAATTTCATAAAACACAGCAGAACAGCAGAAATAAGGGAGCGGTTTCATTTTTTGTGAAAAGTGCGTCAACAAAATAAAATCAGACATATTTGTTTCCAACACCCCCGAGTCACAGAACAGTGTTAAATACATATGTATATAGTATAAGTGTGTTCCTTCTGTCAGGGCCTGCGAATACGTGTATGACGATCAACTTCGAGAAGTGGCACGCCCTTCGTAAGGCGGCGGTGGTTGCAGCTCATGGCTTGATTAAGACGATGGGTAGCGGTATTTGACATCAGTGGCCTGTACTTGGCACTTGGCAGCGTTAGTGTTGACGGCACTGACACCAACAACACCAATAACACCACCAGCACTAACAACGACAACAACACGCAGAGAAACTTTGGCATTTCAGATTTATTTGAGTGCTGTGATAACATAAATTAGTATGCCGTCCAAGTTTGGATTGCCAGAGCAGGGAGCAAGCATGTATTGGTATTTGATTTTGCAACCGCATGTAGTTGCACTTATATATATATATATACATATATACTTGCATACATATGTACATATATGTGTGTAAGGAGTTGTGTGTGTGTGTGAGTGCACCGCAAGTGTCATAACGGGAATTATGCATAAAATTCTACTGTAAATTGCACTTGGCAAAATGTTAAACTTGAGCGGACTCGAGTTGGTGGACTCTGAGAAGCGGTTGGGGGGTGGAGTGGGGTGGGGTTGTGGCAGGGGCAGTGGTATTCACAGAACAGGACACGACAGGACATAACAACATTGTGACAACAAATTTTGATGTATTTATCTTGTTACGTTGCCAAGCAGGGGCAAGCTTATAATCTATGCCCGGTACTATAACAGAAATTTTTGTCTAACTGTGGGAAAGGGGAATGGTCCCGACACAGTGGAGAGGATGATGTAGGCTAAAGGTGCAGCTGGTTGCCAAGGGTCTGTGACCCGCTTATCAATCAGTGTTGAGCTGCTCCTTCTCAAGGAATTACTTAGGTTCGTCCTGCCGGTCAGGTTGTTTTGTTTTCTTTTGTTTCGACCAGCTTTCCCTTTCATCAGGCGACTGACTGGCCAAATACTTGTATAATCTTCGCATTTTCAAATATGGATGCAAACATATATACATAAATAGACTGAAGCAACTGCAGAACGTTGGCGGGCAAGTTCTTTGAAAATCGATATGCTATACATACTATTTCTCAGTTAAGAGGATAAACACAAACCAGGCAAAAACTGCAGGAATAACCATAAACCGCCTTTAAGCCTAAAAGTCCAAAATTGTTTCATTTTCATTCTCCAAACTAAAAGCATTTTTAAAGAATAACACTCATAATATTTAACGTCAACGAACATGCAGTTATTTGTACTTAAATTACATCTATTTGCTATTTTTGTGTTCCACTGTCCACTCACTTACGGTTTTTTTTCTATAGTGGCAGTATCTTCTTTTGATGTTGTCTTTTTCCTGGTGGTCCTGTGGTGCTGCATGGTTCGGAAATCCCTTTCAGTGCCTGGAGTGTTCAGACTTGATTGAAAATTCGGTGGAAAACAGCCAAGAGAAAGCACTTTTAAGTGTCAGACTAACACGATTTGTACGATGCTAGTCCGAAAGGTTTGTTGGATGAGCTTCGGCTCCGATTTCAGACATAATGGACGGATGTTTCACACGAACTTATTGAATACCTAGTAGAAAGTATGCATAAGCGCATTAATAGAGTATTATTATTAATGTTATTAATATTATTCATTTTTATAATATATTCATATTAAGTTCATTAGCTTGCACTATAATTATTATTGTTTTTCCTATAGATATTGATATAAAAGTTCAGATCGACCGATGCAAATGCATTTGCATTTTTTTGAAGTCATGTAAACATTTACCCACAGTCGCCACTGTATATACTTTATGGGGTCTGCCACGTATGTACGAATCTAGTATATATATCCTTTTACTCTTTGGGTACAGAGTAAAAAGACCTTTGAATAAAGATAAAGACAATTGCTGCTTCCAATCGCGTCTAAGACAGTTACATAGGCTTGCAATCTTATGTCTAGAGTCTAGACTATTCAAACTAAAAGAACCAAAAAGGTTTTTAAATAAGAGCTTATTGTTAATAAAAGCCAAATCCATAAATGGTCCATAATAGGTTACAAAAACATATTTGCAGAAATGAAAAAATTAGTTGATACGATTTCCAGCTGATGATATTTTTCCTAATTTGAAAAAGAAAATTTAAAAGTAAATAAAGAAATACTAGTATTTGGTTTCCTTTATTCGTGGTGAATAAACGTAATTCAAGTCCTGTTAAGGTGTTTTGTAAGTCCCCTGAAAAGGATTCACAACGAGCCCGCAAGCAAAACTAAATAAATATCTTAACATTAAGTGGTGAATTGAGTTTAGTTAACAAATAGCTTATTTGCGCCAAGGGATTTACTTCGCTCTGCCGAATTCGAATTGTTAGCGCAACAGCACAGCTTAATACGAAGCCGCCGTTCAATTTAATTCAAAATTGTTATCGACCCTTAAGGCATTACTAAAACCTATCAATCGGCCGATTAAGGCCAGAGGCCGTGTATTTAGCAAGGAATAGGATGTTTTAATAAGCTTAATCTTGATCAAAATTGCTTATTTAAATAAATGAGTGGTGCTAGAACTTAGTTGACTTCTACCCCGTTATACGAGTAGTTGTCCTTTAGTTTTTCCCATATTTCTGTGAAGATGGCGTAATATCTAGGCAGGACCCCAATTCAATTGATTCGGTTGCCTATTAACAAAGCCAGCCATATTAATGACTGACAAAAGGCATTCATTTACTTTCTTGATGAATTTTAATTATTTCTTTTCGAAGGAAAACCATATCTGTAAGGTTGAGGAAGCAACTGAAAAATATACTGATTGATATAATTAGGAAAACTGAGTTCTTATTTGTATTTGTGAGAATGGCTGTGACATTAAAAATAAAATAGAGTAAACAAATAATTGTAAATAATTACAAATTGTCGCTTGCTGTAGCTGTTCTTGTTATCCCTTAAATCCCTTTAATTTTGCTACTTCCTTTGATTTCTGCTCAGTCGCATAGTCGCTTGGTAAATATCAATTAGCAGTCGACAAAAACGAGCAGCACGACGACGACGAGAAAAAGCACAAGGACACCGGAGGAGATGGCGGTGAAGGGGGGACTCGAAGTGGAAACTGAAAAGGTGATGGAGGTGGAGGTGGAGATGGAGGAAGAGAGCGTACCAAGGCTGAGGCTGGCAAACTAATGCGCACCTAAATAAAAACTGTTTTATTGTTGTTCTTGTTCTCGTAATGCGCAACAATTCGCATAGCTTGCCCCCGATTGTCTGTGCTGGGATAGTGAGGGCGGTGTGCGCATAGGTTTGGCTTTGGCTTTGGGAGAGGTTTTTGGGCTTCGTAGCCTTCTCGGCGGCTGTGGGCGCAATAAAAACGCGAGCAAGTTGCCTAAAAGCCTTTTTGGCTGCCATTGCTTGCGGCAATTTCTAGGCCATTCCATTGATGTGAGGGCGAGGGCTAGGTCGAGGGTACGGGTGAAGTGCTTTTGGCTGACTCTGCTGTGTGTTTGTTGCTTTGTTGCTGTTTCTGTTGTTGTTGTTGTTACTCTTGTTACTGTTGTTGCTGTAACGCCCTACAGCCGCTGATTATTTCATTAAGTAAGTTTAATCGAGAGGCATAAATTCATGTTAATTTATTTTTGCGGCGCGCGAAATCAAAAGAATGTCAGTGGCATTGTAAGGTGCTATAAATGTGAGTGTACACATATACAACTTCACGAGTATATTTGTGTGCGTGAGTGTGCGTGTGTGTGCGCGGCTGTGGAAGAACAAGACAGCGTGCGTGAGTGAGAATTTATGTGAGTGGGTGACGAAATCAAAAGAATGCCACTGGCATTAAATGCTACTGTGAATAAATGCTTCACATAAACGGTGAGCCAGTGTGAGTCACGGTGTAATGAATACTCGTATGTGATATTGTTTTGGTCTGGCAATGGGGTACTGGCATCGGGTGAATACGAACTAAAGCATACTTTAGGTGACAGAGTTGGATAATCAAAAGAATGCCTCTGCCTTTATAAGAAAACAATTTCATGCATGCGCATCCTTCGCATTTAATTATAGTTCTACATTGAATAGAACAATAAAATTGAAGTGAAAAACGGGAAAAATAAAACACTTCTAAAAACTTCAAAGATTCAAATGTAGTTAGTAAACACAATTTCTTTTAAAGTGTATACCATTTGAATTTAAATACGCGCAATCTGATATTATCGTCGAAAAAACCCTTCAAAACTTGGCCATGCTCAAAAAAAGATCAATATTGGATGAAAATTTGAAAAACGTTCTATCAAAAATGTATACAAGTATATGTATATAGTTTAATGCAGTCTTCATGTGTGCTGCAAACATTCGCGCTTAACTGCAACACCTTTACACCCTTGGGTATAAGCTATAGAAACGATCGAACTGAAAGGTGCATTTAAGTAAAGAAATCCTTGTTATGTCCTCTAATGTCCCATTAATTATTCAAAGAATCCCTGAGTATTATTTATGATTTACACAGCCAGCAGAATTAGCATATTCCTATTTGGAAACCTTCCATAGTCGATTCATTAAAGAGTTATTCATTAATTTCTTTGAAGTTTTTGAGCTTCAATTGCTGCTTACAAATTAAGTGTTTTTATCACTTTTCAAAAAACACTCATTGTATATGAATTCTTTTAAACAAATACAGAGTTTAACCAAATATGAGTCATTAATAGAACAATTATGGCACCAATTAGGAATGCATGAAGAAGTGAAGCGCATATGCATTGCTTTAATCACAAAGGACGTTGAACGCATTTGTATTTGCAATGTTAATAAGCAGCCAAAAACGCACCATCACTTAAATATCATACAAGTATATACATATATGTATATGAAATCAAATGTGTATGTATGTACAAGCCAACATCCACATCTGTATGTATTCATGCAGCACATGTGTTTTCTTTCCTCATGCTCTCTATTATGCCCCAGAGACTTGCCTTTGTCGAACTTTGAATATTTTGTTTGCTATGCTCTCATTAATTAATTAACATTTTTCTGATAATCAAAATAAACCTCAGAATGGAAACGAAACCCCAAAAAGAACAAAAGCCATAGAAGCCGAACAAATAATTCAATGTAAGCATTAGCAACATTGCGAATCATTAGAATCGAAGATGAACCCAGAAGAAGTCGACTTTATTTCAAAATAAACTTATTTCAAACGACATTTTAAAACCAGTATTAGCCAAAACCAATATTCTTATATTTGCTTTTAAAAGCAAAGAGTGATACATTTGACCATTTAAGATACATTGAAATAAGTCCAAATAATTGCTAACAATTTACTCGCAAATTTACATTGCTGTTTTGATTCGTCTGGTAATGCCATTAGACTTTTCAGTGAAGAGTATAAAGGTACCTAATCGGGGTATACTGTTATACATATATTGTTCGAAGAAACACGATTCGTTTTAGAAAGCTTCAAGCTGCAATACATTTAGTAGCGGGAGTAATTTAATTTAATTATTATTATATTCATTCAATTATTATTATTGTGACTATTATAATTATGTTTCAATTTGTTTCAAATTAGCGCTAAGCGAAATTTGTATTCGACTAAGCTAAGTTACTGTTACTAAGTCCTGTTATTAAATTGAAATGTTAGGAAAAGCTTTTGTAGTACCTTGAAAAAAGTTCGCAAAACTTTCTTTCCAACATCAGAAACAGTTGTTTAAAGTATTTCAAAAAGGGCTTGCAATATTTGAAGGGGTTTATGATATACTATAATCAAGTAAAAGATCTGATTAGTAATGTTCACCAGCGGGTCTTTCAAACTATTTCTTTAAGTGATAGTTTGATATTGTAGATTTTAGAAATTGTTCTCTGCTTAGTATTCATAACATTAATTAATATTATCAAATAAATGAAGCCAATATTACATTTATTTGATAATATTAATTCCGAAATATTAATTAGAATGTGCATGGTTGCTTTCTTTTTTTTGCGCATTCACATACATTGCTCATAATTGCTTTGTTTATATTTTGTTGTCTAGTGTTACCGAACTTTTTATTAAAACGATCTATCCAGATCGCTGTTAGAGGCAGCGACAGGGGCAGTGATGAAAAGGGGGTGGTGGGTGGCGGGGTGCGGCGACCAATGACGCAGACAATCGGCATCGGCTTGACTGCGGATGATAACAGACAGTGACAATAAAAGCAAAAAGAAGAGCGCGATTGGCGACGAGACTGAACTAGCCTGATACAGCGTGGCACAGGCGGAATAGACAGACAGACCTTAAACATATGGCATATACTTGTACACTCATATGCATATATATGCATATATATGTATGTATGTACGAGTACTCGGAACTCTGCAAAGATAGAGACAATCCAGCACATGTGCGCCGGAACGGCCGCTGATTGCTGACCATCCCACACTTATGACTGAATATGAGCCATGAAGCTGGAGCTGAGGCTGAGGCTGATGTGGCTGCTGTTGCTGCTATCATATGGCTGCCGGCAATGTTTTTCTTGTTGTTGTTGTTATTGGTGGGCACTGTAATGACGCCGACGAGCTTAGATAAAAAAGATCCAAAACAAAAGCAAACGCATTGCAATCGAAACGTAACACAATCGGAAAGAGATTGCTAATTATTCCCCAAAGGAACTTTTGAGTGAGCCGAGGCCGAGCCATCGAGTGTCGAAGCGATCGAGCAATCGAGCAATTGACGCGCCAAATGACACTCCACTTAATCGCAGGGGACTCTGTATTTTCGGAAATGTTCACGAAGTAGTCACTCAAGCGCGGTAACAAACCGCAGTTGGCATTTGAGGAGCTCGGACCGTCGCATAAATATTTGGACAGCCTTGCCGATCAGCTCATTTGTTCACATGGAGTTCTTTGCCACGGGCGCGTTTCAACAGCTCTACAGCGACCTGGAGGAGCCGGCAAGTGCAACCGGCGATGTCAGTGATTTCTACATCGAGTGTGCGGGGAGCGCGCCACTAAACACAACACTTGGTATCGATGACTACCAGTTGGCCCAGGATTGCTGTTATGCGGATGTCAATTTCAGGGGGGACAGTGATCCTATTCCTTACAGTGAGCAGGACGGGGACTTGGACTACTACGGCATTATAACCCTCGACAGCAACAACAACAGCAACGAGCACTTCAGCAACCTATCTGAGGAGCAGTTGCAGTTCAGCTTGAGCGTGGATGCCACATCGGGGCAGGAGTTCAGCGATTGGGAGCAACGTCTGTTGGACAACTTTGTGGAAATTCCCGAGCTAATCGACTTCCTGCCTGAGCGCACGCCACTCTGCACAGACATGTGCGATGACTTCCTGCAGGAAAGTAATGACAACTTGCGCCTGGCCACTCTCTCAACGACATCAGCATCTGCATCGGCATCAACTTCCACCTCCACGCCCGCTATCTCACCAACAGATGCAGCAGCGGAAGAAGCTGCAGCAGCAGCAGCAGCGACCCAGCATCGTATCTATCGGCAGCAGATGCACCTGCCGTTACTGGGACAAAACGCTGCCGGCGAGCGGGGTTATCTGTGCACCTTCGGCAGTTGTGAGAAGCTATACGCCAAGCCAGCCCACCTCAAGGCTCACCTGCGCCGGCATCTGGGCGAGAAGCCATATGCCTGCAGCTGGCCTGACTGCAGTTGGCGCTTCTCGCGCTCCGACGAGCTGGCCCGGCATCGCCGCTCCCATTCTGGCGTCAAGCCCTACAAATGTGACTATTGTGCCAAGTGCTTTGCCCGTTCCGACCATCTAACCAAGCACCGTAAAGTGCACGAACGTCGTCTGCTGGCGGCTAGTCGGGCGGGAAAGATCCTGCCAGATGGCCAACTCCCGCATAGTGTCTACGCCGTACGTCCGGGTCGCAAGCGCAAGAATCAACTCTGAGATTGTGCTCTTGTTGTTAACATAAAGCCACTCCCTCACTTTCTCAGGCACAGTAATGCATTTCATTTTTTTAAGTTGAGTTAAGCCTCTAAAGCAATTGTTTTTTCTAGTTTCGTTAGCAATAAAAATCATATTATTTCAAGACTCGTTTGAATTCAGTTGATTGCGAATCAATGCCTTAGGAAAAATATTATAAGAAATGTTATGGATTATAACTTATGATAGAAATAATACAAAACTAAATAAAAGTCTTCAATCTATAAGCAGTGACCAGTGACTTGGTATATACTTGTAGACTATCCTAATGGTCGGTTCCATACATAAAAAACCTTTTCATTCCTGTTGTTCATTCTTAAGATTACCTTTTAAAGCTGCTTGCACGATGATAAAATTAGAGGCGCACTTGCTGCCGCTGCAATATCTCAGCTCAGGATAGAGTTAGAAGTTAGAGTTATCAAGTTAATTGATATGTTGGTTCGATCACTTTCAGTGAATGAATTCTGGATTTGAAAATCAGAAAAGGGTCGTAAGACTAATCCTCGTTTGCTGCATGATCCCTAATGACCCTTAATATAGAACAGACCTTTTATTAATAAATGAATGGTAGAAGAATAAATCCGACACAAAAAAAGGAAATAGACAGGATGAGCAAAGGCTGTGTTCGAGTATAAAGTATCTTATTTGGAATACAGTTCAGAGTCAAGAATTTAAAGACTGACATCTTTTGGGTGGAGGGTGAAAACTAAATAAGAAATGACACGAATGTTTGGAAGCAGAACTTTTTGACTGGTTTAGAAGGACTACAAGTATATTATCCAATCACTTGGGAGTGGTAGTGTTGCTAAGTTAGAGTACGATGGGTGTTAGGGCAATGGGATGGACGGGTGCCGTTTGATTGTTGGCTAAGTGGCTTTTGTGTTTGATGAACTTAGCCAAGTGTGTCTGTCTAGCAGAGTCTGAAAATGTCGTCCTTAATGGCGTAACAAAATCTGGCGATGTAAGAGTTTCGTCTTTAAAAACGAAAGAAACGTTTTAAGCATCCACAAATGAAATTTAAAGGTGCCTTTGTCGCATAACACTATTTGGTTGACAGAGAGGGCTTTATAGTGAGAGAGTTTCGAAAGGAAAATGTGAGTTTGTTTTCAAAGAGATTCTTTGAAGCAGCGCCCGCCATGATTATAGCTACAAGTTGTGTTTTCCACCTGCCATTCCCATCGCTTTGTGCTGCTCACTCATTCACTTTCAACAACATGTCGCACACATAAAATGGGCATAAACTTTGCTTAAGATTCACAGGCAAATGCATAAATCCTGTCAGACTGGCAAACAGCACAGCACAACATAATCTCGGCCTCAGTTGGCAGTTGGCTCACTCGGCTCACTGCGACTGAATGGAGGAGACTGGTTGACTTCTGGACTCACGGACTTGCGGACTCGAGAACTCGAGAACTGGCTGGTAGCCGGAGCGACGGTGGCAGTTTATCTTTGACTTGCTGTGCATGGTAATTAAGTTTTTATATTTTGCGGCCTCGTCGCTTGGCAGGCATTGTAATCATTACACTAACTGCCGTAGGGAGTGGCAAGGCGTGGGGCATGTGGCAAAGGCTTCTCCATACACACACACACACACAGACACACACAGACACCCACATACGCACTCAAGTACTGGATGGTAGCACTCGACACTCAACAACTATATCTTTTATGCGCTGTCATATTGCATACTTTACGGCTTTCAACGCGAGTGCTTTTGTACATTTTAAGAAAATTTACAGCCGTTGGCGCGTCGGCAAAAGTTGCTTATTGTATAATGGCATTTACTTTATGCAAAACGCAGCGGCAAATTCCACAACAATTATTTCAGCAAACAGCCATTGCCATTGCCTGCCGCCGTCCTTCCTTCCTTCCTCACTCGTGCGCCCTCCACAACGCTCATTAAGCGTTCGGGGCCAATGTTCAAGACAGCGGACAGAGGATGGCGGAGATGGGAGATGGGAGTTGATGCCGATGCTGATGCTGAAGGCAGCCAGAGAAGAAAAGGCAACAGCGGTGAGAAGCAAGGGCGAGGTAAGGAGCTGGCGGCATCTCCTGAAAACTTTGCGCATCTTTTTAAATGCATTTGCATTGCCGGCGCGCGTAGCCCCCGCCTGACATCTTGCAAATGGCATACCAACAACAACAACAGCAACAGCAAAAGCAACAACAAAAAACTACTTCGACGAGAGCTATAACAACAACAACAACAACAACAACAATAAAAGCAACAACAAGACGTGCTGCTTATTCAAAAGTAATTAGCATAAAAATAAATACCACTCATTAAGTCATGTTGTTTTTGTCTATTTACTATTTGATATTGCGTCTCTATGCCTCGGTTGCGGAGCAGCATAGCCGGCGATGAGCTACACCCTCCATCCACATACCCCCCCCCCCTCCACCCACACTACCCCGTTCCCCCACAGTGCTGCTTACTGTGACTTAACCAGAAATCTAGACGAATTATCGTCGATAATTACGAAGCAACAATAAATAATAAAAACCAAAATAACAATCAAAAAACACAGCTTGTTGCGCATTTCGAATTCATGCGTATTATTATGAAATAATTTTGGAATTACGTATATAGTACTAGCATTTCAATCAGATCTGTTTGTGTTGCAAGAAATTTTCCCGTTTCTCTGATAGAATTTGTTTGTATTTTCCAAACAAATATTAACTATGCACATTCTTATATATTTAATTGAGAATGGAAATCAATTTGCGTCACCCCCAACAAAATGTTGGGCGGAATTTATTAAAAATAATAAAGAAATAATTAATTCCAAATTAAACGCAGAAAGCGGAGATCCTCCTACAAAGACAGAGCAGTTGAAATGGAACAATACTAAGATTATTTATTTTGTGGCAACGTATTTCAAAGGTCAGGTTTCCCATTTAAATCCATGTGTATTATTCGATCATCCCGTAGGCACAGCAATGTTCCCATTTCTGAGATAAAATGCCCATTTTTGTGAAATAAATTAAAAGAGTTTGATTTTTCCCCCAACCGATCCTTGTTGGAAGAGCAATTTCTTAAACGAATTATGCATAATACATCACTTCTGAAACCAAGCACTCCCAAATTATCTGTAGTCGCCAATTGTGAGGATAACCCATTTTCCTTTTAAAGCAGAACAGACGAAAGTTGCTAATAATTGAACATTGAAAAGAAACCTCATCCTCCTATACTCGTATACTTAGTACAAATATTTAGCATAGCAGCTGAGCTGGATTCATTCGAGTCGTTCATTTGGTACGGAGTAGCTTAATTTAAAAGAAACAGCAAGTACCAGAATAAACTATGATAACAATGCCAATTTATTTTTTGTTAAGAAACCTAATGCTATTTCAAAATACATTTTATTTACATACACGTACGTGTACGTTTAGGGTGGCGAGTCTTTCTCTTTTTATACTCTGTACATGAAATGTACAAGAGTATATTAGGTTTGCGGGAGCTGAAAAATGTAACAGGCAGAAGGAGGCGTGGCAGACCCCACAAAGTATATATATTCTTGATCAGCATGACGAGACGAGTCGATCTAGCCCTGTCTGTCTGTCTGTCCGTCTGTCCGTCTGTCCGTCCGTATGAACACCTGGATCTCAGAGACTATAAGAGATAGAGACACCAAATTTTGCACGAAGATGCGTTATGTGTGTATTCTATACGAGTTTGTTTTATTTTTTTGATTTCCCCCCCACTTCCCCCCTATGGGGGTTTTCCCGATTTTCCATTCGTATAATCGCCTATATCTCGGAGACTATAAGACCTAGGAACACCAAATTTTAGTCCCAGATGCCTTATGTGAATACGCAGAAAATGTATATTTTGGAATTCCCCTCCCTCCCCCCTCTACCCCGCAAATCGTAACTCCCGTAATTCTTGGAATTTCGAACTAAAATTTTGGAAATACCCCCAGTTAGTTATTATGTGTCCGTATGCCAAATTTCATTATTATAGACCGATTTAACAAGAAGTTATAGCCATAAATATATTTGCTGATGCAGCGCTGCTGCAGCGCTGCTCAAGCGCTGCCCGCGGCTGTTGTTGATGTTGCTGTTTGGTTGACTGCGAAAATGCTTACACAGACACGAATTGATGCGCATAGGCATACATACACTCACACAGACGCAATTGCTATGTAAATGTGCAATTATACACCCTTTACGTGAGTTCGAATACCGAGAGAGGTAAAATCGATCAAATTTTTTTTTTTATTTTCTTAATTTTTTTTTATTTTCTATAATTATTGTAAACATATGTACAGAGTATTTAAAAGTCGGGACACCCGACTTTAGCTTTTTTACTTGTTAAATATTCTAATTGGCAATTTCTTTTCAATGAAGTATAGTAGTATATCTAGTATAGCTAGATAAAAAACCAAAAAGTAGTCAAATGTGTAGGGCAGCTCTATTCTTGCTATTCTGCTCTACTCTCTGTATCTTTCTGTTTCTGCTCTTTTCACCCAACTGTCTTTTATAGGAAACCGCACTTGGCCTTTTCGTCTTATAACTGCCAGCGTTGAATAGCACATTGGCTGCAGCCCAGCAAGCGCGATGGCATTGGCAACCAAGATGCTTAAAGACCTTTTAAATGTATCTTTAAGTAGCTTTAAGTGGCTTAAAGATACAATTTGGGGCTTTAACGCACTGCCACGGCAGCAATTGCAATTTTAATTAGATGCCCAGGACGTAGCATCAGGAGCATAACTTTTGTCAATGCCAAACCCAAAAACAAAAATGAGGGCAGTGTGTGGGTGTGTGTGTGTGTGTGTGTGTACGAAATGACTTTGGTGGCTAGAGACAAAGCAGCGACGTAGTAAGAAAATTCAATTAAATGTTCATCAAAAACTACAACAAAAATATAGCGACACAGATACATACTCGTAAGATAGAAATGCGAACAATGGGCGTGTGGGCGAGACTCCGCAAGCAGGACGAAAACTGACAATGATGGTGATGGTGATGACGATGACGATGAGGATGACAACGACGATGAGACGTGGAGGCGATGAGAATGGCAATGGCGACGAGTGTAACTGTAACTGTGACTTGCTGGCGCAGTAATCAGCACGGCAGTCAGGCAGACAGGCAGACAGGAAGGCCGCGACGACGACGAGGAGGAACGAAAAGACGCAAAAGTTATAAAATACCAGATAGATAGTAATTGCAAGAGTTCTCGCTCTTTATGTGTATGGATGTGTGTCTGTGTGTGTGTGTGTGTGTGTGTGGATAGATGTAGTGGATGGCTGGCTGTGCGCCCACCTCAATGCCCCCTCAATGCCTGGTGAAAATAAGCAGGAAACTGGAAATTACAAATGATACGGAAATAATGCGATATCATGAATCATTTTTACGAGAATCGAGACTTTGATTCGCATGCTGCACCAGCAGAAGCAGCTGCAGAAGCGGCAGTAAAGCAAAGCAAATGATGAGCTGTGCGGAGCCACAGACTCGGAGAATCAGCAACAGAAACAGGGATAGAGATGGTGCTACATTCGTACTCGTATGTAAGGACGAGGACATAAGCTGATGTGCTAGGTGCACAGAACAAATGTCAAAAGAGGTAGAGCAGTTGGTTAGCGGGCTCATAGCTGAACAGCCAACCAAAACGGAATTTTAGAATGTCGAGCTAACTTACTGACAGACCGGACCGGACCGGACTGATGGACTGATTGACTGTCGGACGGCAGTGATTGAGTGAGCCCGTGTGGGGCACATTTGCGAAGCGTGTCTTGGCATCGCGCATACGACCCATTGAAAAGTGCTGCAAGCGCGATGAGACGCGACGCTTGAGTCAACAAAATTTGCATGCGCGTCCGACAGTCGCCATTTGGCTCATTATCTCTACACTCTGCACTCTGCTCCGGCTCGCACACGTCTATGTCTATGGCAGCTCTGCGGAGCGGTGCGGTTCTGTGCGGTGCGGTGCGTCAGCAATGTCTAGGATTCGTTGTAAGGCAACTAACGACGCATTGGATTGCAATAGTCCGCCCAAACAGCCAAGTACACTTGAAAGCCCGTAGCCACAAATTGTGCGCCATATAAAAGCGTTCAACACAGCACGGACTGGGACAGGGGCAAGGAAAGCACTCCTTGTCGTAGCAAAACCACATTTAAGATGGTGTTTATTTGTATTTTTATTCGCATTTTCTGCGTCCACATTTTTTACTTGGCTCTGCGAGTGTCTGGATATTTGTATGTGTGTGTGTGTGTGTGTGTGTGTGTGTGTGTGTGTGTGTGTGTGTGTGTGTGTGTGTGTGTGTGTGTGTGTGTGTGTGTGTGTGTGTGTGTGTGTGTGTGTGTGCAAGTCAATTTAACAAATTGACAGGAACGAAGAAACGAGCGAACAAACATCAATGGATGAGCCCCAACTTACCCAACTTACTGACGCCAGGAGCATGCACCACGAGCGCCTTTCAAGCTGCACGCGATTTCAAAGCGCCAGCTGCCACTGATGATGAAGAATGTCACATGAATGGAAAATAAAGTGTAGTGACGACCACATAATTATGTGTGGGAGTATTTATATTTATTTATGATTTTCCAGAAAAAAGCGAGCAAGCCGGTGCGACGGCTTCTAAGAAAATTGAGGTAATCGCTGGCGAGTGCTGTCAAGCAATCGAAAGTTTTACTTTTCTTTAGCTATCGATGGGTTTTCCCTAATCGACGCCAAGAACTCTGTAATAAAGTTGATATTTACTCACATTTTTTGCAAAACTAAAATCGATTAATCGTTAACAAAACACACACTTTAGTATTAAATTCGATTGTCAATACCAACCTAACCTTTTTTTTATACTTTGTAACGAAAACTAGACCGCAATTGACAAAATGTCTGATATCAATATTGTGTCTAACGGATTAATTAACTAATTGGAAGGCAGAGAAACTGGGAAAATTAACATAGGTATTTTATTTTCAATGAATTAACATAAAATATGGTTGATAAGCTCTTTTGCAGTGCACTACAACCACAAATAATTTAAATTTAGAAATAAAATGCCACAAATCGTGACATCGATTGTCTGTTTCATCGATGCCATTTGAAATATGAATGCTCTTTGAAACTTGATAGGTGTCAACACTTTAAATGAAACGATGTGCAATAATTCAGAGTACATTGTAAAAGTTGGTCACACTGCACGCAATTTTAAAATAATTTGTACTTCCCGTATATTATCATATATAATATCATATAAGAATCATATAAGAAATTTGCCTTATTTAAATTAACGTGAAACGTGTGCTAGTTTAATATTTTTGTGCAATCATCGCCTAAAAATCAATACATATACATACATACATACATATACATAAGTCATCAAAAGTTGCACTATCGAAAAAAACCTTTTCGAACCAATAAATTGTGCTTAGGGGTCGTATATTACAAAAAGCTATATAATGAATCTGGATCTTCATTTTTAATGTTGATTGTTATATGTTATTATATGATATATATGAATTAAAACTGATTTTTTATATTGATTAGAATAAATTTATTTTAATCTCTAAAAACAAAGTAAGCAAACAATGAAAAGAAAGTCTATGTATTCTGTTAACTCCCCTTGGCCGGAAAAAGGTTGGTTGACGGTGAATTTCCGGCCACGAAAGGTTTCACTGTTTGTACACACATACAAATATGTATGTATGTATGTTTGCTTTCTAGCTTTAGAGACAAATAATTTTATGAAGTTTATTCTATGTCTGGAAACATTCAGTTTACTCTGCATTCATAGCTCAGCCATAATCGAAAATTGGCTAAAAATACCTTCAACCCGTGTACCTGCCTCTCAGGTCGATTGTCCCAACCTCCTTACGAAATATTGCTCTCTGGCTACCTGCATCATCAGTCATTATCCAGTTGAATGAAGTCCAAAGAGAAAGTGTTTGGCTACATGGGCATTACGCCTACGTCTTTGGACTGTTTGCCTAATTGATTAAGTAACGTGTTGTTGAAGTCCCAACAATATTAATTTTTAATTATAGCTATTACAGACGTCCAATTTGAAGGTTGAATAGGCATTTGAAAGTACAAAGCACACCCCATTCTTCCAAAGGTGCTACTTGTGTTCAATTTTTAATTTGCACTCTGCGCCTTAGCTCTTTCTCTCCAGCTACCAATTGCTTTACAAACCGATACCCTTAAACATTGTGTCAACCTAACGTCAATTGCCAGCAATCAGGGCGCACTGGCACTGACCCAGGCTTCCGTTTTTTAAATTGGCACGCTTCTGACGACCACCTTAATACCATGGCCAGTTCTCTGTCGGCACATCAAAGGCTCTTTCTATGCCATTTTCATGAACCAACCGAGTGAAATGCTAATGAACTTAAGTTATGAACGCCAGCCAACAGTCCCTGCCCCATCCCAGTCCCATAATCAGTTTCATTTGCAGAGCCTATGGCAAAAGGTGGCAGCCAGAGGACCGCCTAGCAGCCAGACCTAGGTCGGTCTGGCGCACACGTTTAACAATTTGCAGCTTAATGTGGCACTAAAGTGTTAAAGTCCATGTTCTTCTCGATGCCACGGCCATAAGTTGTAGACGCAATGGGCGCCCAGTTATGTATGGCCCAAGTACGTGCTGCAAGCCTTTCAACAGCGCCTCCCGGCCGGTTGTCATGCCTTAATTATGAGGTTGCACGACCCTAACTATTAAAACAACTGCGTGGCCGTTGGTTGGACGTTGGCCGCTTGAAGGCATAGGCATAGGCATAGAGGTTGGACCATCGGATAGGTCAGATGGTTCAGTTGGACATAAATTGTAGTATCTGGGCGCACGCTCGACGGCTTAGCTTTTTGTCCATCTCATTAGGGCCTGCCATACACATTTCGATATCGACGAAAAATTGCAGCTCATTTCGGCTCAGGGTCAAAGCGGACTTTAAAGTGTAATTTCTATGGTTACATACATTTGCCAAACATAAATCTAATGGATATTAATACAAGTTAAGACCGAGCTGGGACCGCTTAGGCAATGAGGTAGTCGGCCTGTTAAGGCAGTTGGAGGCTTTTGGATGCTGCTGGAAGCTACTGGAGGCCTGCTTGTACGTGTGGTCGTATATTTTACGTGCACGTACCGGCCTGACCCGACTCTGATGCCGTACCTTCACGCCCACAACCCGCGTTGCCTGTCTGACTAGCGATTTCCGGCATTTGTGCAGACTTTGCTGGTTTATTATAATTCAACACGAATGTGTGCGTGCGGGTATACGTGTGTGTGTGTGCGTGTGTGTGTGTGTGTGCCGGAGTGATATACATTAAGTCCCTGCCAACGTCAAAATATTTCAATTTTGCAGTTCGGTTTGCTGCGGTTTGGCATTTCAATCTTTTTCACCAGCCATGGCCAGGCTGGGGGCTCGGGGCTCGGGTCGGTTGATGGGCGTGAGCGTCAACGTGGGAGTGGCACTGAAATCATATGCTTTAATATCATAAAAACTCTATATCCGGCTTGTCTATACTATTTCATGCGCATATGCACAGGGTAAGAACAGAAAACACAACATGTGTAGGCACAGTAGGAACTGCCTAAAGAAAACCCCATCTTTTCCGATCCACAAATCCGCAATTATTAATATTTATAATAATAATGAAGCTTGAAATTATAATCTCTTAATAGAATAAGAATATTACTACATAGATTTAAGGAGAACTAAGACCAACCCTACCAAACTGTATTAACCTGTATACTTTATTACCTATATCTTATCCTAAGTAGCTTTTGCTTACGAATTGTATCTCTGCCGTATTAATGAATGAATCTGAACAATTCGTCCTGTAGGGTGATATTTTTGCCCCAAGTTTACAGTTTCGGTGGGAAATGTGGAATATCCTTTAGTATTTCCTTTTATTTTGGATATGTTATGTTATGCGATCTGCAGAAGATAGCACCTTTGTGTATTGTTGATTTTGGAATAGGCTTATATATCTATGGTGATCTTGACAGAATGGGCGTGCTTATCGATTGCCATGTCCATGTTCTCTGCCAAACCAGCTTTGTTATTTGATAAAGCCTCACTGTACTAAAAGCTTGCTGAATGTGCAGAAACCTTAGCAGTTTTGCAATTACTTATAGATTTCTTGGAGACTCACAACTTTGCTCCACAAATGAATAGAAGCGCTCGTTCTCCACCGGTTTGGAAACTGCTAGGAGTAGACTTATTGCAAAAAAAGGCTTTGTGAGCCTGGGATCACTTGGAATGCATGATTAGGGAATTGCTTGGGTCGCGGCGATTTAAAAAAATAGGTAACAATAAGAAGAATATACAAATTATAATTAACAGACATATATTTTAAAATACTGACATATTTACAGGAATTCCAAAAAAAAAAGAATATGTATTTAATAGGAAAGGATTGGGGCTCAACCAAAACAAAAAAAAAAACCATGTTACACCAGATAGTTACTTGTAGTTGGGATAGTACTTGAATTGCTTTCCTAGACCCTACTAGTGGATACTTCCGGTACCTGAAATACAGGACACAGGCGCATAGAAATAACTGAACGAAATCCTGCTGCCTGTACAGAGACCTCCGATGTGGTAAATGGTCGCGCTGTGCTCGTTCAAATTGGATCAGCGGATGGGCTGCTTGGTTGATGATGGCCGTGGCAGCACTGACCACATAAGCCGCTAATGTATTGCAATGCCCAAAATTCAAAATGTGTGTGTCTAGTGTGTGGCAACAAAAAGCTTCAAAAATTGATTATCTAGCACCGATTGCAATCGAAAAAACAGTTCGGATACTGGTACATTCCAAAGCTTACGCTCCAAATATATGTAACCAGCAGAGAAGGCGTGGCAGGTCCCATGTTAAAGGTTTATATATGATCAGAATGGTACGATCTGTCTGCCAACCAAGTGTATATCAACTCGTCGCGCCTATATACACATAATTCTGTTTTTACACGGTAGGTTGGTTCCAGAAAAAGTCATGTTGTATTATCACTTACCCATGGTTCCTGTATTGGGACAATGTCCGCTTCGTCCGTTGCTAGACGAAGCAGTAAGGCCGCACTTGCTGTCTTACTACGATGCAGGTTGATTTGGAGGACCTGCGCCATTGGACCTTCCCTCGCTCTCCTCCGTGAGCGCTGCATCGGCTCTCCTCGAGGAGCTCGTGCTTGGTATCGACGGTTATCGACGTCAACGTCCATTTCGTCTTCACTGGCCGGTTCAATCGCATCACTGCTTTTGGCCAGGTTTTAGATGGCTTCACTATCGGTCTTGTAAACATTGATTTTTATATGACCGAAGTTCACCCTTCCCTCATCTTTATTTAGTTCCTCGAGGCAGTTGTTGTGCAGCAACATAACGACGTGCATTGCCCCTTTGTTTGTGGCATCGGCGCTAATGACCTTCCAGCCCTGCGAATCCAAGTTTGGGTTACATAGCTGGAGGATTTTTAGCACGTCCGCCAACGCAGTCCGTTTTCGCGGGATCCATGCGCATGCTCTGGGGGCGGGATGGGAAGTCTTTGATATCGATAACTGCCAGTTGTGCTCCCGGATGCGCCTCTCCTACCTTGTCGATGGCTATCCTGTAGAGTGAGACTGACCGCTCGTCTTCGCATGCAATCAGCTTCACATTGCCTTGAAACCACCCTACTTCAGTGCAACGAGGGGGGAGGGCCTGGATTCGTCAGGAGTACTTCAAGTGTGACCGTGGTGAGAGCTGCCTGTACCCATCTTCACTGGTGTTTTGGGATCCTGCCATCCTCATTGTTGCGCTCTATGATCCCAGTGACCTTTCGCCACCTCCGCAAATGCTTTTGTCGATGTCTTCCCAGTCTTCTGCTTTTTCGACCCTGCATTAGGGTCCTCCTCCATCGAAAGCAGTCGTTTGGACGGTTGGTTAGCCTCGTAGTTGAGTGCGAAATTGGGCAGCACTCGTCTTGCCCATTCTATATCTTCACGGAAGTTCGCTAAAGTTTCCTCCGATGCCTGTCCTGTGTCCGCTGACTCATCGGCATGACGTCGGGGTATGCGGGCCGCCGTACGTCGCTCACTATATCCGATCTTCATCGGATGTGGTCGTGGTTGGTTGGCCAGTCTGTTCTCCAACGGTCTCCCCTCCAGTCTCATCTCGCCGGTCCGTCAGCTGACATAGGCTTGCTGACTGCCGTGGTACTGGGAAGAGTCCTTGGGTGGCCAGTGGAGGATGGCGGCCGCAGACTTCGGTTCCTTCCGACCTACAAGGAGATCCGGGCTGCTTCTTATTCGGTGTGGATGTTGTGTTTTTTGTTTTAAGTGTAAATTTATCCATGCTATGTCTCACGAGTGTCGGAGAAGGGGATGGACCACCCGGGCAGAGATCCGCGTACCCGGGCTAGACTAAGTAATCCGGGGGGGTCCCCCGGTACCCTGGATGCTCCCTAAACGACTGGGTTATTCGAGAGGGCCCCCAGCCAGGCTGATCTTCGGCACGGGTCGCATGACACCTTGATCCAGCCCTCACCCCTAGCCATGGTCAGATGTCATTACCAAACAACGCAACTATTGAGGAGCTGGGCTGTATGGTCATGGTACCTGATCTTAGCTGGACACAGTCGACCGACAACGCTCGGGACTCTTGTAGCGCCATTACCAGTCGGCACCCTCTTGGAGGGATCAGCTTGGGGGTTTTTGCCAACCGGGAGAGTCCTTACAGTGCCATAGAAAGAATTGGTACAACAACGCTTATTTTTGAATCTCTGTAGCGGGGAAAAGGCTGCCATCTGGGCCTTTAAGTGTCGGCGTGGAATGAATTTAACGTTGTACTGGTTTGTAATTAATTATTGTTATTATTATTATTTCTTTTTTTTTGTATTTCCTTAATAAATCTTGGCCAAGCTTTGGCGATGCCCCAATAAACAATGCGGAACACTCTGAATTGACACGAAAAAAAGGGGAAAAAATACGCCTAAAGTTTCGTCTCCGTCGTGCCCATTTGCGCGTTTGCCAATTTGGCAAGGATGCCGCCAAAGCCGCCATCGGGGACTTTGATTACAAAGTTTACACGTCAGCCAATGAAATGAAACCGCCAGGAGTGCTAATGAAACCCATGAGCGACAGGCAGTGGCGACACTTGCCCGAAATACAAAGCGAAAGTTTGCTAATCAATGTGGTTAGCTGGGTTATGCGTCAATATCAATATACAAGTAGTACATCGGCAACGGCAACGGCAATGGGAACAGCAACAACAAAGTTGTAAACGAGCATATAAATAACTGAGCTATCCCGGCCCAGCACGGCCAGCAGCAAACGTCAATGGAATATCAATTTTAAAGCAGAGTGGTGGCAGGCGCTACATGTGCGAATTCGAATGCGAATGAGAATGAATAAATGAAAGGATAGTCATAGATACAGACAGCTTCGGTTACCAAGCTGTTGTACGAGTATGTTTATGTACGGACATGCTGGGGTCTATGGCAAGGATGCGCAATAAGTCGACGCTAAGTCGCATCAAAACTAAAATTGAGATGCAAGCCGAAGCAGAAGGCGGTGAACAAAAGATGTGGCACATCGACTTGCGCTAGTTTGAAGCAAGCAGGAGTTGCACAGTAGTTCAGAATTGTTTGTCGTGCCACACTGTGTGTCAAAGAACTCCATAATTGCTATTTTACTCTTTAGCATTCTAATGGTAGTCATAACCACCATTAATTTCCTTAAATTGTCATGCATTGGTGCGCTTCGGGGCAGAGTCGAAGGTTTTCCAGAAATTAGTTCTACAGCTTCTTGGGAAATATGTACATACTTACATATGTACTATATGTACCTTCTTTTTTAAATCAGTATCATTTCCGCCGTACTAATTGCTCGTCGTTGGCAGTTTTAGAAATAACGAGTTCTTCGTTTTTAGTTCAGTTCAGTTTTATATGGATATTACGAGCTCTTCTTTTTTGGCGTTCAATTTTATTTAACGTTTTGAATCGGTGATTTAGCATTATTGGCAACATTTGCAAATTATCCGAGAGTAAATAAGCATTCAGAATTCCAGATTGCACTGGTTAATAAAGTCGTGGATTCCTTTGTAACACAGTGTCTAACAATTACATTTAATATTAAATATTCCGAGTTAAATACAAGGATCGAAAATGAAAGAAAAAGAAAGATTATCGCAAGTGATATTCGATTGCTTTTTATTTATTTAATTTCTTTAATTCTTAAAAAGAAAACACTATTTCGAAGCGCCTAAACCTAAATACATTTGTATATATGCATATACTTTTTAAAATGAGGAGAAGCTATCGAACAGCAGCTATTTGATGCAGTCCTGAAGCTATGAGATAAATTTGAAAACGCCTCCTCATGTATCGGATTAAAAGCACAATACCCCTTTCAATAATTTAAAATACATAATTAAATGTTGGTCGTTTAATGTACGCAAGAGTACTTTTTTAGTTTGGTAAAATATTGGAGAAATTGGAAATCAAAAACTGTAAATGTGTGTATGTGGATTTTACGGAAATGGCCAAAAGAATAATTTAATTTAGCGAGGTCGCAACAGCGCTTCAAAGAGCATTTGTCAATTTTATTTGGGCGTATAAGAGCTGGTAACAAGAAAAATAGCATGATTTATTGCCTAGATCGATGAAGCGAATAAGAAAGGAAGAGGTCTCGCGCGTCTTCATTATTTTGTGCAGAACACGTGATGAAGCGATGATTAGATGCTGCAGGAATACAAAATGTAATCGTTTGTAAAACGGACCTCATATACAACTACTTCAATTTGAAGGTCTTCTGTAATGAGATATTAATAATTAATGAGAATCAGATTTTAATTATTGACTCGATTCAATTAGTTCGTATCTCCTACGCATAACTCCATAAAGTGTCACTCTGCACAGACAGCACGGATTTTAAAATTGTATTAAAGGCAGTGTGGCCGTATTTCTGGGGGCTATTTATTAGAGTATTGCTATATTGTGGTTAAGTTAGCGTCGAGTCATTACTGCTGCCTATCTGCATTTGCTCGCTCCAAGCCACATTTAATTCAATGCCACATTGTAATTTGCCGCTAAGCTTCCGAGCAGGCCATGCTGGCAGCCTCGCCCACCATCCACCCATCCCCCACCCACCTCTAGACCAATCAGAAGTATTTATTATTATGGGCACGGGGCATGGGAATCCAAAGGAGGCATAACAACAAATCTCTCCGTTGCAGCGGCCGCAGAAACCGAAAACTTTCTACACAGCAGCAGCAACAACAGCAGCAACAACAACAACAGCAACTACAACAATGTAGGAGAGAAGGTAAAGGGGGGAAACGTGCAAAACAGAAAAAAGCTGATAAACGGAAATACAAAACAAGAAACGTGCACAAATCTAATTTCCAAACAACACGCGCAGCAACAAACAAAAATTGAACGAAAAACGAAACGGAGAAGATTGAGAACAGCAGTAGCAGTAGCAGTAACAGCAACAGCAGAAACAGAAGTAACATCAGCAGTAGCAGCAGCAACAGCACAGCAGCAGCAGCAGCAGTAACAAACAGCAACTACAAAGCCCGCAGATGATGACGACAACAACGGCGTAAAAATTGAAATGAAGATAGACGCGGCAGCGGCGGCGGCGGCGGCGGCGGCGGCGGCGGCAGCAGTTCTGACAACAACAACAATATGAAACTTTTCAATATCCGCATCCGCTCATGAATAATAATTTATAATGGCTGGCGCTGCTGCCGCGTCATAAAAATGACTTTACCAAAATCAACAGCAGTGGTAGCTGGCAGTGGAGCTGGAGCAGAAGCGGGAGCAGGAGCGGGAGTAGGAAAGGCAACAGGCGCGGCAAAGATGCCCAGCGATTGATTTCCAGGGCCCGTGACAGAGACTGGGACTGGTACTGGGACTGGGAGTGAACTGAAACTGGAACTGAGACGCAGCTGAGCAAAATAGCCATGGCATCCGGACTCTGTGTGTGTGTCGGTGGTTGGCTCTGCCCATTTCTCCATTTCCCCACTGCTCCATTGCCCAGACTTTGTCCTGACATGAATATTATTTAACTTGTGCAAATAAAAACTTGAACAAAAAATGGCTGACAACAACAATTTGCTTAGCTCGCTTTCTACATACATACATATAGTACATACATACATACATTATATTATATGAAGTGTGTGTGTGTGTGTGTTTGTTTGTTTGGCCAACTTTCTGCCTGTTGACAACACCATTTGGCCGCATTTGCCGCACTTCAGCCTGCTCTGGCCGTACATGGGCCTGTCACCTGCTGCTATTGCTGCTCAACGGTTGCCAGCGATCCAAGACCAAGTCGGGAAAAAATTATAAAAACAAACTTGCTGCTAAGCTTTATGTTCACAATACGCCTCGCTTTGGTTAGATACGACTATAGATGGCAGTCTGGGATGTCAGGGAAGGCAGGAACCCAAACTATGGCACCCATATACACGTACATACATATATATTTAAATGAAATTATGCACACATATCGTGGTTAGCTTCTCTTCAGGCGGCTTTAGGCAAAATAAAATATGTAGGGTCTTATACTTTGGAACCAGTTTTAACTTTTTTCTCATGCAATTTCAACCGTTTTGAGTCGAAAGATAAAATTTCTGATATGCATGCCACGTTTAAAGAGCTCTGTTTGCTTGGTTCTTTGACTTTGAACTTGGCATTAATAGAAAAATGTATATTTAATAATTTTACTACTACTTATGGTCTTATAAATGAATATTCAATTAAATGTTATTAAACTGAATTTAACCTAATTTTTTGGAACACAAAGTGTATAACAATATCTAAACGTGATGTTTAGATGTTTCTGTTACAAAATATTAAAATTAGAGCAGCACTCTGTCTTAATTTTTTTTTGTAAGTTCCAAAATATATTTATCAATATAGCATTCGATCATAAGAAGATAGATAAATGCATTTCCAAAAAGCCAGTCTTTATTTCAATACTTTTCGAAAAATCGGTGCAGCCAATCAACAGCTTAATAATAGTTGTAATAATAGAGTATTGTTCCGACATCATATCTTGGTGCCGTAGCCACTATATGGACGGCCGTCTTCGGTGATGATTCAAAAATTAGGAACTTATTAAGCTTGACCACAGTAATTAACTAGACAGAGATTAAGTTTCATTTAATATCTATTAACGCATCAACTAAATGAACTTTTCATCATCTGCAACCTGGGGGGATATATCTATGTATATAGACTTGGAGCAGACCACCAGCAAAAGCTATATGGAATTATCGAGAATTATTAGGACTCCAAACAGGTCAATTATATGGAAATACTTGTTCTTATTACTGAAAAAGTCGAAAAGGTCTTAATAAGTCTCTCAAAGTACACCGAATTGTCTCATTAGAAGAAAAGGCCAGGCATACCCCATGCGTTTATAAAAGCCGACATCAGCTGGTTCAACATAGACTTCACCAACATCGTTTGTGTCTGTATCAGACCTAGATGTAACAGTTGCTTTTATAACAAAAGACTACAGCTTTACATTAACTGTTTCTTCACAAATTGTCTGGCATTTTCCAATAGAATATTACTGACACCATCAAGTGTCGGACATAGCAAGTGTCGGAAACCCCTTTAAAGCTTTAAAGCACTGATACTTCAAAGTTAAGGCAGGCGCATCGACTATTGGCGTTCCTTAGGAGGGTGACTAGGAAAGATCCACCAACTTAAACAACTAAGCTTTTTCACAAGGGTGACTAGGGTGGGAGGGTGACTAGGAAAGATCCACCAACTTAAACAACTAAGCTTTTTCACAAGCGGGTGCAAGGATCACCAGAGCGCTGACTACTAAAAAAAGGGCGATACTGCGTTCTTCATTGGGGCATGCAGCTAAGATAGCTGCAGTGTCACAGTTACATTCCACTAACAACTCCACTCATTAGCAGTGGTTGATCTGATTAAGGTTGATTATACTGCTTCAACTAGCAGGTAAATAATTACCTGTGGTAATCGAAACTCACCTTCTAAAGTTCAATTTCCACACAAAACACGAATGCCGAAATAAAATCAATTAATTTGAGCACGTCTGAGTCACCACATGTTAAGCAGGCGAGTTTTCCCTTCACAACAATCCCTCAAACAATTAACAAATGCTCTATTTAAGTTTTAATAAATGTTCCTCAGTGCAATACGATTATCGCTTTGGCGTTTAAAAGGAATGGGAATTGGAATTAACAAAGTAAAGTGAATTCTGTGTGCTTACGAGTAATTAAGAAGTAATTACATTTTTAGAAAAAGGCAAACGAACCCGAAAAGCGCTGGGTTTCGATTTTCGGTAAATACGAGAAGAGCATTTACGATTTAATCCGCACAGCGAAACGTATGAAGGCTAACTAATTGCTACTATACTTGTGAAAAAGGCTAATAAAGTGTAAATGAAAAACAGGAGTGCCATTTACCATTTGAAATGCAAGCACATTTAAGAATAACATGAATCTGCCTTCAAAATCCGTGTGATGCTTAAATGCCTGACTGCGAATTGAGTTAGATAGGGAAATATGAATATGATAATTTCATTTTCATTTTTCCATTCCATGCAAACAACTCTGACTTGCAACTTGCATTTTACTTGCGTTTCGGTATCTCTCTTATTAACTTGATGTTGAAGCATTGGGAATAACAACTGCAGCAAAGAAAAGTGGATTATAAAGAAGACTTAAATCCTTTAATATTGATAAGTTATTCCGCTAGTTATTTCTATTTCTATTTATACAGAACAGATCAAAGAAAGGTGTGGGATTTAGGCATAGTCTTCTTAATCGATCACAAATCGTTCACTTTCAATTCGCCACAATAATAATCGGTCCGTGGGTTCCTGTTTACAGATTTTCTAACTGCAACAAATTTACATTAAGCAATCCTGTCTTTTATGAAAATTAAGGTTCGTCGTGGCCAAACTTTAGTTGTGTATTTGAATTCATTCATTTCCATACTTCCCATATTACTCCTTGAACTAAACCTGCAAAATAATCGATGTTGACAGCACCGAGCTTTTTCGATATTTTTTTATTTTCTCAAAAATAAAAGCGATTAATCGCATACTAAGCAAAATTAAATTTTATTTTTATATTTTCGATTAGTCAATGTGCTAATTCAAGTGTGAATTTGACTATTATTTTAATCGATTCTCCAAAAACAAATAGAAATGTTGAACATCGATTAAATGGATTCTTTTTACTGCCCTACTTGCATCAACATCTGCAACCAAATTTGTACATATACCCTGTGAAAACATACTATACATATGTATATCCATTTTTTATTTCTGTACCCTGCGCTAATGCACATACATATGTAATACACAGCCATGTCCATCCGTCCGTCTGTATGAACGCAAGAATCTCAGAAAGAGCAGCAATTTTGATGAACATCAATACTATTTAATTCAAAATTTAAAAAAATTGTCTGAACATTTTTTTGTGGAAGTGGGTTCCGGGTATTTAAGAGGTGGGTCCGCCCAACTCTTCACATCGGTTTAAAAGCTTCGTTCTCGATTGATAGCTTATCTAGTTCTGGTACGCAATATTTTAATAAGTTTCTGATGGTTTCCTAACATTAATATATGCAGTGCGTCGAAGCAACTTTATATGTATTTCTGAAAGGTTCTAAGTAATTTTCAAAATGCTCGTAAATTGAAAAATTGTCTTATTCATATCTTATTCATACTCACATGTGCCTGCCTGATTAGCTAAAAGCACGTTTAAATTATATACTCATCGTTGCTGGCACCAAACAAGCAATTTTCCCTAAGCCCAATTACTTGTAGATGGTTTCTACTTAAAACCAATTGACGGGCGCCTGATTCATTCCTAAAAGAATGCCTATAGATGGCCATTGAAAAATGATTGTGGCTACCTAGGCAATTGAGTTGATGGTGGGAATTACTCAAGTGAAACTGCTATTGATATCTACATACATACGTAAATATATACATACATACATACTATAAGTATGTATAGTATAAGTATTTCCCTATCCGGCTGAGCAGCTGAAGCTCCTTCAAATTGCCTTTTTGCTATGCCAGCCAATTTTGTTGGATTTTTATGCAAATGATAATGACAAAACTTTAGCACCCAACAACAGTAGCGGCAGCAGCAGCAGCAACAGCAAAAGCAACAACAATAACAGCAAAACACAAAGTGCCGCACATGCCGTTCAAAACTCAAAGGCCAACAGCTCTCAAATTCTGAATTGGCTGCCTACCAAACACCACACACACACCCACACACACTCACACACACGCACGCACATTAACCGCACATAAAATTCTTATTAGCGCCAAGATGGCAGAGCGCTCGATTTCAATTGATTCGTTTCAACAATTTCAAGGCGAAAAGGCGCAAAGTAAAACTTTTCCAATCAACTATACAATCCTTCTTCGGTTTTTTTTTCCTTGGCACGCCCACTTTCTTGGCTGAGATTTTGTCGCGAGGGCGCGCTAAAAACCCAATTAAACGCGCCATTAAATTATTTCTCAATTTGCATATATTTCGTATTTCGACTCAATAAAATTTCACACCTGAGCGCACGCACACCCATACGCACAAACACACACACACACACACACAACTTCAACCCTCCAACGACCGCCAGCGCGTCGGCTGCTTCCCGGAAATGTGTGCAACTTTTTTTATTTCCTTTGTTTTGTTGCTTTATTTTTATCACAAATACATACATACATATATTTTTACTTTCTGTTGCCGTTTATTCTACTTTTATTTTCCAATTTGTTGTTGATTTTGTTCTTAAACTTGTTTCCTGTTTGTGCTGTATTTTCTTTCGTTTTTTCTGTGTTATTGCAGCTCCCTGCAGTGGGAGTCCAGTGAGAATAATTTCCAAACTAAATTTGTGATGCCTTCCAATTTTACAATGCTACTACAAATATGTACATATATATCTGTGTAGATGCAACACCCGCATATTAATTTTTATTGTATTGTAATTAATGAAATGAAAAGCCGTTGAGCGGTACATCAGATGATGTTTTACGCAACGACATGCCTAAACGAATTCCTTCAGGCGCCGATTATGAGAATGAATGAAAAGGGGCCTTCTGGCAATAGCGAATACAAATATTTTCCAATATAAATAATTACTCGTAAATATAATTTTCAATGAAAGTACCAATTAATTAATTATTCAATAAATGAAAAAATTTTCATTATTACTCTACATCTCGAAAATTGAGTAGCAGTTTTGATATGTTGTTTTGCATTAAGATTACCAGGTGGTGGTTGAATTGATTCGATCCTTTCTACTAAAAGAGAGCCTTTTATTTTCTTTCCATACTGGCTTTTCTCTAAGCCCGCAGACTGGGCTTGATATGCTGCACAACTCTCGCGAATTACTTGAAATCTAAAGCATTCAGAACGCTGAAAATAAAACACTTTCTATAAATTCATGTTTTCATTGAAACAGCTGTAAACGGAAATATTCTCCCCAAACAAAAGAGAATTAATATCAAATAATTCATAAGTTACAACCTTTCGCAAAACAGCAGATTGTTTTAAAACTAAGTTTTTTACTAGGCATATACTATACGGCCGCCAAGAAAGTAAATTCGTCACTCGTTAGTCGTTCCACTGAAATGTTTTCGAAAATACGAGTTGCTGTTTATTGACTTGACGCATTGTAACTAATCGACAATATCGATTAATGAATATTGTTCAAATTTCCAATATTCGTAAGCACAAAAGCCCATTTAGTGTACGACGACTGCGTGCACATCCCAGGTGCTACGTATTTCTATAATCTGAACAAAAAAACAGCATTTTCATTTTCATGGATAAGAAAAGTATTGAAGATATCAGTATCAGAAAACGAGTAGAGAAAAAACCCAATTTTAAGGAATTTGTAGAACTGTTATTCAGTTTTTTAAATGAGTATATTTATTCGTATTAATTTACTAGTCAAGCAAATAAAAAACATCTGTGCATACGATAACATCATGATCTCCTAATTTTATTTTGAATATAAATGATTTAAAAGAGTATTAGTTATATAATTTTAGTTTTCCGATAATTTAATGTTGCGCCAAATCGATCACGTGTGGTTGAAAAATCAGAGCAGATATGAAATATTGGTATTCAATCTACCTTAAATTGTTGACTGGCTGAGTTTCTTTTATGAAGTCTTGTGTGAGATTTGAAAGGTTTGGATTCTATCTACTTATGGAAATGTAATTGTAATAATAGCATGGGGCATTCTTCTTAGTAATTATCATCTCCCCCCTTTAACATACTTATACCGAAGCTTAAAAAGCGATCAGGCTTTGCTTTCGAATAGCCCGAATTAAGAGGCGTGAATATAATGAAGTCTAAGCATATATGAATACATATATTGCGATTCTTCTTGAACTCATTAATTTGCGGGATTTGCAATTTTATTTGATTTACTGGATATTATTATATATTTCGAGAGAATTTAATTTATAGTCGACACGAAGATCAAATCAGCATAGAGAATTGCTATAGCAGGAGTATTTATCGGCAGAAGAGATGCAGCAAAATAGTGCCTGTAACTTTAAGATATCAGTAAACTTTAGTCGCGGCAGTTACAAATTAGCGACGTCCAGTAATGTTTCTTAAATAATTTCAGTTAAGTTGTCTTATTCAATAAGGAAAAACAATACATTTGAAATTCAATATGCACTTATCGGCGTCTGGTAGGAGTTGGGCAAAATTATCATTCACCTTATCATAGTCCACATGACGATTGTTGTGCGATACATTCTAACAAAAGTTATAGAAAAGCTTAATTTTAGAGTTGAACAGTTAAATATTGGACAGGCTTAATAAGTAGATCAATAGGGCGATATCGGTATAAAGATACAAATTAAATAACATACGATATGATATTCAATGCGATATCGGACAAGTATTCCAATCCAAGAAATTGATGAATTATTTCTCTTATTTTATCTTTTTATAAATTGATATACTCGTATTACCAATTATCAATATCGGAATTTTCTTTGGGATATATTGGCGTTCTTGTCGATGTCAATTACACAGCAGTCACAAGTATTGCCGAGACTTGTTTCTTTTATTATGTTGTCACCAGGTGACTTTAACCCTTTTGGTCACCGTTACAAAGAGCAGATATCAAGAAATGGCTCATCTATAGTAGAGAAGCACATGGTTCATTGCTTAATGCGGTAATAGCAAATCTGAACAGGGAAAGTACATAGAAGCTTGGTATTCGCAATGTCGGTCAAACTGACGGAAATAACTTTTGAAATGTTGGGCAAATTGCAGTGACAGATTTTGAGAACGAGTCGCCGATCGTTTCATCGTATGACTCGAACATTGATGAGCCCTCACCAACTGATTTAAGTAATGATTTGGATAAAACAAGAAGCCTGGCAATGCTAATTGAAGCAGTCAAGCAGATAACGCTGTGGAAAGGACACGACCTCTGAAGCGCTGTCCAAAATCAGAAATCAACAGAGCCATAATATATGCGAACCATCCACAGCGACTTTGCTAAAACAGTACTAAAATAAAGCATCCCCAAAGAAGGAGTTACTGCAGAAATGAATTAACGTTAAGCTGCGTAAATTTATTGGACACAAGATAATAATAATACTAGGACGGCGCTGCGTGGACTTGAAGCTGTGGAATGAGTACCTTTAAGTTTTTGGTATTGACCGGAGATATGTGGTATATGAATTGGTTGCGTTCCGCAAGGTCTGGACTAAAGAATCAAACGAGCATAAGAAAAACGTGCGACAACATTTGTTGTAAAATGAGTTTTAAATGTACAAACCGCAGTAATTTTAAATATGTATGTTTAACATGTATTTAAAATACACATGCCATCGTGTGTTTGTATGTAAATGTATGCTTAAATTTAAACAAATCCAATTCTTATATGTACACTCTGTACCAACTCCTATAAAAAGAGTATTGAATAAACAAAACGATAGTCCTCGTAGTGGGCGCAGCTGCGCAAGCGCGCATATCTCGATCCCTTCTGATTTGGGGCCCACTATCTGGGCCCTTTCCAGACACGATATGACCACTGGTTCGCAGATGATACTGGGCAGAATCAAGCGGCTATATGAAGCAACAACAACCTGCACGACTTCGAAATGAGCAAGCAATTGCGCCAATGTGACTTACGCATTGCACAAGAAACTATATCCTGGCGTCTTTTTGCAGGACCAGTTTGAGCAACTCAACAACTACAAGTAATGCACATGTGAGGTCGGAAAATACGTATGTAGTATATCCTGCGTCATAGCGACCCTTAGAGACAGAGTCAACAATACAAGCTGGCTCCTAGCCAGCAAAAAGGTCTTACTTAGCTGCCCCTTCCTGGAGATGTGGAATCGAATTCTGCCAGCCAAAACATTACTCTTATTGCCTGGTGCATGAGAACTGCAAATACATACATACATATGTATATGCCTATATACATAGTAGTATAGTACGCAGTACAGGTGTATATACATATTTCCCCGCTTCCCCATAACTTCCGTAATTCATTGAACTTTTTGTTCAGACTGTTCTGGCTTATATGTCTATATGTTAAGTTTCATCGTGATATGTTAACTGTTAGGTAAGTTACATAAGCTCTGTCAGCAGCTGTTGTTTTTGTTGCTGGTTTGGCCCAACTCTGTACTGCCAAGGTATTCACACACAGCCACGCATAGAGGAACATAGACATAATGTTCATAATGCACGAGAATATAATTTATTTTCGAGCTTTTATTAAAATTTTGTTTATTGTTTGTTTTACAATTTTGTTAATTTTATAAAATATATGTAATTATTCTACACATACCTATGTATGTATGTATGTACAGGGTATTTCAAAGTATTATCCACGGCTTCGGTACTTGTATAACCGCTTTCATCAAGAACAATGCGAAAGCTTTTGCGAATTTCTTTCACTCTGAGACTGAATCGCAATGACGAGTATTTACATATGCACATATGTATGTATGTATGTATGTACGTATCTGAGTTTCTATAGAATCGGATGTTTTGTATAACCCGTGCGGGTAAGTGACTCGCTATCTTCGACGATGTTCATGTCTTTAATTTTGCAGTGCGTTTCGGCGCATCGCCCACTCCCAACTATTTATTTTATTTACATACCATACAAAAGCATCTTTGCTTTTTTCATTCATGCAATTACTTTTAAATTGTACCGGCGTTTTTGGCGCCTCCTTGTTGTTTTTATTGCTCTTTGGCCTTTGCTCCGAGTGCCTGCTCTTTGTTATACTTCAAGGATTATTGGCATGGGCGTATGTGTGGGGGAGCAGACTGACGGTCGGACGTAGAGACAGGTGGGGAGGGCGAAATGTCTGGCGTGTCTGCTGCTCTTCGCTTTCGCACTGCCTTTTCCTTGTTGTGCGTTGGCACTTGTTTGTTGTATTGTATTGTTTTAAAAATAAAATTGATAAGGTGTTTGTTTTTATGGCCGCTCAGCAGCCGCATCTTTGTTGCTGAAGCGAGGACAAGTGGCACGTGGCATGGAGAGTACTTGGTGGCAAGTGCTCTTTAAACGCCGCCAAAAAGAACGCCATTTTAAATTTGTTTCGCCTTTTTATTAATCTCTTCAAATGCGCAGCTCTGCCTACTTCAGCATCCTCGCATCCTCTCCACTGCCAATACCACGCTACGCCAGACCACCCCTACACATACCCATCAAGCATTGTCCACGGCCATGGAATTGTGCAATGCACGCACATTCGTGGGCATAAAAATAAATAAATAAAATACAAAATACGGAAAGAAAAAACGTCTACATGAGGCGCATATTTAATTTGCCATCCTCAAACCGGAACCCAACCCCCGAACCCACAATCACGGGCAAATAACGAAAGGATTTCCATTCCTTGCTTCGCAATGGCTTTTATTTCATTTTATTTTGTTGTTTTTTCTTAAAATTTTATTTTTTTATAAATGTTCACACACACATTCACGCACGCATCTACTTTATTTTTATTCCTTTTCATTATTAATCGCATGTTTACACACCAAAATGGCAAAGTGTGTGTAGTATGTATGTATGTATGTATGTGTGTACGTGTATGTATGTGTGTGAGGGTGTTTGTGTGCGTGTTACAGCTGCCTGACTGCCACATTCTTGAAATTTTCAAGCACGCTAGGAAGCTTTGGGGCGTGGCCGGGGGTTGCTCAGAGCCCCAACGGCATTGCAAAACTTTTGACGATAATGAAGTGCTTTTCGAGGCGATCATAAATCACATTAATTGCGCGCTAGTCGCTCGCTAGGTGGCGCTCTAGCCCCCGTGTTAAATATGCTCCTGGCAGTTAAAGTCTATGGCCCAAAATGGTCGACGTTCCCGGCAATGAAGCCCAGTCATTAACACGCTCACGAGCCACACACACAAACATACAAACGTACGCACAGATGTGGCAAATCGTAAGCATTGCAAATGAAATCAGCCACAACAACAAAAGCAAGCCAGCCAAAGGATAGCAAAAACGCTAAGAGCGCTTGGCATCAAAGTTTAATTAAAAATTTGCTTTCACAAAGTTGTTAAAATGTAATTTAAAATTGACTTAAAAACAAGCAGCAACACAAATTGAACGCAAAAAATACCAAATAGGAAAAACGAAAGAAAAAACCATACAAAAGGGATAGAGGGAATTGCAACGGGCGACAAATGTCAGCGACAAGCTGAGCGCCCTCAGCCAGCCGCAAAATCTGCGGGCAACAAGCGGACCGAAGCACTACACACACATACAGATACAGATACACACACACACACACACACTTACATAGATGACATGTATTGTCATGTGCCACGCCCACGCGCCGAGCTGATAAAGTTCAAAAGTGAATGCTTTTTAGTTACACAAATTGCCAAACAAACAAAATCGCAAACACAAAAAAAAAAAACAAACACACACACATCAGCCAACACATAGACACATGCAACCACTGCAACCAAAACTAGATGCCACCGCATACAAACAAACAAACTTCCCCCGCCAATGAAGCAACCATCCACCCAACCAGTCAACCCGCCAGCCCGCCAACCGAGCAAACGAGCGACCTGCCCACACGGCACGGTTAAAACTAAATGCTCCTCCGTACCGCTCTTCCCCGCCCTGGCACTGAAAAATAGCCATAGAGACACACACGAAAAACGTTTGCAACAACACCAACAAAATAATAATAAAATAAATAGAAATAGAAATAAAAAGCGAGATCGTGTAAGTGTGCAAAAATATAACTGCTTTTAGTTTCCGTTTCCGCTTTAATGTATCGCGCAGTGGTCGCCATGGTCGACTGCTGAACATTTTTTTGCACTCACATATACATACATACTTGTATCTATGTATGTATGTATGTTTGCACATAAGTAGTTCTTTAGGAGGTCTGATTAAGGAATCATCACGGCAGCCATATTGTTCTTGCAGAAGAAGATATAACCTGTACACTGCAGGAAACAATCTAACTTCGACTAACTAAATAGTAAGCACTTCTAAAATGTCCGATCGTTCCCATAGCAACAAAATTGCAAATTTCAAGCATATGTTGTAACATCGACAATAGTTAGCCCCTAACAAATTTAGTTTGGTTCAGATAGACTCAAAAACAGACCAGTTATTGCAAAAAATACTAACTCACAGGATTCGTTGCGTTCCATTTTGAAAAAATATCTAGTTGTACGAATATTGGACAGCATTTCAGTCTAATAATTTTTGAGCAAAGAGTAGTTGGTGTAGTAACAATAAAACTAGCTGTTAATTATTTATTTTTTTTTTTAAAATGGCAAAAATAATATATTTAAATATATTATGTTCTTTTTGATATTTTGATAATCCATTCGATGTACTGTTGGGCTATTTATTTATTTATTGATTTATTTGAGATATTTTGTAGTACAAGTACATAATTATACTTATTACTTAATTCTTTATTTAAAATTAAACACTCTTGAGTTAAAAATAACTAAAAATATAGTTATAGTTTTAGAAACTTCACAAAAAATTAGTAAATCGTTCCTAAGTATGTTCAAAATGGTTACACAGAATAGTTAATAATAAAAACATTATAAGGGGATCAGAAATTTTTCCTCAGCTAGAGAGTCTTAAATTGTAACCGTGTGTGGTAAAGGCTGTATTTGAAATCTGTTGAAAGTGCATCTGTTTTTGGTCATTCGTGGGCTTCTTATTTATCCTGGAAATAACTACACGAGGATTTTTGTAGTGAGCATTGGGATGGTGCAGTGTATGCGCGGAAAATAAAATCCGCTTGAAAGTCCGGGTCAATTATATGGATATCTGAACTGTTAGTGGGTGGGCGCTGCATGTTCGCGCATTTGCTGATGCGGCTACTGATGCACAGCTTATTGTTGTTGCTGTTGTTACTGGTATTGCTACTGCTACTGCTACTGCTGCCATTTGCTTTGGCCGCAACATTTTTGCTATTTGAGCACGACATTTGACCCTGCGGCCAACTCCAACTCCAACTCCCGCCCCTGCAACTCATCCGAATCACGCTTCGCGCCTCCTTGCCACACATACAGACACACACACACATATGCACATAGGTATTTACAGACATACATATTTTTAATGTTATTTGTTTGGCATTTTAGATTTGGGTCTTCTGCGCACGGGTATATATGTAAATATACATACATGCATGCGCGTATGTATGTGTGTGCGATGTATGCCGGGGAGGGATGGGGTGGGTTGGTGTGGGGAGGGGAGGGAAGGGAAATGCAAACTAACCTCACAGCAAACCAAATGTAATACCGACATTAGTTTAATTGCGTTAGCCTTTGTTTTGGAGCAAAAAATATTAGAGGGATCATGAGGTAGAAGCACATACCCACACAAACATGCAGATTGAGAGCCGCACAAACACACACGGCTGCAATGGTAACGGAAGTGTAGAGCGAACCGGAACCACATTTCATAATCGCATACAAGTGTGTGTGTGTTTATGTTTACGAGTGTGTTGCAGTTGTTACTAAATTTGTTTGTTGGTTCAGCTAAGTAGTTTTCACACTCTTACCAAAGGGCTATTTGGGGAATGTTTGGCTTGCTGCTGCATTTGAAACACAAACTAGTACCTACATACATACATACATACATAAGTATGTGTGAGTGTGCAGATACCAATCTGGAAGAATTCCATTACATACACGTTATAGTTAAAAGAATACTTAGGCCATCTACCCCAGGACCTTCCGATGTCATTCAAACTCGCTATTGTATGTATTTGTTGAAATCAATGTAAAATTTGCAAAATCTAGCAACAAGCTGCTGTTGCGGCCTTTCATGTCGCTATTTAGTGTTATAATAATAATAATAATAATAATAATAATAATTTAAATAAATTCCAAAATACCTTTTGAATTAAAACTTCATACTTCACGGTTTTGTCTGCTTCTTCAAAATTTCATTGAAAAATGTTAAACATCGATGAAATCGATTTCCAACCACGAAGTTTCAATTCTATCGCGTGTCAGCCTGACACACAACTTTTTTTTCTTCTGATATGACATTGCAATTCATGCTTAAAGTCTGCCAACTTGCAGGCACCCATTTTTGTCGGTGACAGAACTGTCAACTTAATTATTTTAATTTGAGTCTATGACAGATACATTTTTCACTTCAGTCATTTGTGAAAATCTATGCAAGGCAGCGATTGCAAAAAATGGCCAAAGAAAGTCAAATGGAAAAACCAAAACCGTTCAATAAAGAGAAGAAGCACAAGCAGAAGTGTAAGAAGCACCAGCACAAGCCCAAGCATGTGATCAAGGAACTGGGAAATAACCTTAATAGCCAAGTGCCAGATCACGAGAAACAAAGTGTAAGGGTGGCGATTAGAAAGGATGGTAAGCTGAAGCAACATATTGAGCGCGACGAGCTGCAGGGTCAGCAAAAAACCTGCGAGCTAGAAGGTTTGCAGAATATCCAACAGAAAAAGTCCAAGGGGTTAGAGCTCGCGCGAAAAATGCAAAAGCTCGAGCGCCAGCAAAAAGGCAAAAGCCAGGATAAGGCACGCTCGCAGGAAGAGTGCGAACAAAGCAGCGGATATATAGAACAACAGCAAATAGATGAGACGAACGAGTGCCAGCAACGAGCCAGGGCTCAAGAGCAGAAGGATAAAGGGGAGAAAAAGAAGCACAAGCACAAAAACAAGGGCGTAGAGCGTGATCAAAAAACCATTGAGCACAAGCATCACCAAAATGCCGAAGGCGAAGAGCTTCAACAAGGAGAGAAGGAGCAAGAGCAACAGCGGAATGACGAAGAGATCCCCCAGCAGCCAAACTGTAAAAAGTTCAAAGCACAGGAGTCGGAATTCGAGCAGATATCCAAGCAGGAATTGGAGCAACGTCCCAAAGCCGACGAACCAAATTGCTTTCTAGAATCCCAGGTTGCAGAGTTGCAAGATGGAATCCAGAAGCTAAGTATTTTAGATTGCCAGCAATTGGCACACCAGATATATTACATCCCAAGTCCCACAGAGCAAAATAATATTATGCTGGACTTCGGCAACCGGCAGAAGGTCGAAATAGTTTTTCGCAAAAGGGAAATCATCGAGCCTACACGCCTGCAGAAATCCCAGGAGTTGGTCGGCGTTCACAAATCCATAGAGCGCCAGGAAAAGTCTAAGCAACAAGATTTGGAACGCCAGCAAAAATTCCCGGCGGTGCAAATGCTGCAGAACCAATACGAACTAGCCTGTCTTCAAAAAGCCCAAGAAATAGAGCCCAAAAAAACAGCCATAAAAAGTAAACCATCTGTAGATGTACAAGAGAAGCAAAAAGTACAGCCGTTTTATCAAAACCAGGAGTTGGAATGCTTACAAAGGGCCATGGAGATAGCGCGCCAACATAACGTCAAAGGTGCTCCGGCATCGGGCGTGGACGTGAAAGATGAGCTAAAATCGCAGCCACAAGCCCAGGTGGTTGAGCTACAGCAAAAATCCCATGATTTGGAGGGCCAGCAAAGGGTTATGGTTGCTGAGTGTCAGTACAAGACTCAGGAACTAGCGTGCTTGCAGCGAGCCATGGAGATAGAGCTCCAGCATAAGCCCCCGGAGGCAGAGCAGCAACCAGTGGTCTTGAAAGTTAAGCAGAAGCTACAGCAAAAAGACCCAAAGGACGAAGAGCGCCAGCAACTAGAGTGCTTGGCAAGAGCCATGGAGATAGAGCGCCAGCATAAAGTCCAATATGTGGAGCGCAAGCCAATGCTCATTAAAAAAAAAAATGATCCAGAACACAAAGAGAAGAAGGGCATACAAAACGCCCCGAAAACGCCGGTAGTGGGCATGCCAAAATCCGAAATCGTTGGGTGCAATTATAAAGCTGGGGAGATTATGTACTTACAACAACTCGAGGCCATTAACCAGCAAAATGTACAGAATTATTCGATTCAGCAGAATGCGTATCTGCGCGAATCTCAGCAGATGGCCCAACAGCGCCCACAAAGTGCTCAGGAGATAGAGCACCGGCAGCAAAGGGCCGTTGAAGTAAGCCACCAGCAAAGAGCCCAGGTAGTAGATCGCCCGCCAATGGGTATGCAGGTGCAATGCGAAGCAAAACGAAAAACGAAGAAAAATGATAAGCAAGAGCATAAAATCAAAGCATTTGAACGCCAGAAAAAGTCCCATGAGCTACAGCTAGAGCATGAGGTAGAGCGCCAGCAAAAACACCAGCAGGGAGCCCTTGAGTGGGATCGTCAGCAAAGGACTAAGCACGTAAAGTATGAGCGTAAAGCCCTAGAACTTCATCCCCAGCAAATACAGAAAGGAGAAGAGGGCTTGCAGAAAGTCAAGGGAGAAGAACGGCAGGAGCAAAAGTTATTGAAGAAAAAAACTAAAGAACTGAATCGGCAAAGGGCCAAGGAAATCAAGCGTTCTCAAAGAGGTGGGGAGATTGAGACCGAGGTTAAGGCCCAGGAACTAAAGGCCGCACAAAGAGCGACAGAAGTAGAGCTTCAGCGAAAATGTTGGGAGAAAGAACGACAGCAAAAAGCCAAAGAGCAAGAAGGCCTACGAAGTGTCGCAGAGTCTGAGCATCAGCAGCAAAACAATAATTTGCAAAAATACTCGGATCTATCTCAAAAGTTTAAGGCCATGGAGCCCAAAAACTCAGAGAGGTCTCAAAATAAGGCCATCAAATTAGAGATAAAAAAACAAGAGAAGCAAGACGTAAAAAATTATATAAAACGAGAGAAAAAGCACACAGACCAGGAGCGGAAACACAAGCCCAAGAATAAAAACCAAGCACAGGTGCCCAGTGAGGACGAAGAGTTTGACGAAAAGAGAGCTCATAGAGTCATCAATATAAGTGGGTTGAGGAACGCCCGCAAAGGATGGATTGTCAAACTCCCCAAATATGTAATCGAACGCTGGAATAAGTTGCCTTTGGGTTCTGAAGTAGGAACAGTACGAATTGTGCGACCCCCAACAAATCGAGCCGATACTTCGCCAGCCGTGCTGCTTAAAATGTCTGAGGCAGCGTTGAATGCAGACATTTTTAATCCCATACCCTCGATGCATGTCCTAGAAAATATTCCTGCTCAACAACATAATGCAGCGGTCTATGGGGAGCGCTCGAATGGTAAGTTTGGGATTCGAGCTCGTGTTGTAAACCGCCTAGACGGGCGCCCAGCCGAAGTGGATCAGGTTTATCTGGACATGAAAAAACGCGAAAGGCTTCAATTAGAAGCCAACCAACGTACGATTGGAATTCTCGATGTCCTACCACCGAGGTTTCTGCCGGTCTCAGATCATCCGGAGAACGTAAGTGATTTTTTATATTTTGTATTCCCTTATATTTATTTAAGGACTGCCCAAATCCGATTCGGATATTTTCTTAATAATCTGGCTTATTAACATTCGATATCGATAGATCGAGCACCGGAAGAAAAAGAAGGCCGCTGGGAAGCGTGTTCGCAGCAATAAGACTGTCGTCATGGACATGCTATTTGATGCCTTTGAGAAACACCAGTATTATAAGCTCAATGACCTTGTCAATTTAACCAATCAACCTGTCAATTACTTGAAGAGCATTCTCAGAGAGTACTGCACCTTCAACACCAAGGATCCGCACAAATATATGTGGGAGCTAAAGACAGAGTACAGACGCTATTTAGAAGAGGATAATGAAAAGAGCAAAAACAGAAGTAAAGCTAAGAAGGAATTACCGCAATCAATGCGCACATCCCTTCATGGGAAGACAACCAAGTCTGTATCCGAGTCTGATGATGATGGTGAATTCGAGTCAGTGGGATCCTCAAATGAGGGTGGCTCTTCCGATAAAGAGACATCCAAGCCCAACAGTCAAATACCGGACATGTGGCTAGACCCAGAAAAACTTGAAGAGGTCAAGCAGGAACGTGTGCGCCGCAAGGCAAATAGGGCCAAAGAGCGCGAATATGCTGAAAGGAAACGCAAGTTTCTGAAAGCTATGGAGGATGCTCAAGATCGCAATCGCAAGGATGTGAAGCAGAAGAAGAAGCCAGAAAAACAGACTAAGTCTAAGGGTCAGCAAATACTCGAGATGATGCGAGGACTAGAAGAGAAGAAACGCAAAGAAATGGAGGAGCGCAAGAATGTTCAGTACAAGAATTGGAGCGACGACTCCGATTAGGATGAGCCCCCAGCAAAGCAATAAACATATACACCAAACACGGTATTCAAATATTAACCATAAACATACACAATTACTCTCAACTTTTTGGTTACACAGTTGCAGACACACAGGAGCATTCTGCGGGTCAGCAAATATTGAAAATGACATGCAGAAGGAAAGACGAGGTTCCCAAGGTGTTCAGCACATGAACTGCAGCGATGATTCAGTCAAGAATGGGCACAATACGGGGTCTTCAAATATTGACACTTAACATCACACACATAGACAAAGAGAAAGGTTGACCACAACGCGACAACACTTTGACGAGATATTTATGTGTTTTCGAAATGAAGCGCTCGAGTAAAAAATAACTAACTAATAATCAAAATAAAATGAAGACAAGCCGAGGCGCAGCTCGTCCAAGAACCTCTTTCTTTGGTATAGAGTAGCGGGCCGTGTGGGCGTTCTGGGACGGCTGCGTGTGTGCCTCTTAAAATATTCATGTGCCACTGATGCTGAGAAGCGGACAACCGTTGGGCAACACAACTACTTACCATGTACCATTTTACATGTGTTTGGAACGTGTTTTAATTAGTTTTACCGTGTTCATCAACTGGCGCCCCAGCAGCGTAGACACAGACACAGGCACAGGCACAGACGCAGACGTTGTTGGGAACAAGTTGTAAATTATGACGCCACCATCTCAGCTGTCGCCCAAATAATGAACATCACAAATCAACAGCTCGTCATTAGCACAATGCCTGGACATGAGTGTATGGCGTATGGTTTATCGTATATGGTGTTTGCTGTATAGTATATCCTTTATGGAGGGAGGGTTGAGGGGATGAGGTGGAATTGGGCATATGTGTGGCGGTACGGAGTGTCTGCATAATTTTTCAGCTCACTGAAGCAGATTGTTGCCCTGGTTATGCCAACGTGTGAAACTCATACCCGCAAATAATTACGCCATCTTCTCCTGTTAGCATTAATTATCCAATGAGTTGGGAGAGACTTTGAGCGTCTCTCTGTCTGATCGTTGTTGTAAATTTAAATAGAAGCTAAAATTGTAAAACATAGTACTAAATGCATTATGGCAATTGTATCTAACGTATTTCATAAAGTTGCTCAGCAACTTAAGTACAATATTTATTGTTATTGTTGAAAGATTTTCGAATTCTTCTCGTTAAAGCAAGCAAAATTTGAAAAATATGTTCCCGTATATTAAAATATCTTGATGTACTTATTTTGTTTTGTGCAACTGATACTATTTTTAAAGAGTATCTCAAATCACTTTTTAGCTCTTTCATTTGCTTAAAATATTAGTCTAGGTAAGATACCATGTTATTTTATTTAAAAAAAGATTCAATTTTTTCTGTTACTTTTTTCTTAATTAGCCAAAAATTTTTTCTAAGCTTCTTCTCTCCACTAATTTTGTTATTGGTAGATCTATTGAGTCGGATGTGAGTCGGGGTGGAGGCGTTTATTAGATATTATTGTAATTTGACTAGATTTCTCCTACTTAGTCTTTCTTTTCTTTTAAGGTTCTTCTTATAATTTTTATGTATTGTTTTCCTATGTGAGCAGTCATTAATTGTTGACATACCTATAAATAAATAATTAGAATAAATAAATAATTACAAATATAAATAATCTTATAGCTAGAGTCTTCCAGAACTCTCTATCCACTTCAGAAAGAAGAAGAAATGAGAAACGTTTTGAATTTAAATTAATTAAATGCACATAGTTAAGCAAATAATGTATGTTAAACCACATTGTACATATGTATGTTCATCCACCTTTAATGCTTTTGTGTGCAGCAGCAACGAGTGCTGGCAGAATTTGGCTACAAAATTCACATATTTATAGTAACTCAAACTGAACAAGTACAAGTATACTATTTTTAACCGATTTCAAAAAAGAGGAGGTTATCAATTCGTCTGTATTTTTTTATTTTTTTTATTTTTATTATTTTTATTTTTTTTATTCTGTGGTTACGGGGGACTCGTTAATGCCTGTCTACCTAATTAAAACGTTGTGGCGCCAATTGTGTTAACTTACAAATATAAAATATACAAGTAGTTCAAACGTTAAGTTCGCTCCCCCTGTCTCTTTTCTACAGTACTGAGGAGAGATGCACATGTCTATCGATTCGTCTCGCCCATAGTCCAATAACATAAAGTTTGGCACACCTCCTTCTACCTGTTATATGAGCTTGCTTAGACGTTCCAGTGATGCCCTTCACCCATTGGGTAAAAGGCTTCAAAACCTCTAGCTAGAAAAATAAAATGACGTCTGCCGGCATACGTGTTTATTCAAATGGTTTCAGTAATCTTTAACAGAGATTACCTCAAACTAGTTATAATCAAGGCATACATACATACGAGTACATGCTTCAAATGCATGTGCTTAAAAATTTGCTGTTTGTATCAGTTTAATTTCCTGGAATCTAAGTGTTACGGGCATCAGTTGACATCAAGTGAGGGGCAAACGGGCGATTCCTGATGACGGCCAGACAGAGAAGACGCCCATTTCTAGACCGCCACCATGCCCGTCTCCCCGTCTCCGAGCCTGCCACTTTCTTCAAACTTTATAAACTCTAGGCGGGCAGCTGGAGTTCGGACCCAAGTGAAGCGCAACCAAGCGTCCAATTGAGATTGCCGACGCCCCCGCAATGCTGCCACCCACCCGGGATTGCCGCACACAAATGCACAGAGTTGCCCATATCTTCTTTTATTTAATTTACTAAGGCACAAGGTAAACAAGAGGCATCTGGCAGCAGGCATCAGGCAGCAGGCATCAGGCTTGGGCCAGGCGCAAATAACAAACAAATAATAAAAAGCAACAGCAGTCGACAACCAGTAAATGAAGTTCGAGTTCCAGTTCATAAAAATGAAAATATTTAACCCTTTTTTTTGTTGTACGTATTTTGTATATACGTACATATTGTATTTTGCTGGCGCTCTGCTTCTGTACTCTACATACTTCCTCTTTTCGGTTATTGTTTTGTGTACGCTGCTGCCAGAGAGAGGCTCTGAAAGGCAAGGAAGAGGGCAACCATATTGAAAATGTTAAGTATTTTGCTGGTATTTTGGGCGCTGGCGTTGTTGTCGCCTTCAGGGCCTGTTCTCAGTCATGATGTGCCTTCACTAAATGCTTTAAAAATTTAAATTGAAACCATACTCTTTACAAACTATTATTTATTTGCACAAACTCTTGTTCAATGGCGCAACTGCATTTGCAGATTACTCGCGGGATTTTACCAATCGCAGGCAATCACTTCGACTGCTTCAGCAAATTGTTGAGTGTGCGTGTGTGTGTGTGTGTGTAATTAAAACAATAACGCAAAAAGTAACTATTATTATTATTATTTTTTGAGTTACATTTGCCTGCCAGCACAATGTGCAAACGAAAATTTGATTTCGGTTTTTTGTCTGCGGCCTGGCTGAATTTTAATGAGGCACGTTACACACACATACACAGATATATATTATGTACATATGGATAGCATGCATACATATGTACATATGTTCGCTGCAATCTCATCTATGTACCCTGTGGAAATGGGCGTCAGACCCAAGTCGCCGATTTCGCCGAACCAACTGCGCCAATAGCCGTACGCCCCAACAGGTGTGTTTCTTCGATGAGTCTTCCAACCTACTTCTACTCGAAATTTATACAAATAATTTATAATTTTATATTAACATGGGACGTCGTGTTAATACAGTTGCCGTGTTCCAATCTTGCATTTTTATAATTGCTCATTTCTTCTCTGCTCGAAGTAAACAAGTTTGGGTGAGAAGCGAGTGCCTCGCTTGGATGTCGACCCGGGTCGAGGAAATTGCTGGTTGTACTTGCCAGTACTGCAGGGTGCATATGCATCTACATACAAGTATGTACATAGACATGTAGATAGAAGAGCATGCATGTATAGTATATAGTCGTATGTGCACACATGTCTCGCGGCTGTACATTGGCGATAATTATGCAAAAATATTCGCTTCAAAGTGTTGCGCTCAGCGTGTTCGGTTAGTTGTGGGTGGTGCTAGGGCGGGTGAATCATCTCTCATCACATTTCGGCTCATTTGGTTTTGCATTCGTAAATACATACCCATACGTATGTATGTATGGACGTATGTTCATATATATGCCCACATTTCATTTCATTCTCAATTGAAGAAATAACATTTTTTTCTTTTTCGCCAATTATTTTGCACAATTCATTCGTTTCAAATTCACACATTCTGTGTTGTCCGTCCACCGATGATTAAATTACTTTTTTCATTTTATTGTTGTAGTTTTTGTGACTTTTTGTTTCGAAAGGGTGTTCATCCTATAAAAAGTATGAATGCTAAAGTCATCTATAAACGGTCCCCTCCATCACAAAAATTCAGTTTACATTTTAATAAGGGTGTCGGCCTTCCAAGCTATAGAGCTAAACCCAAAGTATCAGATCAGATTTCAATTTATGTTAGTAATAATATGTTAATGAAGTGGCTTATTGCATAGTTATTGCATTCGCGCAACTTTTACAAAACTTTGCAGTAGATTATTTCCTAATTTATTCACTTGTTAATTACCAAGTGAGTCTGTAATATAAAAGACTCATAATCTGTAACGCGTGCTACAACTACAACGAAAATTGATGCTAATTTTATAAATTAGAATCGCAATTTAAAAATACATAGCTACATATAATTAATTTAAGCCGTGTTTCATTCCACAATACCAAGTTTGGTTAAACAATTATTATAAAGAGTTATTATAGTGAGTTGTATTTGCAAATATCAGTTCTATGGAAACTATAACTAATAATGAGGCTATATAACTTTTGTATAAATCTAAAGGGGCTACGTAATTGTTTTCCAATTTCTCACAGTCATCAGAGAGTCCCCCATCCCTATTGTATTCTTTATGTGGAACACCGATTGCTACGTGTATTTTTAATTCCTCTATCTCTCACAAAATGCATTGTGCGGTCCTCCATATGCACATTTTGTTAGTTTATAAAAATTAAATTATTTTAACAAAATGTGTGAAGTTGTTAACTTGTGCACTGCATCGTCATCAATATTGTGCGCTATTGGCGCCCCCACGCACAGTGGCTCATCAAAACAAATGCATTGGCCTTTTTCTATATAGGAGTATACTCTGTACTATACATTATATACGATCAGCATAGGGAGACGAACCGGTGTATGTTTATAGACTTTTCTTATTAATACTCAGAACAAGCTTCTCACATATATATTTGCTATACTTAGCTGCCATAAGAACGATCAGCTGAGTAGGATAACTTTATGACCATGTCCCTAAAAATTGCATAGTCATAACGTTTTTCTACAAGTAGTGCCCTATAATAACCTCATGAAGCTGTCAAAATTGTAGTTGAATGGCTGGCGCGAGAAAAGGGTGGGTACAGGGTATTCAAGAGTCGGGCTGGCACGATTTTACCGTTTTGCTGATCAAGTTTTATATTGGAGACAATGAAGGCGACTCAAAGTTATTTGTAATCATTTTAACAATGAGACTTGCAGGTCAATAAAGTGTTTAAACAAATTTTTCTTTCCTATGGCTCTTGATATTTCCTGTTTGCAATCATATAAATATGTATTTATCGCTATAAAATCTTGTTTGCATTGCATAGCAGTTATCCCAGGCTGTTATTAAAACCTTTTTTTTTTTATGTAATATACCTAATTTTCTGTTCATAGCTTCGTCGAAATATGTTCCTTTTTCTTATAAGTGCAGTCCATCTCAATATCAAACTATATGCATTTTTGTTTAACATTCTAGTGTATTATACGTTTTTTTAGACCATACTGCATTATGCAATAGGAATATACAAGTACATACGATCGAAAATAATGGAAAGGGCCGTACAAGCCGCACAAGACTGAAACAAATTGGGAAACGGCAGTCATACGGACAATAAAAAAGCCAACACTCTACAAAATTAAACTCCATTGTGAAAATATACGTATGTATATGGGGAATAACAATAAATATTTGAAATATACCATATCTATATACTTGTTTATATATGTATGCATACCAGTTTGTCCTGACTGGCTGAATGAGCTATAAAGCTGAAATTCGGATTCAAGCATTTAATTTAAAAAGTTTTTGAACAATTTGAACTCCAAATGGGTAAATACGGGCTCAACTGTTGTGTGAAATATCTATCAAAATCACTCATCAAATTCCTGAGTGGAAAGATGACCAATAATGAATAATTTCGCCCTTTACCGCCGATGTCTTGATTAATAAAAGCCCGATTGCAATGATTTCTACATTTTTTGTGATTGGCTCTCGAAGTGAATTGAGTTTTGCACGATGAGAAACGATGCTGAACTACTGTGCGACGATGTAAATTAGTTGCATTAAATTGCTAATTTAATTAAAAGTGTGTGCGGTGGCAGATGAGAAAGAAAAACTATAGCAACAACAAGAAGCATACGAAAACGTACTCGTATATTATGTACATATGTATGTGCGAGTATATATGTTTGTACAGGTATGTATGTATATGAATGTTTAACATGCGCAGCATAAATTTTCGAAATGGAAATTACATATTGGGGCACATTAGGTCAGTTATTTTGCATTAGAATAAACACAACTGTTAGTAAACATACTATACAAGTACATACACGTACTCGTACAGGTAATATTTTTGGGAGTCAGCTTTATTTGTTGTTGTTTTTGTTATACTCTGGGGGAAAATATTGTTGAACAAGTAAATCAAGGCGATGACAACAACACTAACAAACAAATAAATATAAAAGTTAGTCATGTCCGTGTGCAAGTTGGTTAGAAACAAATCTGTGCCAAATGCGTCGCCACAATGAAGTTTATGTTTTTTAATTAAAATTTGCAGCCGCAAAAATTAGAATATGTTTCAGCGCTACTATAAATGTGTGTATATGTGTGTGTGTGTGTGTGTGTGTGTGTGTGTGTGTGTATGGTTGTTTGTTGGTGCTGTTACTGTTTCCTTGTTATTTTTCGCAGCGCATTTATCATGAATGAAATTTTATATGGACAACGACCACATTATGCACAGGTGTGCGCGGCGCTCGCGTGGCTATTTAAAAATGGTCAGCGGTCGTAAATTTTGCGCGGCCAGCCATTACACCATCTGCCCTCCCCCTCCCCCCCATTGGCCACAGACCCGCAACCCCGCAGCCCCACAACCCCGCAGCCCAACAACCCCACAGCGCACTGCCAACCTGCCATCAACCAGTCCGAGTGTAATCGAGTGTGTGCAGGTGTGCATGTAAATGTGTGTAGTATGTAGGTGTGTGTGTGTGTGTGTGTGTGTGTGTCTATGTGTAGGTGCTCTAAATGAAATCAAGCGAACGAGAGCAAGCGAGCAGCAATCGCTTCCATCGTTGCCACCCGTTGCATTTAATGCGTTTTTAAAGCGCTTGATGCCCAACACCCGTAACGAACAACACCCGGAACACACAACACCCGTAACACACATTCACGAAAGTATCGCACATGCAGAAAATACTTTCATCACAGCAAGTGATTTGTTATCTGCATCGAACTAAGTGGTATACATATCTATCTATTATTCCATCTATATTTTCCAATAAAACAAAGATCATTGCAGCTGGGCTTCCAATAAACTGATTACTGATTTTTAAAAATATCAAATTTTGTGAAAATTCCGAGATTATTTAAAATACACTAAATGTTGCATAATAGGTACATGTATGAATATATGTTTATACTATACAATTTGTTTAACATGTTCAGTTGAGCTACACTGAATAGAATATTTAACTCTCTAGTTGCCAAGACCGTCTCTACACGATCTACGTTCATTTGCCGTATTTATTTTGATTTGTTTCTGTTTTTCATTTTATATAAGTAAACTGAAGAATGATTTTATGGCATCAGCATATCTTTCGAATGCGTACAGCAGAAGTACAGTTGAAGTGAAATTTATTTAGTGAGCAGTGCAAAAACAAACAAAACTAAATTAAATATAAATTAAATTAAATATAAATTAAATTAAATATATATGTAATATTAAATATACAAAAAACGGATCCACCATTTAATTAATTATTCAGATAATTACTCCAAATTTTGTATTTAATACGTTTTTATTTACTCGTATAGTGTATGTTTATGTTTATTTATTACTTTTCTTCACCCTTGTGGGACTACGTTTTCTTTAGAAAACTGCAAGGTTAATGAAAGAAAATTTGGTATATACCAGTATAGTACTTAAATAAACGCTGACTACTTGATTTTAAATTCCAGTTTATTACAATACAATATTAATGATTTGGATTTTCAGATGGCGAGCAGTTAATTTAATTTTACAAGCATGCAAGCATTTCAGAAGCTGGAAATGAATTCTGACACACATGCTGGCCCGGCAGTCCGTTTGGCTGCACTCGACAAAAAATGAAATTAATTACAAATTATGAATTGAAAAATATGAATATTTACGCACATGTTCATTGCGTTGAGCGATGGTCGATGGACGATGCGATGCAGCATTGCATCCATTATGTATTCAATTAACAGTTCTAATAAATGTGAAATCAAGAATAGCTGAGCTGCTAATATTTAATTAAGATTCAACCGGTAGACAATGAAAGAGTATACACAAGGGCTGAATTTTGAGGTAAACATAAGAACGATTAGCACAATTGAAACTGCTTGCGCAACAGATACCATACTTCAGAAGCTTAGAAGCTCGGCTGTTACTCTATCAATCTCACCGAATACTTTGAAATATAGAAATAGAGACAGCACTATTATGGCCGGAAAGCTACAACTTTGCCAATACAACTTTAAATATCGATGTTAACTAACAATACTTGATATGTTGACCAATTATAGGGTACTGCATTGAACTGCATTTAAATATTGAAAGGCTAGAGCCAAATGAACTGCTTACGATACAAGAGAAGGAGGTGGCTTCAGTAAAATCCTGACAGGCACATGATGAACGTCCACACCTGCAGCAGTTGTAGGAGCTGCCTTGATTCCAATCTGGCGCTGCTACTTTTTGCTGTTGCATGATAAAAATTTTGATTTGTTACCTCCCTGACTCACGCATGGGGCTGCTAAATCAAATTTTTAACACTTCCGCTCCAGTCAAGAAGCTCCAACTGCTGTTGCGTTGCTTCTTTGCTTCTCAATTCAGGCAATATGACGATGACGATGACGACGACGACGACGACGACTGCGATGCTGCCAAGGAGTCAGGCAAAGGCAAAGGCAACGGTAACGGCAACGCAGTGCGATTAATTATGCGGGCAGAGTGGTGGCCCACCACACTCACACACATGTACATGCATATGTATGTTTGCATATGCTGATATGCGCCCAGCACCCGCACCCACACCCACACCCACACATACACACGCATATATGTTTAGCTGGCTTGGTGTTGGCATGAAATATGTCCTGTTATTAACAATCTCGGCTAGCGCGACGACAAAGATGTGGGCGCAGGCTCCTCAAGTGTTTGCCCAGCGCTCTAACTTTCAACAACTTGAGCTTCATTTGGATATTGTATAAGCATGTACATATGTACATATCTATCTACTCGTACTATGTACGAGCATGCATGTACACATTTATATGTACCACTGGAGTGGTGTGCGAGTATGTGTGAACGTGTTATTTATTTGCAAAAACTGAATGTTGCCTTTTAAGTGGCAATAAATCAAATTGCCTGGCCCCAACACGCCAGCAATTTTGTGGGGAGAGGGGGCTGTGTGGGCGTATCAGCCAGCGAGCCAGTCAGCCAGCCTGCAAGGCAGTTGTTGGCAACTTGCTTTCATATTTGACTTAGTCATAAAACCGTGCTAAGTCGGTGGTGAGGAGGGTGGAGGGAGTGAGGAAAGAGCCGCTCACCGAAAAAAATAAGAAAAAATGTGGGAAAGAAATAAAACTTTTTGAGCGCCAACATAGCCAACAAAGCCACGAACCGGGCAACAGCAACCCAGCAAGTCAGTCAGCTGTAAGCCACTGCACACACACACACATACATATATTTATATGTATGTATATATATACATATATACACTAACAACGACATCGCTGAAATTGAGAGCTGGCTTGCGCCTCAGTCGCCTTCGCGGCTTTTGTTGACTGCGTTGTGTTGCGTTGTTTGTTTAGCGCTCCATAAGCTCTTAAGCTCATTTCGGTTGCGTTTTATTTGTAACTTGAGGCACACGACGGCGACGATGACGGTGACACACATACACATACACATACACATGCACACACACACATACCCATACACACTACCTCCCACCCCAAGCCCGCACACAAACAATCAGCCACCCATACACTCCACTCCACTCCACTCCACGCACCACTTGCATGCTTGCGCCAGTTAGCTTTATTTATTTAAAATTAAGCTGGCGAGCTGCTGAAATATTAAGTTAAACAATTGCAGCGCGTAAAGTCAAAGTTCCATCCAATGGCAATAGTTAGTACAAACAGAGAGAACGCCACAGTCGAGCAAGCCCGACAGTGAAATAGTCTGTGCTCACTCCCACAACAAAAATTACATTTTTTTGTTGAATTTTTTAAGTTGATTAAAAAAAAATTTAACTATTTGCGATTATTCAGAGACTACCCATGGGCCAAGCTTTATCTTAATAGCACAAATAGCAAAAGGATGTTATATCTGCAAATGAAGTGGAAGGGCATCCCACTTCCCTGCTTTTAGTGTTTTTCGTAATTTATATTCGATCGTAAAGGAAATTTAATGTAATATTAATATTGATAATTATTTATAGGCATATAAATACAAGTATAAATACTAAATAATTATTATTTTTAAAATAATGACAATTCACATTTCAATGTATTTTAAGGGTCCCCCTGTCTCTTAATCTGTGTACGACCCTGGAAAGGCTGCTAAACGTTCTCAAGTGTCTAATAGAATCATCTTCATAGGAGAATGCAATCGACACATTACACCAGAAGTAGAGAGAGAGAGAGAGAGAGAGAGAGGGGCCTGCTCCACACAACCATTAATGCATTTAAAGTTCTCGAAAGTGCATTCAGTTTTGGATGTACTCGTGAGTCACACCTGACATTGAATTAAGACGCTTTGCAGCTTATTGGACGACTTCTAGCAGCTGTTTTGGGGCCTGGTATTGAGTACCACAAGACCACAGGGACACAACGATGCGTGTCTTTTGCGCAATTTCTGCACTTTTTGGACAGCCGAGTGGGAGGGGGAGAGGTGCGCCAATCGGCTTGAGTGTTGGCTGACTGAGTTATGACTGTTCCGGGGGAAGGAAGCAAAGGCTATAGCGCGATAGCGCGATAGCGTCGGCATTAAGGGCGTTGTGTGACGCTTGTGTTGGGTTACTCGGTTGTACAATGTACATATGTATGCACAACTCTACATACATGTGTGTGTGCGTGGTGTTTATTTGCAGGCAGCAGGCAGCAGGCAAGCAGACAACATATGCCGGCAATCGTCTTTATTATTTTGGCTTTAATATTACTTATACGCAGTGTAGTACGAAAGATCTTGGTGCTGATAACGCTCAACGCGTGCAACGAGCAACAGCTGCTAGCCAGTGTCTGTGTGTGTGTGTGTGTGTGTGTTGGTGTAATTGTGTGCGTGTACTGCTGCTTACTGATATATATGTTTATATAATTCCCACTTACATACTGCTACTACACAAGTTTATTGTTGGTGGTGCTGCTTCAATGTTTGGCTTTTATTTGCTCTACTTGGATGTTCTACACACACGCGCCTATACAAGCACAAATGAGTGTAGATGTGTGTGTGTGTACATACACACGAATGCAGCGGATGGAACGAGAACGAGACAAAATGAAAATTATGCTCTCTTTGGTATTAAGTTTATGAATAACGAGCGTCTCTGTGTGTTGTGCGCTCTCGAGCAAGCTTACCAGAATTTATTTTTTTCTTGCCATAACTGCATACACACACACACACACATATATATATACATGCTTGGGGCCTTTGTTGCTTAAGTTTTATGCTCACCCCTACTCGTCACTCAGCATGAGCATCAACATCAACATCAGAGTCCTTTTCCAGCTCCTCGTTGTCGTTGTCGCCATTCGCCGCTGATCAGAAGGTGTTAAGTTTTGTTGTTAAAGTTAAGCGCATGAAAAACCTCCCGAGCATGCACACATAAGAGCCACACACACACACACACACACACACACACACACACACACACACACAACCTGCAACCATATTCACCTAGCCCGCCATTGCACATTATACTTGTACGAGTAGACAGCGCCGCAGTTACCGGCCATTGCTGTGGCCTTGGCTGGTCGCTCGGTACGGTCTCGTTTGGCTCTGTTTGGCTTGTAAGGACTTAACAGCTAAGTCTCCAGAGCACCCAGGCAGCTGAGCAAACGAGGCAAACAAGGGTAACGTAAAATCATTCCTTGCTAGTAATACGAGCTTAAGAACTTTGCTTTCATGCCCAATCCTGAATGACTTGGGAATGAGAAATATTCATAACGCTTTGAACAATGGCTCCTTTTTGATAGTTAGTGATCGCTCATATACTTATTTAATGAAGGATAATTAGTTGTATCACCTGAAATTACAGCCTTCTGGAAGTAATTCTTTTGTTAACTTAGGTCTGCTAGTCTGCTGCTTCCAACACAACACTTCACAGCAATTACTGACTGCATAGCCATGTAATCCAACGTTTGGATTAAATGCTGAAAACATTAAACTCATTTCGAAATTGTCTTTGCAGCTCACATGGCATCTTCTCTATTGTAGCCTCACCTTCCTCTGCTCATTCGCACCCGCAATGTTTAGTTGGCCTCGCACCTCAATTATGCATTCCACAGACGTGGCTGTTGCCTTTCAGCGTTCGTGACGCATTGCAAGTAAAAAATTATTGCTACATTCCACATTCAGGTCATTAATACGCCATCCTCAGTGGCCAGTGGCGGCTGTCGAAGATGGCCCAGCCTCTGCAGCCCGCACAGCTTTAGTGATTACTGTAGTTCTATATGGACAAGTATACGTCAGGTTGAGGAGCCACGTCGCGACGTTGAAGGGACGCCCGGAACCCGAGCTGCAGGGAGATGTGGAGGATGTCAAGGAAGAGGCAAGAGCATAAAAGGGGAATGACGTGCTCTCTGTTTGTTGTCTGCCGGACACGCACGGACGGCCTCACAGACAGACATTGGAATGCAGTTCGCTGCTACTGCTGCTGTTGCTGCTGAAATGTTGCACGCACGATTGCGCGCCTGAGTGAAATAAGATGAAATGCTAATGATGGCAAAACATTCCAGCGCCGTAGCCATTGCAGCTGCCGCTGCTACTGCTGCTTCCGGTTCCGTTGCTGCTGCCAAACCGAGACAGTAAGTTGGTATAAGCCCATTGGATTACACGTTCGCTTGGTCAGATCAAAGGCTATGCTTGTCCTTTTGTCAGTCCACTGTCGAAGACTATTAAATAAAATAAAAATTGGCATCGTCCATAGGCCTCGTCAAACTATTTTTGTTGAACGCTTTGATTTCTGGGCCAGATAAATCAATCATAAATCAAATTGCGTTCAACCAACAATATTTTATTTATTTTTTGTTCTTAGTTATTTGTTTTTTGTGACCTATACCTATATACTTGTATAATATAGAAGAATATTATAATGGAGGCTGTTGTCATACCAGATGTTGTTGCATCACTTGTGGGTCGCAAATCTATCTCTGGATGAAAATTTTACAAGTAGTGTAGTTCGCAATCCATGACCACATATATTCGTTGTAAGCTACATTGAGGATATGCTTGTATAGCTTACATTCGTTACATATCTTCACTGACTTTCCAAGCTTATAACTGTTCCTTAGCATCGCATATTCTAAGAGACGTCACTAGCTACCAAAAACTCTGAAGCATGAAATCGAGACCGACTTAAGCTGTTGCTTGCTGTCCATTGTCCACTCGGTTGCACTGCCGATGAGGACAATGTTATGTCCTTTTCGTATTTCTTTCATTGGAAAAAATGCATCAATATAGGAAGAAAAACCACTTCTAGCTAAAGAAATAAGAACCAATCAACTATAAAGGCATGCCATTAGGTGCAATTTGATATGCTAGTCACTCAGTCCGAGTCCAAATTATCAATCAGAGTTGAAAAGAGAGCGCTGGGCGCCTCGAAATGTTCAGAAGCGTTGCAATCAAAAAATGTATTCGCCATTCACCACCAAACAGCTTGCTCTAAGTTGCTTATGAAATAAAATGTTGTACATGACGATAAAACAAGGCCACACTTAAAGTAGGGAGCACAAATAATAACCATCGACCCATCCATTTCTCTTTTTCGCCGATCTAAAGACAACTTTAAAATGCTCCTAAATTTTCTTAAAGCATCAAATCATATTCAAAAAGTTTAGTTCTAATACAATTCCACAATATCTCCATTAATCATCCATTCACTTTCCATTAAAATAATATCATTAAATTATTTATATTATATTTTAAGTTAAGCTTAAGAGCACATCGCTATAGCTTAGAACACCATAGCTCATCTGTAATTGTTATTACCTTTAAGCTACATATTTATAAATAAATAAAATTAAAAACTAACACAGTCTTTTAATAGTTACTATTTTTTATTTTAAATATAAAATTTATTCAACATCAAACGAGAAGTAAGAATGGAATGCTGAGTTCTTGCTCTTTGCTCCAAACAATTATCTCTCGGATTCTATCTGTTATCTGGTGTGAGGTATTTGATGCACCATATGGATCCTGAATATGGAACTATATAGCTGTCTATCGCAGCTTGGTCAAACGACTATAAAAGTTATCCAAAAAGTCATGTCTTGACATGAAATGTATGTTAGTTTTCATTTGAAAAATCAAAATTGTCACCTGGCTAGACTCTATTCAAAATAGAAAACCGCCTAACAAAATTAAAGTTTTAGGAAAAAAAAAATTGTAATTTTTACTTCTTCATTATGCGAATCGTGCCAAAATCTTTTGTATGTCCTCTTGGCGACTGCAAGAAGGTTGTGCAGCCCTCGGATCTTTTGCGTCACGTATTAACTGCGCATATGGGAAGCGCTGGAAGTCGCACTGTACTGGAGATACCGCTTCGGTTCCGTGAGGTATTTCGAGGTCAGTCGACGCTGATGCACCTGCCCTACAATCGCATGAAACTGGATACAGACGAGTGCTTGGCCGTTCTCAATTACGCCGGCGATGAGCAACAGCAGCCTCAGACAATGCCCGGTTTCTGTGGGCTGACGGCACCCCAACGCAATCTTCCGCGTCTGCAACAGGTCTACAGCCATCATCTGCCCATACTCGTGATGGCCTGCAAGACTACGTGGCAAGCGGTGCTCTCTAATATGCCCGCACGGCCCGAGGATGTGTGCTACAACGACGATAATTATGTGATTTTACTGTGGCTGCTATCTCCACCGACGACGACTCCGTGCCATGCCACGATGAGTGTCCTGAATAGCGCATTAAGGTGCGGCCTCCGAAAGAGACGAGAAGTCCGAGACTTTTCCACACGCATGGCCATCGATCAGTTCATATTGGGCTACGATCCACACTACTGTATCCTGTCGCAGGGCGAACTGAGGGAGCTGTGCGGCTCTCACTCGGCATTCATTGAGGTGGTCATCCATGGGGCATAGTGGCTACAAAGTTCAAAACACATCTAGATTGTGTCCCGGTCAGTTCAAAACATTGCACACACTTTGTAAACTTTGTTGCATTTAATATTTCAAAATTTATGCAAATTACACAAATTTCTATCATCGAAGTACTCGCAGCTGCCTCCATTTCTTGCATTCTAAGACGTGCTCCAAGACGTTAACAAAACAAAAGTAATCAATGAATGGTGGTGGTGGTGTTGGTTGTGGTTGTGGTTTTGGCGGTGGTGGTGGTTCCATGTCTAAGTGGCGATCAACTGTCGAGTGAAATGTTGCAAAGTTTTCTAATATGCCCCACAAACAGGCAATACTTAAATACTTTGCAGTTCAGTTAGTAAATCAATTTTATTTGCATGCTACACGCCTACAAAAGTGACCGAAGTTATTTGTTTGTTTATAAACAGTGCCTGAAGAATGTCTTCCGATGTCTACAGTATGCATTGTATTAAAGCATTATTTATATAGCACAGAAATGTAATCACTATATAAAGCGCCACAAGTTTTAATGAGGTTCTGAAACGAAAAAGAAGGACAATTCCAATGACTTATCTAACTATAAAGAACATTTGTACTTCTTTCACCAATATTTTCTAACTTTAGACCTCACTCCATTCAGTAGAGTTTGCACAAGTTCGCAAGATGCTTCAGCCCAGTAACACATTAAATTGGAAACATTCTTGGAATTTTTCTTATATTTAAGAAGTTTTCGTTTCATGGTCCCAGGTCACGACTATTCGGGGAATTCAAATTAGGTTAAAATAATTAAAATAAGTATGTCTAAGACACTTAATTAAAAGTAACAAAAGCTTCTTAAGACATTAGTATATATATGTACTAATTATATACTTTACTAATTAGGCCACAGCTTTCCAAATCAGGCAGTTTTTGGGGAAGGTCGCCCATATAACTGCGTAATAATAATAATATTGTAAAATTTTCGGGGCCTTGCTTTGGCAATCTTATTTGGAAATTCAGTCTTGTTGGAGCGAGTTCACTTGTGTCTACTTTTGTAGACGTAGACGACACTTTAAAGTTTCTAGCCAACGATTGGAATTTCAGACATTCTGCTAAGATAGTTGGGAATACATATAGAATCGATCTATGTTCTAAGTTTAAATGTAAAAACATGTTGAAAATAAAAAATATACTCAGTATATTTAAGAACATAATTCAAATATGTTTAAAAAAAGAATTATTTCTGTCTGTGTCATTGCGACAAGTTAGCTCATCATTTTAAGAAATTACTGGCCATTCGCGCTTTTAAATAAAAATATCTTCTCCATAAATCTCTTCTACAAGTTTCTTTATGTTCTTAAGGAAAGCTTATTAGTTAAGTGGACGGTAAGAACTTTATTTGAAATATCAATTATTTGTATTTTTTTCCAATTGTCATTTTCAATTATTTTTTAAAATTTCATTTATTTCATAAATTTCAAATGAATCTCTGATGTCAAAAATTAAAAATAATATTAAGACAATTATAAAAAAAGTAATTAAACAAGAGCAGAGCCTTAGAATATATAGTATATATAGTATATATATATATAGTATTCTAAAACCTGTGTAAGTTATTCTGAACAGACACTAAGCACACATGACTGTTCCTCAGTTTTTAGAGAATTAACAAATTCATGAACTAGTGCATTTTATTTAAAATGGTATTATTCATGATTCCTGATTCCCATTGCAATTATCACTAATAAGAAGGCTGAGAACGGTATGCTACGTACGATGTGGGGAGACAAGCATTTTTATTAATTTTCTTTTTTTTCAGCGCTGTCTCAAATTTGAAAGTTTATTGCCACGTTTGTGAAGTGCGCATTATTGATTTCGACGCTGCTTTTATTGGCATTGCCCCTTTTGACTTTTTATGGCCGCAGCAGACGGTATCTTACAAACCGACATACACACACACACACACACACACACTCACGTAGTGTAACGAAAATTGATGTGTTTGTATCTTTACGGCCGCAGCTGCCAGACATACATACATACATAGGTACACGTACATATGCTCCTGCACAGATCAGTGGGAGACAGTTAAAGGAGCAAGTGCTATGAATGATTCAAAAGCCCTGCACAGCAACGTCCAACTTTTCGCAGAGCCCTAAATCTTTGGCAGACACAACGGGTGAAGCCCTCAAATTGACATTTTAATGTCTCAATTTACATACGATTGAGTTGCTTCCAAGTTTTATTAGCTGCTAGCAACACGAAACCAAGTAGCAAGTTGTCCGTCCATGCGAGTGTACGAGTATTCGTACAAATTCGAAATTGAAATGCGCACAAATTTGAACTGTTTGGGGCAATAATAAACTTTTGGCAGCCAACACACACGCAGGATACGGGCCACAAGCTTTTATTATTGGATTGCTACTCCTGTACTCATTACCAATACAATTTATCATTTAAGAAATAACATTATTAAATCTAAACACTATTATTAACAAACTAGCGCAACCCGTGTACATTCAATGTCCTTAGCTTCAGGACGCCTCTCCTTTGTCAACTCATCTCGAGCTTATCCATTTTGCGTGTTGTATGTACTGTGTATAAATGTGACCTGAACCAATTGTTACAACTTCCAAAATCTTTATTTGATGATTAAAGGAATCCCTTATGGATGCACTGCACATACGCCAGCGATTTTTCCATTCCTCGAAGCAGTCCAATAAATCCTTCTCTGTAATGGACTTCAGTACTTTCTTCGATTTGTCAAATTTATAATTCCAAAAATAGATTCAATCTTCATAAAACTGACATTACAAATATTATTATGTATCTGGTTTTAAATTCGAAAAGATCTGAATTACAGTTTTCAAAAATGAAGCTAGCCACAGGATCCAAGTCGCTAAGTTACAATACATACATACATACAAGTATATATTGGAATTGTTGTTGTTGCCAAACAAATGTATACTCTCATTCATATATTCAACTTATTTGTTAAATAATAATCAGACAAGCCTAACAGACAGACCTTCGCCAGACAAGCCCCAGCCAGACAGGCAATAACTCTTCCTTGTTTTAGAAACCCAAGGTTCAGGAAGTGTTACAAATTAAAAACGTCCGCATATATTTTCTGGAAAACAAATATCTAGGTTTTTCTTATACATTAATGTACAATTCTAGTGCTGTGTTATTTTTTTTAAACTTTACTACAAAGATATTGGAAGTGTCTCTTTCTCCGCAAATATTGATATATTATTGGTTTTGAAACTTAATCAAAGACTTTGTGTGGCTTGGACAATATACATACTCGTATACTCTCGTATTCTACAAAAATTATACACCTTGTAAATTCAGCGAAAGATGTCGCATACTTTTTGTTGTGTATGTATTCTGTACATTACAAACTACAAAAGTAAATTTAAAAGCTGTATTATCCTGTATCAAGTTTCACAATGCAATACAAAGTTATAACAACATTATCTGAGCGCGATTGTGTCGTCCCTATTACCTGCTACTATATACATACATATGTACATATGTACATATATGTATGTATATGGTACGTACTTGAAGTCCTAATTTAACGTGTTGACATGTTTACAATGCGATATTTGTATCTATTTTTTGTACCTTCATCTAGTTGTTCCCCATTTTCACCCAGGTCTTATGCTTAAGCTGTGACACTGGCATTTTCATTGAGAAATCACACAACTCTCGACATTGTAGTCGTTTTGGTCTACGTGCGTGCCCAAAACGGCATTCCTTGAGGGGCAGCAGCAATAACAACAGCACGGTACAAGGCCTCATAAAGGCTAAAATGAAACTAAAAGGACGACGGTGAGCAAAAATTGTGCCAAGGAATGGCATGACAACAACGACAATAACGACAACAACAATGAGGACGAGACTACGAAGACGACACACTCAAGTCATTTAGCGCTTGTGAAAAATATATGGCCACAGCCTATTGAATTGGAAAATGATTTTATTGAGCAGACAAGTGTATAATTACGCATGCCAACAATAGCAACAGATCCACCTACAACAACAACCTGTGTGTGGCAATTGGGCCTACACACGAGCACATACATATATGTACATATGTATACATACATGCATTCATACAAACGTGTATGTACACATGTACATGCTCGTGCTGCCCAATTTGGAGACGGTCGGGCTCAGTTCAGGGCCAAAAAAAAGAAGAATATAATGCCTCTCAACGTGCCAACACACGCACACACAAAGTCACACACACACACGTGAACGCACGTGAACACACATGCACAGACATGCACGCACGCATGCACGCACGCATGAAAGCGAGTACGTGGCTGACCGACCATCAAGTCGGCCGTGTGCCTGTCAAAGTTATCTCCCTGATGTTCATGTTGTTGCTTTCACTGTCATGTCATGTCATGACGAACCAGGGAACCAGCACCACGAACGCACGCAAGCCGGTTGACCGCCATTTGAAACAACGTTGTGTGGATTCTCAGTCTACTTGTTGTTGTTGTTTTTATTGTCCTGGAATTGTTGTTTCTGGTCTGGTCTGGTCTGGTCTGCTTGGCTCTCTGTTAACGGCTTGCATAGTATCTCTGAATTTTCCACATGTCTTTTGTTTTCTTCTTGCATCTCCCCTTGTAGTCTGCTTGTCCTCTGCATACAGTGGATGTTGTCCAAATGGAATTTAGATCAATTGTATGCAGTTCTGCATTCTTGGAATTAATAAGCAATTAAGACATTTGCGAGTATCGCTCTTTTTCCTCTTTGCGACGCAGAACCAGGTGGCAAGTCGAAAAGTTTGTCCCTTCTGCATTAAATACTATCTAGGCCTATGCAGAAGCCACAACATCAAATTTCAACTTCATCTATGGAAGCAAAGTACAAAGCATTACTCTCAAAGCTGAAGACACTATTTTTGACGTTTATTTTCTTTTCGCAACATATATCAGATAACGTCCACATCGATTAATAGCTGCTTTGTGGTCGCAACAAAGGGGAGAAGGGTATACTAGCTTAGAGCGAATGTTTGTAGCACATATGTAGAACTTGTCGAGGTTTAGATCTAGCTCTACAAGTATATGAAAGCAAACAGTTAAGATTTTGATGCTTAACTCTACAGGAAATCATAGTCATAAATGTAATATCTGGTTGAAAGCTGGTGCAACTTTAGGCTTCAAAGTTTTCTCTCTTCACGACTTTAATTAGATTGGGGTATTCCGATCATCTTAATTGTACAATTTCAATCATTAAAAGAGAATCGTTTGATATCGAAGTGGTGCACATATTTTGTTCTGCGCAACTGAATGGATTTATATTTATTTTCGCAAACTTATTATGACCAAAAGGATTTCCCAGGAGCTGCTTTAGAACACTAAACAAACTGCTGTATCTTAGGAAAGGGGTTTCTAAATCATAGCACAAGTGATTAGAAATGGATCCGGGACTTCAGCAATCAAATATCCGAAAACTAATGTTCTTTTTTCGAAAGTATGTTTCATCAATTTTTACTGTATTCCGTGCTCAGAGCCGTTCGATTTTTTATGTTTGGTGCTGAACGATTCGCTCTTGTTTACTTGATGGACGGCTAAGATAATATTGGTTGTTGGGTAAGGCTTGGGTGCGTGCGTGCGAAGCCAGCACGAAATTCTAGATATTCAGTTAAAGCTGATATCGAGTCGGTCGAGAAATGCGTCTTTATTCATTATGGCATACGTACGAGTACGTTCTAGCATACGCAATTGCATAAGCAATTGGCCAACTCGAATTTCACTTTCTAATTGCATCAACCTTGCTAAAAATGCAAATTGCACATGACAGACTATGTAGTGTAGTGTGTAGTGTGTTGTGGGATGTTTGATGTTTGATGGGGCAGGGGGGCGTGGATAAGAAAGACGCATGGTCAAGCATTTGGAGCATTGCAGTCAAGTCGTCACTGAACTCACTCACACACATCATTATGGTCAGCACTTGAGCATTGAACTGTGCAGACGGAGTAGCAAGGGAAAAAAATGGAAAAAATAGAGAAAACTGCTCATTAAATGTGCAAATTGTGTGCACTGGCAAAGAGATTTCTTGATGCATGGATAAAGGAGGAGCAGGAGGCGGAAACGAGCAAACCGACTGGGCGGCCTCTCATCCCCAGAGGTTTCCTAATAGACAGGCAGGCGGCGCTGGCGCATTTAAAGCAGCGCATCAAGCTTAATGCACATTTCACTTTACTTTCCACTTTCCACTCTCACTTGCACAGACAACGCCGCCGCCTAGCCAGCTAAGCTCAGCTATTTTCTTGTATACTTGTAGTATATAGTATATACTATAAGTAGTCGTATATATTTTGTATTTTTCTTTATTTTGTTTCATTTATTTTTTTCTCACAACTTTCTCGCCCCCTCTGCTCTCTTTGTTGCAGACCAGAAAGTCAAATATTTCATTTGGAAATTCCGAGCGGCAGGTCCAAAGAACGAAATGTGAAAATTTGCAAAAATATATGCATGCATACATGTTTAGTTTCTCTCTCTCTCTCTCTCTCTCTATGTGTGTGTGAAGTCTGTGATAGCAGCAAACACGAATTTTTTATACATATGCATGTACATGGATGCTTCTTTTTTCCGACTGTGCCAAGCAGCGTCGGCGCGCCGTCGTCTTCTTCTTCTTTTGGCCGCTGTCAACGCCCCGCACTTCAGCAGTCGCGGCTGCTTAAAAACTATAAATTAAGTTTACAACTTTTCCGCAAAAAGTTTTTGCCGTTTTCTGGCTGTGTAAAGCTGTGTGCAGCTCTATATACATATGTATGCATGCATGGATATAGTATGTGTGTGAGTGTGTGTGTGTGTGTGTGTGTGTGTGCTGCCATTATTTCTCTGTTTTATCACAGTGTGACAAAATGCGCCATTGTACTGTAAGCAGCAACAATAAAAATGTGTGTCAAACAAGGCAAACGTCCACGGCATCCGCCGACACACCTCCCCACCTCCCCACCCACACAGCCACTCACCCACACACCCACACACCCATACACCCATACACCCGCACACCGACACACCAACCAACTTTGACATCAATCATTGCCGCCCGTGCACTTGTTGACCTTTGGAAGTGGCACGAACGGGCAAAAGGTGGCAGGCAGCAGGCAAAAGGCAGAAGACACCAATGCTGCCTCCAGCTAATCAAAATGTCGCTGCAAGTTCATTAGCAACATTTTCTAGTCAATTGTTATCGCACGAGTCGGGAACGGGAATGGGAACAGGGATGTGGAAACTGTTATGGTAGCGGAGGCCGCATCAGGACAGGTAGCATACTTTCTAGCTTCGCTTCTGCATACAACTCAAACAAGGGCGTACGCGCAATTTTAAAATCGAATCCCACACCCATTATTGTGGTGCACTATTTCGCCTTAAAAGATATCATATACAAATAAAGGTATCATATACCTTGCATTTTGAATAGGCCGAAGCTATTTCTGCTTCTACAGTATGGCTGACACCCGTAATGTGGCCATTTGAATTCCATTTATTTATGTTTCCCACAATAATTTGGTAGCAGCTGCTCGAGCTTGAACTGAACAAATCAGAAATATCAGAGCAACATCGTCAGGCCACGACTCTGAGTGGGCACCGGAATAGGCATTCGTGCGTGACCAGTTGATAAAGCTCTCAAGCCAGTTTCGATTTGAGAGCCGCTTTCAAACACAAGCTCCTTTTGCTCGTATCACACCTAAGTGGGCAGCGAAATGAAGAGATTTCTTGATTACGAATACTCGTATTTACTTAAAAATAGAATCATGCTAATATAATGTTGTTCGAAACCGCTATGTTGTTGCTCGAGTTCATTTGCTGATTTTATAAACGTGAATGCAGATTTTTCTGTTGAGATACATTTTCTATCTTTAAAATACAGGCAGATTTTCTTACTTTCTACAAGAATTCACATGAATCTTATTCACATCGTCAGTAATTGAAAATATTTAATATTTTCATTAGATATACATAGGTAGGGGTTTTTGGTAGAAAACTGTAATATTCAGTTTCCCTATCTATTCTAACATTTGTTGAATGTATACCTCCAAATATTTATTAGGATTTGTCATTCCCTCTCTTAGTTATAAAACGAAATTCTTCCAAATACAATTCCTGTGATTCCAGCAATAAAACTACAGTTCAGGGCTTATTTCTGGAATATGATCTTAAGGGAGTACTTTATGTATAACCAGGCGTTTCCAGTGCTGTTTTATTATTATTATGGTTTTTCCTCGCTTCTCTTAATCTTAATCTAGCATACCATTCAGAAAGGGCCCTAAACAATTTGGCTAAGTAAAGATTTTCTAGTGCAAATATTTTACAAATTCGGAGCATTGTCTATATTGTCTATATACACAAGAACTATTTATTATTATTGTTATTAAACCAGTATCCTTATATTTGTCATTTTAAATAAAATAAATAAATGTTGTGCCGACAGTTTTAAATGAAGCTTGACTCACGAATTACATAAATAACCTGCTAAGAAAATGCTATACGTAATACAAATGTTTCGACAGGTGAAGTATCTTTTCTGGTCTATTGTCAGCAGTTCTGTTAGTGGCATATATCCCTTTGAATGTGCACAGTCATGCCGAAGAAGGGGAAAGTTGGCCCGCGAATGCATTCATTTTTATTTATTTTATATACAATCCATTTGTTGTATAGCGTATTAAAGTATATACTTGCATTATATCTAATAGGATATGGCTATAACAAGCTCTCCACGCATGTACAAATCGTATATAGCTGTACTTAAATATGCGAAACAAATGTGCAATGTGCAATGTGCATGTGCATGTGAGAAGGAGGCTTGCAGGCACGCATGAGGCACGACTGCCGGCGGTTTCACGCATAAAAGAGCAAGACACGCAAACAGGTCAAGGATATTATGCATATGAATATAAACGAAACAAAACGTGAGCACAAACAGCAAGCACACAAACACATATGCACGTACACGTACATGTATACATATACAAAGTATACTCTCACACTCACACACACATCGATTGCGGAGTAGGAGCCGTACACACACACACTCAAATGCACAAAACAAACACATAAACAGTGCAGGCAAGGCATAAAAGACCAAAGAGCATCATCGCACAGCTACCTTCAACAACTCCTCCTGCACTTGGGAAAAACTTGTCCCCACATTGCCCAAGGATTTGAGAACCAGCTCCATTTAATTAAACTTAAAATTTGAGTCACAATTTAAAAGGATGCTTTTTGTTACTAAAAGGATTGCATTGCTGAAAACTAAGATCGGTTTTCTAACAAAATCACCACAAAAAGGTCCGATAAAAACGGCAACTTCTTAATATGCTGCAAAGGCCTGTTTTGATTTGTAGAAAAAGGATTGTTGCACTAAAAACTTAAAACTTTTTTATGCCTAATTTCTGCCAAAGATTAACAAAATCACACTAAGCATATGGGGTGTCTGTTCGTTCATCTGGAATTGGTATGTAGACTCTGCTATTCCCTGGACAATACACTCATTCGATTAAATAGTTTTTCTCTACTTCTTCCGTTACCGATTTTTAACAACAAAGCTACATAAACAAAACTATATACAAGTAGTAAATATTTGCAGTTACAATTCAAAATAAAGAAATGCTTTTTATACTCAGTTAAATATTTTATATTGAAGAAAAATATTTGTTAGTTCAATTGCTTTTTATTTAAAATGCTGTTAGAAAATTTGTCACAATAGCCTTTAGAGGACTGTTTCACTAAATACATTTTTTTATAAAATGCCCAGAAGCGATTGTTCCTGCCTACAAACCAAGAATCGTTGGCAAACTCGAGCGATAACTCACGAAGAGTATTAAAATACTTGTAGCTTGAGGAAAATATTTGTTAGCTCAACTGTCTGTTAGGAAATTTGTCTCAATACATACAAACTGTCTACTTAAGATTTATGAAACATTGCCTAAAAATTTTAATTTTTTTAAATATGTGCAGTTTCAATTAAAAAAAAAGCTTTTTATAGTTACACTTTCTACATTGAAGTTTTCACTTCACTATTTGTAAGCTGAAATTGTTCGTCAGCTTTGGAGGATATTTGCATTTTTTCTAAGTGTGCTGCATTTGGACACGGCGCTGTCTCCTTTAGTGGATAGCAGTAGCTGCTTGGTGCGTGCTCCAGAAACTGCAGCGACATCAAAGGCAACAACGGCGACGGCGACGGTGACGACGCGACGACGACGACGACTTCTTCATCATTTTAGCCGCCATTGTCGTCACTCGCCATTGTTGTGTGCCACTCGAAAGTCGCACAAATGAACGCGTAATTGTTTGCACATGAATACATTGAATAAATATTTGCAAACACATTCAGGGACGTCGGAAACGTCAACGTCAACGGCAACGTCACCGTCAGCGCCAACAGCGGGGGGAGACGGGGGAGGCGAGGGGGCCGTAGAAGCCGAGGAAGTCGAGGAAGCCGAGGCTGCAGCAGCATCGACATCTGCAATTATTTGCATGTTTTGTCCTCACTTCAGCTTCAGCATTGAAATGAACTTGAGCGCAAGTTTTGCGTCAAGCGGCGCAAAGTCAAAGCCGCCTTAATCCACTTACCTTCTCTTTTTTTTTATTATTCGAAGAGGCAACTGCCATTTGCATGCCGCACCCGCACCTCAGCCTCCATCGTCAGCACCGCCTACGACTTCTTCACCTTCTTGTGAGTCAAAGTGCGACGTCTCAGGCTTTGGGCCAAGTATTCATAATAGTCAAAACAAACTGCACTTGTTGTTGCTGTTGCTGTCGTCGTTGTTGTTGTTGTTGTTGCTATTGCATAAATACGCACACCCAGCAATTGAAGCTTTAATTAAACTACAGCTTTTAATGCATTTAATTGAAGAGGCGCCTGCAGAGATTGCGCAACTAAGCTTCCAATCTGAATAGCTATCGCTGCTGACCAGCTGCGACTAGCAGGCAACAACTCAATTTAATTAAGTACTTGATGTGCACGGCAAGGCATGAGCACGATTTAAAAATGCTCATGACATCTTGAATTGAATAAGTCCTGTCATTAATTAAAGCAGCACTTCAAGTGCACTGATTGGTCACGACATTGATGATTATGATATGGCTTCTAAGTGCGCAGATTGTCGCAGCAGAAAAATCATACACCATCTGGACGTACTTATCAAGGATTTCGAACGTCCCCCTCATTTATGATGGATCAGTTACCGCGCATATGGCGGATACGTTACGTGTTTTTTGTTGCCAACGGCTCCCGTGTATATATTTTATTGTAGATTGCTTAAATATTTTTTTGAGGGACATGTAATTTAACCTCTTCGATATTCCACGCACAGACAGAATCTTTACGAAAGCTTTAATAACTTTTTATGTTTTCCCTATAAACTGCAAATTGAAAAACACTTACTTATAAAATTACATGAGTTCGTGTTATCTTGTTATCTTGAAGCCAAAAATGTGGCTTACGTATGTGAAAATTTTTAAATAAAATGATTTTTTTATTTTTTACACAGTTGCCTTAATGGAAAAATTTCTGTGGAAACTGAAACTATATTCCATTAAGCTGCACATAGCTATTCTGCAGCTCTAGAAATGGGCAGTAGAAGGTCCTTTATAGGTCTTCGACTTCATGGTCGTATACATACTGTATGTCCGATTATATAATCTGGTAATGGTCCATCGTCTAAGGCTTATTGAAATACTTTTATATGAGAGTGATACATCCCTTTGTGTCCTTACTATCAAATATTTTACTACAAACTATTTTTTTTTTTTACCTGCAACTTACATTGAATAGTATAGAAATAATTTGTGACTCTGTATATAATTTTATTATTGAGAAACAATATATAACTCATTGTTGCCATTGCTAATACAATACTTTGAAGGAAATTGATTTGAATAGAACTGTTTTTTAATAGATCTAGGAAATATGCTATATAAAATAGATTGCTCTGGAAAAGCAACTGTGTAAGCCATTTGTTGTTTGTTAAAGGCCCTTTATCTTCTATATAGAGCTACAGACAGAGATCGCCAAATCATACAAGCAAACATCATCGCATCATCATTTCAACAACACCACTCCCAATACAAATATTATTATCTGTATATTACCAGGACAGTTAATAGCACTTATTTCGCGTTTTGACCAAGAAGCTGTCTTCCATTAAAAAATGCAATCCAAATCCTAAATCTGTCTGTTCGTCCGTCCTGCCCGTCTACATTGTTCCATTGTCTTGAAGGGCTCCTTTTTTCGAATACAGATAATACGTCGAGGCCGACTATGTGAGATTCCTTATCATATAGCCATCAAACAAGCGAATTTTTGTATTTTTATATGTACATCAAAAATGGTTTCTTATGAAAAGTAGATAGTACGGCTTATAGGTAATTCGCGGGAAAGAGGATGTTGTTATGCACAGTGAACAGTCTATAGAAAAGATAACTTTTTAGCTTGTTATAATTTAATTTTATTAACTCAACAAAAACAGACATTTATATCTGAATGTAAAAATGTTCATTAAGTTCGTTCCGTTTGTTCGTTAGTTATAGTTAGAACGATAAAGTTAAGAAAAGTTATAATGCTCTACAATCCCCATGAGATTTTACATCCATCAGCTCAACCCATTTCCTTTAACCGAAAGCGATGATAGTACTTCAATGTTGCCCACATTTCTTATACATTACTTGTAGTATCTTACAATTAACCGTCTTCGCCTTTGCCTCTTCTATTTGTACATTTCGCGCTCTACGCAAAATAATTACAATTTACTTTTTAATGAGCCGCACGCCTCGTCGCTTTCCCTTATTTTATTGCATCTCATGCTGATGTGGCGAAACTATCTCAATTCTCTGCTTATTGCTTATTTGGCTGCGAGCTCATTAACTCAGCAGTCAAGTGTGCAGGCTCTACTATAAAGCTGACTGACAGTCATCCGCTTAGGACAGTAAGCTACTGTCGCTCTGTGGCCATGTTAAAAATGTTAATTGCTGGTGCAGAGGACAGCTGCAACAGTGTCCTGTGCCAAGGGCGTGGCAGCTTGATCCAGCTCGAGTTGCAGTTGCATTCAATGTCCATTCATAGTCCGTTTTAAAGTGCTACTTCCGAAAGGCCCTATGATACTGACCTTTATAGCTGCATCTTACCCGCACACTTTTCCAATATGCTAATTTAACTACAACTTCGACAACTTAAACATACATTTGTGTGTGTGTGTGAACTACTTGTACATACTCGTGGGGTAAACACATGTAAGCATCTTGTATAAACAAGCTCAATTAATATATGTACTCATACTTGTAAGAGCAGGATGTATGCACGAGTATGTTCCAAGAAGTATGAGTTAACCGAAAGGCAAACGAAGAATTTGCCAAAACGGATTTCTATCGTTTGTTTGTTTTTTATGTGGGTTGACTTTAAAATTTCCTATACAATTATTGTTCTAAGAAATCAACATCAGGAAAAATCGAGGGTATGATGCAATCAAAAACAAACTTTTAGTAAACTTTGGGAATGAAATCTTCCCCCTTCAAATCAGAGCTTATGATATATTGCATTTGATATTAGGTTTTAAAAATACAAAGAATACCCAAAATGAATATCTCATGAAAGAGTAAGGATTTCACACGGGAAATTGTTCATCAAGAGAAGCTCGGAAATTGTTTTTCCCGTGTTATAAGAAAAATTCGGAATAGTTTTAAGGAAACTCCATGTTCACACGAGCAAACTGGTTGACTGGTTATATTAATTATTAAAGGGTAAGGCAAATATAGTAAATACCATAAATAAGTTAATAAATAACATCAATTATATACGAAATTTCACTCATAATCTAAAATTCTAATTTCCTTATTGCGCTTTTAGGGAACCAGCAAAGGACGTCATTAATTTTATTTATTTATTCTACAATACACTCAAATTTTATATCTAGATTCTCTTAAGCCTTATGCAGTGTATATGTTTTTTTCCAATAGTATTTTTCCTTTTCTCCTTTTAAGTAGTATTACTGTCCCCAAATCTGAAGCTACAAAAACTTTGTTTGCACATGTAACTTTTATGTACTAATTTAATATATTTTACTTCCATTTTTATTCAGTTTTATTCTAGTCCTAAATAAGTAACTGTGCTTGTATAATTTTCCTACGCCTTTCGCAATTATAGCAATATAAATGATCGTACTTAGGAAGCATGATTTAAAATAATCTGTTAATAGACAGGACCACAGAGTACGAGTATGTCTAACATTCATTAATAATTATGTATGGTTAATAGATACATTTATTTATTTTGGTCTTAACAAAAAATAAGCTAGAGAAAATAAGGATAGTTATTACTTAAAAGTACCTTCACCAAAGAACTACAGTTTCAAATGGCTAATTATCCTGGCAGCTTATCCTTTAGCTAGTTTCATTTATTTATTAGAGGCTGTGGGTGACAGGAAGGTGTATGGAGCGCGTAAGTAAATGCCGACAACAGTTGCTTCTATTGATAGCTGCTTATTTATTCTTTCATGGCTGCAGGACAGCCAAATTGAGCTTTCGAACCCTTCAACTGCAGCTATAGTTCTCAGTGTTGGTTGGTTGGTTGGTGCAAAGGAATCTCTGGACGCACTGCTGTGTTCTAAGCGCGTCGCAACAATTTGCCACGAAACCCCATTTCCGGTGGCAAGTTCAAAGGCGACAAAACGCGGGCAGGAGCTGTGCTCGAAAGCACGTCAAAAGGCGTCACACAACATCAAAGACAGCGGCAATGGCCATAGCGATGCCGATGGCGGATCCACCTCGCAGACATACGCGCGTGTGTGCTCACATATCAATTATGGTTGTGTCGATGTCACTGGTAACCCCATAACCGATTAACACAGCAGGCAGCGATGACGACGCCGACGACGACAACGACAACGACGAGGACGACGCGTCGACCCGACCCGACCCGACCCACCCGTCGCAACGACGAAGAGGACGGCAAAGAGAAAATCAACAGCTGGCAAAGAGCGAAAACGCACCAAGGTCGTCGAGACTGGGGCCATAACAGCATCAATGGTGTCTATTGCTCTCTTCACCACATTGAAATTCACCACTGGAGCGGCAGTGGAGCTGCGCTTAGCTTTAGCTTTGCCATCGTCCTCGCCATCGCCATCGTCGACATAGTCGTCATCGAATGTGTTGTCGTTGTCGTGTGCAATTGGCTAACGCTTTTGGCCACGCTGAACGCCGTCTTTTAGTCTGTCGTTGAACTTTGCTGCTGTTTGTTGTCACGGCTGCAAACGGCAAACGGCGAACGGCGCGGGTGGCAAAAGCAACGAGCCTATTTTAGTGCGCGAAAGCGAGTGCGAGTGTGCATCATATTTGTCGAAAGTCGAGCTTCGAACGCATTCAATCGTCCTGTCCTGTCCTGCATCCAGAGCGTGTTTGGGACTGTTTTTTGCGGGCGTGTGTGCGACACTATCGTTAGCATTTATATTATTATTATTGTTGTTATTACATTTTTTTGCAATTTTTTTCCATGACAAATAATTAATAACAGAAAAATTAAGTGTTTGCACATTTCCTGCTATCCTCCTGCCAGCCTCCACCAATTAACAAGTGAATCGCGTGTGACTCCGGTCAGCATCTGGTGTTGCTGCTGCAAGTGGCATGCCGGCACAACAGTGCGTATGCTCTGAAATACACACACAACAAATAACACAAGTTAAGTGAAAGTTTATTAAAAACAAAGCGAAATACCAAATTAGTCACAAAAAAGGCTTCATACTAAAAAAAACCCTAGGATGTAAACTTTGCGCTCGACAAAACCAGTGAAATTGTTGACTTTTATCTACGGCTGTCCAGTTCGCAGCACAAATGGTTAGTAATACTAATAACTCATGATATTAATTGTAAAAAGTTAAGTAAATATTTCACCTGAACACTATGTTGTGGAGGAAATTTAAGAAGTGCATTGTAATGCAATCAAGTTGAAACAGCATTTAACCCAATGTTCATTTTGAATAATTTAACTTATGCCGTTTGGTTTTTTCCTGAAATAGCACCGACCCTCTCTACTTGTATTACTTGACATATTCGCGAACGATCTATTAGTTTACAGTTTCTCATAGTCCAAAATTTGCATATAAAACTCTTAAATATACACACAATAATATTATACATTCCTCATCATTGTCGCATTTCAACGGGCATTGCTTTGGTAGCTTATTTTATCATTAAAATAAACAGAAAAATAGGTTGCACTATCTTGTGTAAGCAATTTATGACTTTTCTATGGGATTATCTTGACTTTTTTAATCCTGCTTTATAATTGGTCACTAATCAACCACAACGCTTTCACGCTCTCTATAATTCACTGATCCTACTTCAATAATAATTAAATTAGGTATGTTTATCAACAAAGCATATCTTCAATACTTAAACAACCACTGATTTAGGAGACTGTAACTGTTTTGTAACTGCTTTTGAGGTGTGAAGATATGTGCCTATGAAAATGTTAATATAAGAGTATTCAAGCACTTCTCATTAATAAACTGTTTAACCAGACTGGGTTGTTAATCATTAAAAGAAGAACTTCTTCAATCTTGATTAGAGTACTTTCCTAAAGGGTCGGAACTGAATAGCGGGAAAGTTTAAGCGGAAATTAACAAAATGCGAAACAACAAGTGATAAATTGCTACGATTTACACTAAAATTTAAGTAAGGTGTTACCACTGAATGTATGTCTGGGGAATGATTATGAATCTTCTTAAATGGAACTGCTGCCAACCAACTTTACGACCTACCCTTGGTTGTAGTAGTAGCCAGAGGGCACAGGCTTGACAGATTCAGGGAGCATACAGCGATAGCTACGTCCATCTGCTTGGTTGCATGTAGTTGATCTAACTTTTGGGCGCCTCATAGCAGCCCGTGACACTGTCCATTTTCTGTTCCCGAAAGATCTACAAAGATATTGAGAAATGAGTATAAGAAAATCTAAAAACATAACAAGTCGTCTCCCGTGAATTTAAGAATCTCAAAAAATATATTGGATCATTGCTTTCAATGCATGAAATTGAAATAAATGAAATAAATATTTATAGGCAACAAACTATCATCAAAACATTAACCAATTAACAATTGATATGAGGCATAGTTGGCTTTTATGCACGGCTTATAGCCACTTGACCGTTTCAAAAATATCTAGAACTAAATGAATGGTTGGCAGTATAAATTAGCTAAAAACCATTGATTGATTTTGCACGAGTAAATCATCAATAGTGCAGGCTATATTTCGTAGTTTCAGCAATCCAGTGCATCTTGGTATGAATTATGAGCAATATGTGAAAAGAAAGGCAAACACGCATTAATAATGATAACAATTTATATAAGAAAACACACACCTTAATGCGGAAACACACAAGCGAGTTAAAGCTTAAATACGGTGGTACCTTCGCACCATTTCAACAATATGTAGGTACAAGTATAATTATAAGATAATAAGAATGGAACAGTGGCGTTAAATAGTTCAAAGGTAGTCTCAGAAGTATCCGTACCGAATGTTGGAAAAAGATTGACAGTGATATTTAAACTAAATATTCTTAAGAGTATACGTTTGCGATGCTAACCTCCTAACTTCAAGGCTCATTTGTCAAATGACAACTGCTGAAGAATCCAATTTTTGTAAGTACATGCCATGGTACGCGGTACAATTGTTCATAAAGAATGGAGCTGTGCTTCAGAGTCCCAGAAGGCGGCCAAGTAATTTAAACAAGCAACGAGACGTACTTAGTATGTAAGGCTGATTATTTGTATGCGTACCACGAGTATGTACGGATAACATGCTCCCTCCTGTGCTGCTTGAAATCCAGTTAACTATTAATATGCAACAGACAAATGGACATATGACGTTAATCATATAGTTTCCATACCATACACACTTGTGCGATGTAGGCCAGGGCCATTCCAATGGCACCGTGCAGCAGTATGTAGCAGGCTGACACGATTCCTTGGCCTCGGACAACATCCTGCCGTGTCGCTCATTTATTAGTTCACCCAAGCGTATTTTCGATGTGCGCTCCACGCGACTAAATAGCTCGTATTGGGCATCTCTGCTACGCACGCGCATTGGCTTAACAATCGGATGTACATATGTGGTGCTGAGAATTGTGTTATGATAATTTGTGAATAGGCACTGAGGTATTCGGACTTACACAGAGCGATTGGAGCACGCCAGATTGGCTAGTTCGTAGTTCGGCTATGGCCGGGTGCATCACGAGCGAGACATCGCGACGCATCGCTTCTCATATAACGTTGGCCTGGGTCATGATCAATTATTAGCACAATCTTTCAGCCAGCTCTGCTTCCAGTATTGTCTGTTCTCCAGTATTGTACCATTTTAAATTGACCATACCAGGCATTGAGGGATTGTGACATTGTCCTCTTTGATTTCCTTGTGTTCCTGCTTTTCTGCCTTAAACTTCTGCACTTCTTTCTTGATATTTTCCTTACACTATTTTCAGCTATCGACATTTCCTCATCCATTGCAATCGAATACGACTCCATTTTGCAAATCATTTGCCACGTTTTCTCCTGCACTTATTTTTTATTAAAGCTCAAGCACAGGTGTTCGTGCTGCCAACTGTTTTTTTTTTTTGGCTCTGCCACTTGCTGAGTAACGACTGACCCCTCTTTTCGATGTTTCTTTTACAATTTCGAACAAAATGCAACCACTACTAACTATTTAAGAAGTGGGCAGCAAAAATCAGTGAAAAAAAACAAAACTTTAAATCAGTCTATCGGGACTAGAGCTGTGTGTGAACAGTACTTTCCGAGCGTCGGAATCACCGTAAAATTCCCAAATCCGTGCACGCCGCAAAAATTTACGAAGTCGAAAAAAAAAGTATACCAAGTTAAAAACGCAACCAGACTTTACAAATTAATCAATCACCTCGTGATAATTTATGCATATGCTTTGCAAGAAAACATAATGTATGAAATATGAAAATTGTGATTTATTTGATTTACGTGTGTAGTAATAACACAAAATAATCAATTATTTTATATATCATCGCTCGAAGAAACATCGAAAATGATGACTATAATTTTGAATGCTCAAGAAATGCAAAATATAAAATAATTTTCGTGAGCGAATAAAAAACTGGTTTCGTGACCATGACAGCATTTCCTGTCACGCGTCAAAAACACTAGAAGTGATTGTTATTTCAGTTCTGCGCTGTGTGACCAAGTTATATGAAATCGGGTTGCTTGAATCATTAATCTTTAGTGTGTATTAAGAGACCAACCCTACCCGAAGTTATTTGCATCGGAGTATGAATAAAAATGTGTATCTAGTATTTTTCAAGTATTTTCCTATAATAATTTTAATATCGGAGTGCACACTGCGAATAAAAATTGTTCCTTTTTCATGAAATTTTTGAATTTCCCCATTTTTGTGTACATAAGTATACATAAGAAGTATTCAAATGACATACTTTCTTACTAGATATGTATTTTCATTTGTCTACCTAATCCGTACACTTTGTTTATCCTACTTTACAAACCATTTATAGCTTCAATTTTTTCTATAACTTCCAAATTTCCCGTGAAAATCTGACTAGAATAACTATTTTGTTTGTATAACCATCCTTATAAGTTTTTGACATGAGAAATCGATACAGCTATACGATATAGCTAAAATAGGAACAATTTGTGCAACTATCTTTAATTAAGTTGAAGGCTATTGTGTTTTTTTTTCTCTATTTTCCCTTTCAATATTATACAGGGCACAATAGTTAAAGAGTATCGACGCATTTTCCCCTATTTTATGGAGGGTCTGGCAGGAGGCAATTGGATGACTCTGCAAATGAATTCTACACATTTTTATTTGCACGAGTATGTCTTGTGTGTCCTTGCTGGTGGCTGTCGATGCGATGTTGCTGCAGCTGCAGTTCATTGGTATTTATTATGTCCCTTCAGAAGTAGCCGGCTCTACAATTAAGCTCGTCCATTTGTGATAATCACGTTTATTTGTTGTATAATCAGACGCAATAGTTTATCCCTCCGACAAGAATACAAGTTTTCAGTTTTTTCACAATTTAAATACTAGACTCAGAGCGATTTTATTCATTTAATTAAAAACAAAAAATAATATAGAAAAACTAAGCCTTTGTTTAAAGCTATGTAGCTCATAACTTTCCAATTTGCGTTTTGTCTAAATTAAGACGTCGATCCAATGTGATAAGACAATTTATCAGTCAGATAATTATAAAGTAATTAAATGGCATGCCTACAAATGAAGAGTTTCGTAACAGAGTGTTAAAAATTTATTTGATTTACGTGCTGACTTAATTTACTTGGTGAATTAAAGTGACGTTAGACAAATGTAATTGCATTTGTTAGGAGCTCAGACATAACAAAAGACGAAGGAGACAGGGGGAAACAGAGAAAAGGAAATGGAAAAGGGTATACACAAGTGGCTAAGGCGAAAGTTAAAACTATTGCCAAGCCAAAATGTTTGAAAGCATTTGGCGCTAAAAGTCGGCAGTGAAAAGTGAAAGGCAAAGAGTGTGACAAAGAATGAAAGGCGCAAATGCCAACGCACAAAATACTTACAAAAAAAAAAATACACACTTATATATTTATGTATATATATACATATATATGTATATATGTATGTATGTATATGCATATGTATATAAATTCATATAACGACAACAAAAACAAAAAGTTTGGGATAGCCGGCAAAAGAGGCGGCAGTCAAGAAGCGACAGCCAAAAGGACCTAAATGATTTATAAGGTACATTAAATTGAATATTCAACATAATGTAGCATTTAAATGAGCCCCACACACATGCAAGCGTGTGCGTGTATTGGTGTGGAGGAGCAGTGCGTGTGTGAGACAGTCGAACAGGAAGTGTGTAAAACTAAAGGAAGAATGACAGTCGGGTGGGGCGGGCAAGAAACAAAAAGCAAGCGTCAAGGTCACTTTCGGCCATGAGGGTACGGCCTCTGGCCAGTGGACAGTGCGGGGCTTGACTGCACACACACACACGCCCACTAACCCATGCATACACACAAACACACACTCGCGCACACAGTTCTTCACGTTACCAGCTTCTTAGCATTGTCTAAGTTACTTGACTTGCTCTGCTCTGCTCTGCTCGCCTTCATGCTAAAATTCCACAAAATCAAAGTAAAAGCTGAGGGGATCGGCACCCAGCCCCAGCCCCATCCCCAGCTCAAACGCACTCAGCTACGTGCCCAGCCTTTTTGTGTGTTTGTTGGCAGTGGATAGGAATGGGGGTGCATGTGTGTTTGTGTGTGTGCGTGCGTGTGTGTGTGTGTGTTTGGCTGCGTTCGCGATGTCGACATGCACGACAACACGCAGCGCTGTCAAAGTTTGGGCGGCTACATTGTTTAAACGGCACAAACGCTTAAAGTTTTCGCCGCGATTGAATTTCCAGATGCCAAAGCGCAAAACTTTTGTGATTGGCTTTTGGGCTAGGCATTTAAATACATACGACTATGCTATATGCTTCACTTACATTCATACATACATATGTATATATGGTTGTGTGTACTTCAGTGTCTGCATCTGTGAGTGTGCGTGCCTGTGTGTGTGTGTGTGTGTGTGTGCGTAAGCGAGTAATTTACAAAACAACAGCAGCATCATAAATCACACAAACACGCGCGCCATAACAAAGCTCCTGCCTACCTCCTCACCCAACCAGAAAGTAAACGTCAAAAAAAAAAAAACAACAAAAACAGCAACTACTTATATTATATGTACTATATCTGTATATAATATATATGTACAGTTGTAGTTAGTGAACATGTAAAGAACATCACGCGCTTCTGCAACAAAATGCCAGCCAACCTCTTCGACATCCTCATTGTTGTCTTCCTAACACCTTTCCTTCTACCTTTTGGGTTGCCGTGTCCAGGCAGGTCAAATGCCAAAAGTCAGCTAATTCGAACCACATTTAACAGACGACTGCGACACTGGCTGTAGCTGGCAATTTGCCTAAAAGGTGTCAACCACACGTGTCCCGGTTCCTGTCTCTGTCCTTGATTATGGCCGACTCGAACACACATTCAACTTAGTTCCAGGCCGGCTTTTCCTGAGGGGGAATATGTACAAAATATTGTGAAATGTTGTATTAAGTAATATATTGTGTATTTGAGCTGCCCTTTTAGAACTAAGTACCATTCGGAAAAAACTATTGCTTGCGTTGTTATACCCTTCACTCAAAAGTGCAAAGGCATTTTACGCTTGATGTGTAAGTTTGTAACGCTCAAAACTCCGAAGGTACATACGTACATATATGATAAGCTGACCAAATAACGATTTCCGTCTGTCCGGTTGTCTGTGTCAATCCCTAGAGCTACCGAGTTGCAACTGTGCACAAAGGCTTTTGCTAACTATACTATATACTATACTATACTATATATGTATATACTATATATACTTGTATGTATAGCCGTCATAGAAAATATATAATTTAAAAATTGAATTCGTAAGATTGTTTATTTCGTTTTTTGATTGATAATTTTTAAAATAAAAAAATATTACTTTCGATTCCCGCTGTGAATATTTTTTAATAAAACATGTTGAGAAGAAAAGTTAGACAAAAAACTTGAACAACGTAGGCGTTTCCAAAACTCTAAATTTTATTTTTTTAAGCTTGCACTTCTGAGAAACGCCTTTACACTCAAAAATAGAAATTTTAGGAATTGACCACCACAGTGAAATTACCTCCGGCTTATATGGCATAATCTGAAAACCGTCTAAAGATCGCAATATACGAGTATGCATGTGTGTTGATTAGTTCGGATTAGGCTTCAATGCTTCTAGAAAATTGTGTCAAACTTTTAAAATATCAACAGAGCAACTCAGGGATACAAATTTGACAATGTTGACAATCGATCAACATCGGCCTACAACTATATAAAAATGAAGAACCCTTTCAGTTTGCATTTGGCAAATGTGTGTTTTGTTGAATCTTTTTGGTAAGCAGTGTTATTTGAAAAGCAATTGTAAACTTCAATTAGAAATTTCGGATTTCATTTGACGAATTGGTCTTGCTCAAAATATTTCATATATTAGAGACATTTTGAGTGAGCTAATGGTTTAATTTTTGGTACTAGTTTCATTTTGAATCAGGAACTTAATTTCCGATAGTATTTTTTAGCAACATACATTGTTGTTATTTCCTTTAAATGTTCCTTTTCTAGTTGCTTTTAAATAGAGATTGTAATTCGAATCTATATATCCTCGTGAATTTATTCATTTATTGCTATAATCATCAAACACATTAAAGTAAGACTACAGCCTTCATATTAATTCCCCTATAATAAAAACAAATTTAAATTGTTACGTATATAGCTGCCATAATTCGGATAGTTTTCGCTTTGACCGTTTTTTCATTAACCCTAGCCTCGCTTTGGACAATCAGAGCAAGAGTATTGTTTGCAAAGTGTTGCTGTATTTTGTCGGCTGGCGGCCCAATGGGAGATGCCTCGCTGTCCTTTGTCATGAAATTTGAAATTTCAACATTTGTTCGCGCATAAGGTATAGAGGAAAGGTGTAAGTGGACAAAGGAAGAGGCCCACATCAAATAAATCAAAAAACGAGCATGGACTTTCTGAACTTTTTGATAGATTCGCAGAGAAACATTGATTGGGTAAGTGGAGATCTCTCTCTCCTCCTTTGTGCTGCCCTCGCATTTCCGAATTGACATCCGAACACTTCTTAGCAACAGCCCTACGGACCCGAATTTCTGTATGTTGTCCTCTCCCACGAGGTGTGCGATTTGGACTCGTGCGCCAGCACCCTGGCCATAGCCTACTACCATCATCGGAACCGTGGTCCAACGGGTCATATATTCATGCCCGTCCTCAACATGCTGCGTCGCGACTATCCAACCAAATCGGAGGTGCGCTTTGTGTTCAGTAAGCATGGCATTGAGCCCGAAACCCATCTGGTGTTTCGCGATGATGTTCCAGAGGTTGTCATGCTTCGTGCTCGCTTCATACTGGTCAACCACCATGTGAGCCCCTTCCACTACAATGTTGAGAAGGTCTATGATTACAGGCCACTTCAACTTGAGGCCGCCCGCCTGCCCATCTATTGTCAACGTATTATGCATCCGACTGTATCGTGTGCGGCCTTGATTGCCGAACGGTATACCAATGCCAACCTGAACTTTTCTGGAGTGCGTTGCCCGATCGTCTTCGAGATGCTACACTCTGCCATCCTTCTGCAGAACTGCAACTTTGTGCAGAGTGAGGAGCAAGCTCAGAGTCTGCGTGATTATCAAATGTTGAGCGTTCTCGAGCAGAACTTGGACCCGAAGATGGAGGAGCAGCGCGACTCACTCTACAACTCTCTGGTCTATGCCGTCTTCAATATGAACCATCTCACCTTGCCGCAAGTGCTGAGGCGGCAGTTCAAGCTCCTGCGTGCCACCAATGGATTGCGTTTGATCCGTGTGGGGCAATGCTGCTTTCCCATGGCCGTTTCACGCTTCATATCCTACGAGAATGCAAATGTGGCGATCCAGCAGTTTGCCAACGAACATGGCTGCGATTATTTGCTGATTCTAGGCACGAGCATACGATATGGCGGTGGATTAGGCGTTAAGGAAATGGGCCTCATACCAGTCGATGGACTACGCGATGTCGAGACTCGGCGACTGTTTGACCACATTATCATTAACTTGAACGCGGCCCACAATCCACTGCTCTGCATGGAGGCTCATCGGGATTTGGATTTCATGCAGGGTGCCTTTTACTTCCTCAATACGTGGAAAATCACATTCTATGACATCTTACAGCTGATGCAGCGCATCCTGTACGATTGGCTGTCGGAGGATGTGCGCGGCTAATAACAATTGACTGATCTCTAATAGCTAATGGCTTCAGACCACCTTTCTCAAATACATGTTCTTTTTCGCTATATGTGCGTGTCGAATTCAGAGGCTTTAATCCTGGGTACTGGGACAGGTACACAGTTAAGTGCGACAATAGGGGCACAGCATGAAAGAAACGGCCCGCTGAGATCCTATGTGGGTGTTGTCGTTGTCGTTGTTGCTGTTGCAATTTGTTGGCCCGTTGGTTTGTTTATTTGTGTTGCGACTTCAGACAAAAAGCCGACTTTTGACTTTTAAAATAGCGGCTGTCTGTCAAACAAAGCTGCTACTGCTGCTGCTGCTGCTGCCATCACTTTTGGCGCCGCAAAGTAGGCTGCACAAATGTATTACAGTCAGTATCTGCCTCTTATATATGTGTGTGTGTGTGTGAGTACCAACATATTCATTTTGTGTCTTTTGATATCCCATGTGGCTAACAAATAGAGATGGGCAAACAGGCACTGATTTGAATCCCAATTGCTTCATTAACTAGGAAATAAATGTTTGCTATACAAGGTCTCTTCCCATTAGTGGCAATATTATCTTTTCTTGGAATTTCTTACTATTTCAATATTATTAATTTTTTTATTTACATAATGCTGGCTTAAAATTCTACAATCTTAAGCTTATCTTAGATTTAAAAACGTACTATAAATAGCTAGTAAGTTCTTATCCTTACATGTTTTTTTTATTTACTATACATACTGTTTCGGTCCAAATCTTCAGCTAGCTGCGAAACTAGTCCCCGTCGAATTATTGAAAGCTGCTCCACTATTTTGATTCTTTATTTATTTGATCTGGTATTAATACTAGTTACAATAATGGGCAGTTTGTTAGTTTCTTAATTCAAATTAATTAATTAAATGCGCTTATGGCGTCAACACATACAATGTTCAAATTAAACTCGTTCTGCCTCTACATAAGAAAAATAAATAATGCTGATGTAGGACAGACGTCATAGATAGGACGACTTTAGGGAAAAAATTCAAAGAAACCCACTCATGGAAAAAATGTTCATAATTTCCAAGGAACCGAATATGTTTTATTGGGAACATTTGCACATCTATAGCCAAACAAATGTCGCATCTCTATGTGTAAGCTGCTGCTGCCTTGGGCTTAGCATTTTTGATTTATCCCGTTCACGTTTCTCATATAATGGCCACAAATGCACGCCCAATTGTCGCGCACGCACACATGCACACACACACATGCACACACACATGCGCGCACTCTTTGCGCCCACTTATTGTGAGAAGACAAACAAATTATGGCAGCCAGACAGCAAGGCAGTGATGGGATTGGAGCTGGCGATTTAACAAAAAGAAAAATGACATGTGCCTGTCAACTCGTCTAGAGCACAGTCAAAGGCTGATTGTGATTCCGAAACTGGGCCGGAGACAGCAGTAGAGCCTGAGACGGAGGCTTTAAAATAAATTAACTTGCAACAAGCTGAACAGAGATAAAAATATATTAAAATAGGCGAAAAACGGACAAATTATATTATGCTTCCAGGAAAAAAAAAGGAAATGAAAGTCAAAAGCACTCAGCCACACACACGCACAACGATTCGGGCCATTAGACAACGCATTAATCTAATCATGGGTAAGCGCGCAAAGTGCGGACATTTCACCTTGCCAAGCTCCTTAAGAGGCTGTCCTCTATATACCCTTTACTACTATGCCTTACACCATGGTCATGGGCCACGGAATACAAGTATATGCCCTACAGTGTCCGTACTCTCTGATTTTTTATAGAAAGCACTGCATCTCTTCTTTGGTTTTGTCCTGTACACCGAAAATAATATGCTCTTACACTTTTTGGCGCAGGGTATAGAAATCATGAACTCAAAATGGAGTTCCATATAACTATATGTGTGATTGTGCGTTAATCTTGAATGCGGTTCTGCCGTATGCCGTTCCTCTTCTTAAAGCTGCTGCTGCTCTTGTTGTTGTTGTTGCCACCGTTGCTAGCACCAAAACATCCACCTGTACTCTCAATCTCTCTCTCTCTCTCTCTCACTAATACACATAGAGATATATATGTATGTATATAGTATGTGTGTGTGTACTTGGAAGCATTTGCAACTTGATTTATAAACGCGCTGATGTCAGTTACGTGCAAAATGGCAGCAACTTCGCATTCTGCTTCTTTAGCTTCCTGCCCTTTTTTTGGCGGGTCGCTTACGCACTTAATAACGTTGATGAGCAGAGTGGAAAGTGAAAAGTAGGGGTGAATGGGAGGGGGGAGAGGGAAGGGGGTGTTGAGCTGGATAGAGTATAGTACGTGTAGTACTCTGTCGCCTTTGTGCTCAGGTTACAGCAGCCATGACTGCCTTGGTAACGAAAGCCATTGCGAAAATTGCTTGTAACACTTTTTTTGTTACTGCTGCCATCGGTACTGTTGTTGTTATTGTTATTGTGTGCCTTTTATAAATCGTTTAGACCTCAGCGCCAAGTCAAAGCCAAGTCACACGAACAGGAAGCCCAAAGCTGATGTTTGTGAGTGCCTTGTGCCATTATTCCTTTGGCGGTGCAGGCATCTCCACTCAAAACACATCCATCAGAGCCACTTGAAAGCGTTGCTCGGCATCACAAATACCGGCAAGAGCAACAATAGCAACAATGCTACCATCAGCAATAACAAGTCAACATTGGCGTCACAGTACGCAACATTTATTTGCAAACACAATACAAGTATGTATCATTTTACATGCAGGGGGGCGGGGGGGCAGAAAAGAGATCGTCCAGACACTATAGAGCAACCAAAAGCAGCAACAACTTCTGTGCACTCTGAGAAGAACACAGACCGACTAAGCACTACACCGTGATTGTGGCTTCGCTCGAGCTAAGCCTTAACTCAGAAAGCCTACTCCAATATGCTAATTATCACCGCAGCAATGTGGTACAACACCAAAAATATGAACAATTTAAAGTGCTGCACCGCTATGTACAATGCTGAAAAATATAGCTGCAAATCTTTAAATATGGTATACAATTCGGTTCGATTGGGATATATGAATGAATGGTGAGGACTGTTTCTAAACATATTTGAGCTTTTTGACTGGTTGATAATTGAAAGAAATGAAGCTAACATAAATAAAAAACAATAAATAAATATACAAAAATATTACATAAATAGTTCAGTTCACATGTATTGCCATTGTAAATGAAATAGCTATATACAATTGGATGAGAATATTCGGAAATTCAAATTCAACCCGTTACTATAACGGACTAAGCTAGAATAACAGAAAATTATTATCATTGAAAATTACATGTCATTATTAAATTAAATTTCACAACAATAAAAGAAGTGACAAAAATTATATTTTAACTTATTTCATAGTCAAGCTTAAGTTGGACTCTTTATATAAATCAAATGCAGAATTCAATTGATTCCTTAACATAAATTAGAATATTTTTTTCTGTGTGCATTGCGCGTTTTCTTTTTCAATTTATTACCAAAAATTGTTAAACAAAGAAATCTATCCGTTCGATATCAAGATATAAAACTGATTTGCTATAAAATATACAAGCTGTCAGTTGAAACGATAAGCCATAATTTTTCCTGATAAACATGAATATCTTCGTTAGAGCTTTTTTTCAATACTTATCAACTTTTGTCGCAAAGTTGTTTATAAATTAATTAAAATTTTACGTTCTACAAAGCTTTTTTTACTGTAATTTTCAATGTATTTTTCGCCTTTCGAAATGATATTCAATGTCCATCTACACCTTGGGCTATAAATGTAGTCCTCTTGTGCTTCCAGTTGAAGAGTCTGGTGGTTACATTGTTCAATGGACAGAATAAGCGCTTATATATTGTGGCTTCCTCTTTCTATTGGAAACGACTGAAATAATGTTAAATGAAACAAAATTTTACACCACTATAGACGGAAATCCTTCGTTTCGAGTCAACGAAATTGTGCAAATTAATTAATTGGAAAGAGACTAACTTATCCTACATATCAGCAATATTTTTTTTTGGTAAAGCAAAATAATGCAAAGGGAAAAAATTGCACTCTTCAACTCCAGAGGACTGCAGACTCACAACAGGCCTACTCGCAGGCCATTGCTTGGCAGTTGGGCACCTGGGCAGCACAGCAGACGGCAAAGGCTGGAAACTGACTGAACCAGAAGCAATCGAATTGCCAGACCACCCTCTATGCCACTGCCCTACACTTGTAACATTTCGACTGAAGTACATCAAATCTCACATAGGCTTGCCTCTGCTGGCGTTGCTGATGGATTAGTAAAGTGCTCTCCCAACTAAGAACAAATTTGTGTCTTGTGGTTTAGGTAAATATCCTATTATAATTGAAATCATTTAAAAAGACAATATTATAACTAGCTCAAGGCCCTCGATTCGCCGCAACCATCTTGACAGAATCATGATTAAAAATTGACAAAGCTATTATACTCTGTACGTGAAATGTACAAGAGTACTATATAACAAACAATTATAAGACAAACAAATATTTGCTGCTGATAAATAAATAACTATGATTGTTACTTTAAAACCAAAATATAATAATACGGAAAGGCCTTTCAAATAGTAAGTGTTGCATTTTAATATCTCCATGTTTACAATTCAAGCCTGAAGACGGATAATTCAAAATAATATGGTTAATTGCAAATAAATGCAATTCAATTAAATCTGCAATATTCAACAAACATAATCTGTTAATAAATTTGTAATACTTGTAAATATTCAGGGCTTCTAATAATCGGAAAAGTAGAGGCAATAAAGACTTTTTTTCTTCTAAAACAAAATGTATATACAATTTCTTAAACCAGTATTCTGCTACCAATACGGCAGTTTAGGCTAGTTGAAAATTAATGGGGATTACAAATTCTAAAATTGTTGACTAGTTGAGTAACTAAACATAACTTTAATTTTTTCAAATTAGAATATTCAGAGACTGAACGGCATGCTTATTTCGTCTGGGCAGGGCCTGTATTGCATCATACTAATGTGCTAAGTATATCCAATAATAGACAAATGATCTTAAATTGTGGTGGTAGGGATGAGCTTGCTCGCTTTGTTTCTCTCAGTGCATTGGTTGTTGGAAAAACAGTGGCACTGTCTGTAGCAGCGGCTGGAATGGGTGCCAAAGCCGAAGTCGAAGCTGAAGCCACGTTCTCCGCAGGTGGCTGGCATTGTCATCGTTGCTGGTGTTGTTCTTACTATTGTTGTTGTTGTTGTCGCTGTAGTTGTCTCTCTCATTAATTGTTACACTGCTCTTTTGGCGTCACACTGTTGCCTTAGCATACTTTCGTGAGCTCGGCGCGTAATGAAGATAATTGCTGTTAAGCGCACATCTAAGCGGATTTGCTGCCCACCGTTGGGTGTTGGTGGTGGTGCGGCTAGGGGCAGGGGTAAGGTAGGGGTAAGGGTAGGGGTTGTAGGAGTGGTAGGGTCGACGTCGACGTTCATGCCCAACCATTCCGTTTCATTCCATTCGTTGACAATGCGCGGAATTCGCTCGTCGTCATTGTCGGCATTTTCGTATTATATTCTTTGCTTTATTTTTGCGCTTTGCCCGTTTATATTTCCCTTTTTAATTTGCACTTGCGCTCAGTTGCTTGCGAATGGTGTGAAGGGTGGGCGTGGGAGGAGGGCGGAGGAAGGGGGAGGGGGACGTCTGCTGCTACTGCTGCTGCTGCTTCGGCTGAGCTGCTTTAATTTCAGCGCGCAACTTGCATTAATTACATTTTTTAGCCTGCTATAAAAAGGCAACAACAAATATATAACAACAAACACATTTAAGGTGCTGTTGGCTTCGGATTTTGGTTTGAGTTTCATGACGCGATTTCTTCTTGTCGGCTTTTTATTTTATTTGTTTTATTTTTTTTCCTGCTTGCCAACCATTTCATGCATATGCTGCAAACAATGTTGCAGCTCCTAGATATAATTTAGGTTTTTAATAAAAGATGAACAAATTTCAATTAAAACGCACAACGAAATCACTTTAAATGTAATAAGGGACAGCAAAATGTCCTCTTTTCCTGCACAGTTAAAAAAATATATTTTTTAATTTAACGCAATTAAAATGGATTGAGAAAACGTTTGCCCAGTTAGTTGAATAAACAAGAGCATAAGTATATTAACTCTCAGGGCTTCAGAGCTTGGCGTTAAGCAAATCTGAGCAGCAAGGCAATGCTTTGATTCATCAAAGATGTATGTGTGTGCTTATTTAATCAATTTTTAATCATGTTTGTTATTACTCCGCGTTTAGTGTTTTATATTGTTAAAAACAATTTCGAGCTCGTGCAGCTGATAGCAGTATTAAAAAACAAATTACCTATCTTTGCATTTATTAACTAAGGTTCCTACAAAATTAAGAAAATACGTATATATTCAAATTACTAAGATTTCTCTCTTAATAATACAAATTCATTTGTCTCTAACAATACACAAAATCATTCACAGATATCCAATATTTTGTATAGCATTTTTTTTTGAAAATAAAATACCAATCTATTTGAAACGGCCTTACTAAATTCGACAATTAAATTGTGTTAGTTTCGAAAACCATTTTATAATGCAAGAACTATTGCCGAGATCAAACACAATGTTTATCATATGTTCAGTGGACTTTTCAAAATATATGCACAATAACTAAGCTATTAACATTTTAAAAACTATTGATAATTAGTTTCAGTATACTTTTAAGCAGTATGTACATTTAAAAACACCTGCATCACCTCAGAGCTATTTTCAAAATTCTTGGATAAGTAATTTACTTCTTGTACTTACCTTTTAAAGTGGGTTATGCCCGGAAGATGCGTTAGATATGCGAAGGTATATTATATTGTGAAGTCGCGTAATTATTACCTTACATGTAGATATATATAGATGTTAAATGGGTCATCTGACAAATACTAAATACTATTTGACTAAACTGTGGTTCAAGAGCCATGAAAACAAGTCAACAGCTTCGAACGTATTTCTAAACATAAAAGTTCATACATATATATAGGTATTGTATGGTAGCCGATAGCTATTTTTGGCAGCACTTGGGGGGCTTGTTTACTTTTCATTAGATTTAGGCGGAGGCGAGATTTGAAGTGGGGACCTTCTGACCTTCTAGTTGACCTCAAATACAAGTTGCATGGCCGCCTATTGTGACCAACTACTGAGGCACATCCTGCCCAGTTTCATGGCTCGCTTTGTTCCCTTCCTAAGGCTTCCTCTTCCATTCGTTTTGGCAGCTTACAATTCTATGAGCAACGAATTGTTAGTGAGTTTTACGAAGTATAGGATATATAGGAGGCAGAATTTTTCATAACTTGTTTTTTAAGCGGAAAAATTATTTCGACAGGCGCCCACAGAAGGACGCGCTTTACAATCACGCATTCACGGCTGTAAATATATAGAAATGTAAATATATACAAATAAATATATGTATATTAATATATATTTTTGTAGCAGGTAATTGTTGTTGTTGTTGCTGCTGCTGGTGGTGCCTGGTAGCTGACTCGTTTTGTTTTCGTGTCATTTGTTTTTTGTTGTTTTGTTTGTTCGTTTGCGTCGCATAAATTTATTGTGTTCTTTCGGTTGTTCCGGCAGCGACGCATTAAACTTTACACAAATTTCCAAATAGCGTCGCATTTGCATAAATATTTTAATTTGCATTTCAACGAAAGCGAAAAACGAGCGCGTCTATATACCATAGAATACTTGCTCGTATATATGTACATATGTACATCTGTATCTGCCTCGGCGGTCATATAATCTGTATGCTACATCTATTACTTCATTGTTTGCCAATGTTGTTGTAATTGTTGTTGCGTTTGCTGCTGTTGTTGTTGTTGTTGTTGTTTTTGAAGCCTATTGTGCAGCGTATTGTTTACATACATTTTTGTAATACAAAAGAACGCAACAAAAAATATCAAAAAACAATGGAAAAAATGAAAGAGCCATCATCGCCTGGACAGTTGGGTGTTATGGTTATGGTGCTTATGGCAGCAGGCGCAGCGGAAAAAATTCATGAAATACAATCTATGGAAATTTCATTTGCACTCTGCCGCAGCAAAAATAATAAACATTAGGCATTGAAATTTCTTTTTAAGCAAAAAGTAATTAGATATCTTTTCTAATATTTACAGAATACATTTTGTCAAGCCCCATTAATATGCATTTCAATGCGAGCAGACAGATGCAAATTGTAACCCAGCATACACACACACACAATACACTAGGATACATAAACAAATATACATATGTGTGTGCATATTTTTATGAGTGTGTGTATGAGTGTTTATGTTGTAATACATACCTACTCGAATATTGTGCAACTCATAGACGCTTCAATTTTTGTATGCAAATGTGCGTGGGTTGCACAAAAATTGATGGGCTTTTGGAGTAGAGATTTCCGCAGAAATTAAACTATTTTTGAGAAAGCGAATTAGTTGGGCCAAAATAATATATATTTTTCGAATATTTCCCGCCATAACTACAGTTCGATTATTTAATAAATTGCTTTCAAAAATTTGATTAAAGCGCGGCATAACTAATTGATAATTAAATGCGTTAGCTTTTGTTGAAACATTCCAGAAAGCTAGCCATTACATTTTTAGCTAAAATGAAAATGATTCTTCTTTCAAAATATTTGGTTGCAATTACCATTAAGTTACACACAAATTGTTCATTTTTATGTCAATCAATACAATTAATTTTACATTATTGGTTAATCCGCTTAAATTTATTGAAAAGCCAATTCAGCGTATGTCCAATTAAAGTTTTTGGAAAACTAGTGCTTTAAATTTATGTGATTAATTTGAATGAGACTTAAATTTTTTGCAACATAATTTTAATTGATTCACTTTTCTGAAAATATGTATTTACAAATGAGGTAAATATATCTCAATGTTAAAGGTACAGGAAGCTTAGCCTTTTCTACTTAATTGAACACAATGGAGATATATAAAAAGCTCAACAACAATTGACAGTGTAAAGCCGGAAAAATTATACAAGTATATATCTGTTTATGCTTAATTCCATCGAATTGTATTTTTGTTATTAAAAGCGTAAGTTCAAGTTTCCAAATATAATTTTCCAATTCTATAATAATTATCGACTATCAGAATTATAGCCATCATAATAACAATTAAGAACCATTTAATGAACCATGCAAGCAATTGCAGCTTCATATTTTGACGCATATCGGTAACAACTTTAAACAGTTTTGAATCGTTTTTTTATTGTTATTGTGTGTTTTTTCTATTGTAGGAATCTGCTGAGTTCAAATTGTCACAATAACTGCATAAGCTGCCCTCGTCATATGCAAATATCTTGCAGTGCTTTCATTATGTTTTCTTAGTACTCTCGCATGTGTCTGTACAAACTTTCAATTTCAAAATATTTTCTTAGCATTTCAGCTCATTTCTTCTTGCCTTTTGGCTCCGCCAGCACAAGCGGCAATTTTTAGTTCCTGTCTGCCAGCCCGCAACTCTGTAGACTCTCGAATCCCGAATGCTTTTGCCTCTTCCGTTTTATTTGCTTGTATACAAGTATATGCACACTATGTGTGTGTTTCTAGAGACAGACACACACACACACGCACAAGTACCCTTCGTATATTTATATTTTAAGAAAAGCGTCTGGAGCACAATGTAAAGAGATTTTTGCAGTTTTCGTAGGTTAAAGACGCTGAGCTTTTGCTGAAAAATCTGGCCGAGTATTTTTTATAGTTTTCCCAGCTTGCTGGGAAGGGAAATGGGAAAACCTTTTATTGTCGTACTTGAATGAGCGAGTCGAAGCACTGGAAATGCATAACGGTTAAGCCACAGCCTTCAGCGTACGCCCACATACTCATATATGTATGAGATAACCCTGAGCTATTTCTGAAGCGCACGTGAAGTGAAATACAAAAAACAAGTTCCAAAAACAAAAATGACACATGGCAAATGTTGCAAGAAATTCGCTTTTAGTACATGTGGCTGCAATGTGCGAAATATGCTCTCTCTCTGAGTGTGTGTGTGTGTGTGTGTTTGTTAGAGTGTGTGCGTATGCTTCTGTGTGTCAATGCCAAACAAGACGTGTTTTGTGTAAATTTACATTTCGGTATTGTTAATTTTGTGCCCTTTTTTACCTCAGCTTGTGACAACAGGCAACAGTGTGACGAGCGATATTGTGAGCAAACACGTTGACTCAAACATACACACTCAACATACTATAAACATAAAGCCGGCCGTGACTCTCACATACACACGCGCCTGCACACCAATGCGAGTCCATGACAAAAATTATCACGTACCTTTAAAGCCATAAAACCTAGAGCGCCCACAGCGGCAGCAGCAATAGCAACAACAACAAGGACATGAATCCAACCAAAATTGCTTCGGTTTTTGCATTCTGGCATTTTACTGTCTGTGACCCTCCTTTAGCCCACACCCCGCCCACACTGGGTTGAAAAGATGTGCTGCACACTTCTGAGGGCTTTGCTGGCCATTAGATAATTAAAATTGAAATCGATTGAAAATGCTGTAAAGCGTGCGCTGTTAACCAAAGTTATGCGATTTCCCCATTGCGTCCATTATTCACATACACAGAAAAAAGCTATTTAGAAACGACTCTTTATCACCTGCAGGCCCTCACTGGCTCAAGAGCAACTCCATACAAAATACATATACGATTTGTAATTTTTGTTTATCAAATCATAACTCAAACTTATTATAAATGTATATAGTATGTATATACGTATATATATATATATCCAATTTGAGCTTAGAGTTTTTATTTTTTGAACGAATTACAAATAAAACTAAGAAACATGTTCCGATAAATTATAGTACTAGTAAATTCGTTAAATTTTGCAGACAATTAATTTGATTTTTTATTATTATAATAATAATGCTGCGAAAATAACACGACAGTTAGACAGTTTTTATACAAGAATTTTTCAAAACTGGAAGTCATTTTTGTTTTTAACATTATTTATGGGGGGAATATAGGTTATATTGTGAGATTCCTGTTAGCTCGTTGATCCGCAAAATGTATTTGTGAATAACTTAAAAAACTGACCATTCAAATTTTAAAACAATATAAGGCAAATAAATCGAACTGGTCTGGTTTTCTGGTTCGTAAATAATTGAAATAGTATAAGTAGGTTATGTTTTATGTTTACATTATTTTCCAAATTTGTTTCAGTTATGTTTATTTATTTATTTATTGTGTTACCAAAAATTCTCTTTCAAAGACTCATTCTTATTTAATATGTACTTTTATCTGAATAATATACACATGTATATAAGTAGAAAATTGTTGTTGTTGTGTATCAGGCCGCGTATATTTCCAGAATGTGTTACAATTCAAAATGTGTAGCTAAAGGGCACAAGATCAATGTGACCAGGTGACACTTTTACAATAATACTTAACAAGGTATCGAATACCTAACATGCCTCTCCTTAGCTTTGTCATAACACTCAATAAAATATATACATTTGCATTGATACATGTTTAACATTATGAGATATTTAACAATTAACAAAACAATTATTCATGGAGTTCAATAGAGATTTCATCATAAATTCAGGTCTAAATTCAACTTAATACATTTCATTTTGTTTTCTTAATTGCAAATATTTGATTCATAAGTTTCATTTTCTATTTTTAATTTTTAAGTGGAAGGCTTAACAACCTTTCCCTCTATACGTGGTCTTAGCTGTCTTCTGGTTGGTGTTGGTTCAGAAGGAATTACAGTGTCATTTTTGTTGAAAATCAATACAAACATAAGTACCAATGCACGCATGTTAATATAAGCAGATAATAATCTTATGTTATCTACAAGTTATCTGTCACTGTTGCATACGAATGTAAGCATAAAGAATATGTATAGCAAAAGTGTCAGTCTCCAATAAAACTCTAAAGCGAACAGACGCACGGCGGTCCGCGACTATTGTCTTTTACTTTACTCCTACTGAGCCCTTCCCTTTTCAGCGAATATATAATCTATTCAATAGGTTATGGGCCCAGGGCATATAGGCTCATAGGAGAAGTTCAAAGTATTGTGAAATAGTAATCGTTTGGTGACTCAAGAAATATAACATTTAAAAAATGAGTGCGCTATATCAAATAGACAAATTGGAAGAGCATAACTATGACTCATGGAGCATACAGATGCGATCTGTCTTAGTGCACGCGGAATTGTGGAGTGTGGCATCAGGTGCTGAACCTAGTAATACTGAGAGTTCAAGGCCAAAAGATGAAAAGGCATTAGCAATTATAACGCTAAGTGTAAAAGCTTCACAATTGGGCTTCATTAAAAATTGCAACACTTCGTACGAGGCATGGAAAAAGTTAAAGGACGTTCATCAGCCGAGTGGACCTGTACGGAAAGTGTCGCTGTACAAGAAATTGCTAGGCAAACGCATGTTTCAAGGCCAAAGCATTTCAAGTTACATACACGAATTTAACGAAATTCTGGATGGTTTGTGTACAGTTGGCATCGAATTAAATGATGAGTTAAAAACAATCGTGTTGTTGTCAAGCTTGCCCGAACCATACGAAAATTTTGTCGTCGCCATTGAGACGCGTGACAATTTACCGTCATTTGATGTGTTATGTATCAAGCTGATGGAAGAGGGAGAGCGCAGAGGCAATGCAGATGGAGAGAGCGAGAATGCAAGAGCATTTATAGCTACGCAGCAGATCGTCGCGCATTCCAAAGCGAATTCAAAAAGGAATTCAAAAATCGTCGTTTGCTACAACTGCGGCGAAAAAGGGCACTACAAGGCACAGTGCAAGCGTGAGAAAATTCGCGGTGAAGGGAAAAAGCAATCGACAAAGAAAGAGATGGAAAAGCAGAGCAGCTTGTTAAATGCGTTGGACGTTGGAAAGATAGAGAACAACATGTGGTGTCTGGACAGCGGAGCAACAAGCCATATGTGTTGCGATAAGACGTTATTTTCAAAATTTATTGCGCACACTGAAATGATCGGTTTAGCTGACGCTGGTTTCCTGAAGGCCGAAGGCAGAGGAGAGGTGAAGTTACAGACAGAACTTTGTACCTTGGTGTTGTCAGATGTACTGTATGTACCGAAAATGAATGGCAACTTTATGTCCGTCAGCCGGTCAGTGCAAAAGAACAATGTTATACATTTTGGGCCACATTTTGCTAAAGTTATACAAAACGGCGAGTGTATACTGAAAGCGAATAAAGTTGGGAACCTTTATATGTTTCAAGGCAAACAAAATAGGTGTTATTCCGCAACTGAATCAGATGGTACATTGTGGCATAAGCGTTATGGCCATTTAAATTTTACCAGTCTGAAGGAAGTGATCAGCAAAGAGCTAGTGCGTGGTATTGGAAAGGTTGTTTTCCCAGACAACTTGAATTGCAAAACGTGTATGCTAAGCAAAATACATGTACAGCCATTCCCAAAGGTAAGCACTAACCGTGCCGAAGAGCTGTTGGAACTGGTTCATGCTGATGTATGCGGCCCATTCGACACGAAGTCACTTGCTGGATCCAAATACTTTCTGACCTTCATCGATGACAAGTCCAGGCGTATATTTGTTTATTTTTTGCGGAAGAAAGATGAAGTGTTCAGTAAGTTCGTCGAATTTAAAAACTTGGTTGAACGGCAAACAGATAAAAAGCTCAAATGTATTCGAACCGACAATGGAGGCGAGTTTGTCAACACAACATTCAACGGTTTCCTGAAACACCATGGTATTGCAAGGCAATTGACCGTGGCTTATACTCCGCAGCAGAACGGCGTGGCGGAAAGAGCAAACCGGACATTAACGGAGATGTCCAGATGCTTATTGGTGCAGTCGGGCCTAGGCGAGTCTTTGTGGGCCGAAGCAGTCAACACAGCAGTATACATAAGAAACAGATCACCTACCAGTGCACTGAACAACCTGACTCCAATGGAAGCGTGGACAGGTAAGAAACCCTGTGTTAGCCATCTAAAAGTTTTTGGTTCCATTGCAGTTGCACTTGCAAAGGGTCCCCGTAAAGGCAAATTCAAACCCAAAGGGCATGAGTACCGTATGGTTGGGTATTCGGTAGCAGCCAAAGGCTATCGGTTATACGACCCAGAGACGAGGACGATTGTCGAAAAACGAGACATTCTATTTGATGAGCGTTGTGGTGGTCATACCAATGAAGATACCGTTACGGTAGATTTTCCTGCATGCGAGGTTCAAGAGCATGTCACTCACACGGATGGTGACAGAAGCATCGACGACGATGACAGTGAGCACAGTTCTGACGACAGCAGCTCCAACGCATATGAGAGTGCAGTCGAAAAAGAAGACTCTGACGAGGATACTGTGAAGATTGGGCCAGGCCGGCCTAAAATTGTTCGAAATGGTAAACCTGGTCGTCCAAGAAAGCAATACAATGTGCTTGGAGCATTGGTTGCTAGTGACGTAATGGTTCCGACATCCTATGATCAGGCCGTTGGTAGCACACATGCAGTATTCTGGCAAGAGGCGATGCAAAAGGAATATCAGGCACTACAATCAAACGAAACCTGGCAGATGGCTGATTTACCAAAAGATCAGCGAGCAGTTGGTTGCAAGTGGGTATACAGCCTGAAACGTGACTCTGATGGAAAAGTCGAACGTTTCAAGGCACGACTCGTTGCTAAAGGGTGCTCCCAGAAGTATGGCGTGAACTATGTAGAGACGTTCTCACCCGTTTGCAGATTGGAAACCGTGCGGTTTATTTTGGCGTTAGCAGCGGAATTGAAGCTGTACCTTCACCAGATAGATGTGTGTACCGCCTATTTGAATAGCGACCTGCATGAAACTGTTTATATGAAGCAGCCACAGGGATACACAGATCCCAATAATCCAAGTAAGGCTTTATTGCTTAAAAAGGCAATATATGGATTGAAGCAGTCGGGGCGCGAGTGGAACTCCAAGCTCGATTGTGTACTACAAGGCATAGATTTTGTAGCATGTGAAAATGAACCGTGTCTTTACAAAAGGAACGGAAGAGGTGACTTATCATTAATCCTTGTTTATGTTGATGATATAATTATAGCATGCCGATCAAAAGAGGACTTGGCCAACATCAAGTCAGCCATTACAACATCGTTTGAATGTGTTGACAAGGGAGAGCTGCATTTGTTCCTTGGCATGGAAGTGCAGCGCGACGGTGAGCTTGGCGAAATTTCGCTAAGCAATTCGCAATACATCAAAGACATATTGCGTGAACATGGATGCGAGACCTGTAGACCTACAGCGACCCCACTGGATGCTGGTTTCCAAGTGATATGTACCAGCGAGCATTGTCAAAAGGTTGACATTGCATCCTACCAGTCTTCAATTGGCGAGTTAATGTGGCTGGCGCTTACAACAAGGCCAGACATATTGCATTCCGTTGCCAAGTTAGCTCAACGGAATCAAGATCCGCATGCAGAGCACCTAGTGGGTGTAAAACATGTGCTTCGATACCTGGCGTCAACTGTGGACCTGAAGTTGCACTACAAAGAGTGTGGACAACCCCTTACCGGCTATGTGGATGCAGACTGGGGTGGCGACCGCATCGATCGCAAGTCGTATACTGGCTATGTATACTACTTGGCTGGAGGACCCATATCCTGGCGATCTGAAAAGCAACGCAGCGTGGCACTTAGCAGCACGGAGGCGGAGTATATGGCTCTTTCAACTGCGTGTAAGGAGGCCATATACCTACGGCGTCTTATAGTGGAGATTGGCTGCGGTGACTCGAGTACTCCAACTATTCTTCATGGCGATAATTTAAGTGCTCAACAATTAGCTAAGAATCCTGTACACCATGAAAGAACAAAGCATATTGATATTAGATATCATTTTGCAAGACAGGTTGTAAACGAAGAACAAATTGTTTTACAGTATACATCAACCAATGAAATGATAGCTGATATTTTAACGAAAAATCTCCCTAAAGCGAAGCATGTTCATTTTACAAAGCTGTTAAATTTGATTTGAAAATTTTTGTAAAACATGTTTGCATTGAGGAAGGGTGTTGAAAATCAATACAAACATAAGTACCAATGCACGCATGTTAATATAAGCAGATAATAATCTTATGTTATCTACAAGTTATCTGTCACTGTTGCATACGAATGTAAGCATAAAGAATATGTATAGCAAAAGTGTCAGTCTCCAATAAAACTCTAAAGCGAACAGACGCACGGCGGTCCGCGACTATTGTCTTTTACTTTACTCCTACTGAGCCCTTCCCTTTTCAGCGAATATATAATCTATTCAATAATTTTGACTTTTAGATTCACTTGAACAATCACTTTCGATTTGATTATCTCGTTTTTCTGTTGCAATGTGTTTGCTTTCTTGATTTCTAATTTGATTTAAATGTCGTTTTATTTCACGATTGTTATGAGTTAAGATACAACAATAAGATCGAGGTCCCAATTGTTGGCTAACTGTTGCTTGAGTCCAACTTGCCTTGTTAGGATTTTTATAGTCCCTGACCATAACCTTTTGACCTTCTTTAAATCTTATGTCGCGATTACCTCTGTAACTCATGACACTATCCTCCTGCTTTTTGCTTATTTGATCATGTACAATTGGAGGTTTTAAAAACGAAAATCTGGTCTTTAGTTGTCTACCAAAGAAAAGTTTGGCTGGCGATTCGCCGGTCGTGCAATGAATCGTGTTTCTGTAATCTATTAAAAATCTATTCAGGATTATGTCAAAACTAGAATTGCTGTTAACTTTAATGCTTGCATTTATTGATTTTTTTACAGTCTTTACAAAGTTTTCAGCTTGGCCATTTGTCGCTGGATGACCAGGAGCTGTCAAAACATGCTTTATGCCATTGTTGGCCATGAAAATGCGAAATTCCTCTGAAGTAAATTGTCTACCATTATCAGACACTAATACATCAACTAGACCATATCTACAAAATAATTCTCTTAAGGTTTTTATTGTAAACGATGACGTAATTTCCTTTGTTTTAAAAACTTCTACCCATTTAGAGAAAGAATCTACACATATCAATAAATAAAAATTATTTATTGGTCCTGCAAAATCTACGTGTATTCTACTCCATACCTGACCATTTGATTTCCACGGTATCAAAGTAGACTTTTCTGGACTTGGTTGTGATTCCTGACATGCGATACATTCTCTTATTAAATTTTCAATTTCTAAATCCATATTTGGCCACCATACGTATGAGCGTGCTAACATTTTTGTTTTCACCATTCCTAAATGAGATTTGTGGAACTCTTGTAAAACTTGATTCCTAAGTTTTGTTGGAACTATTACACGATGACCCCATAAGATACAATCGTACTCAACTGTTAGCTCATTTGCTTTATTTATGAAATTTGAGAATTCAGCCTTGTTTAATTTTTGTAGCGATCCAATTTTAATGGCTTCGCACACCTTTGAAAGGATTGAATCATGCCTTGTTTCACGAGCAATACTCTTGAAATTCAATTTAAACGGTATATCAGATTGAATGAAGTTAATATAATTGTATTCCTCATCTTCGTTTGATTTGTATAACTGAGGCATCCTTGAAAGTCCGTCAGCCTCGTTTAATGAACCCTTTATGTGTTCAACTGTGTACTGAAATCCTGACAATATTAAAGCCCACCTCTGCAAACGTGCAGACGCCATAAGTGGCAATCCTTTTTTATCTCCAAATATTCCCAAGAGGGGCTTATGATCAGTTCTCAAGATGAACTTGATCCCTAGAAGGTATTGTTTCAACTTCATTACACTATATACAATCGCGAGAGCTTCCTTATCCAGTGTGCTATAATTAATTTCACTTTTTGATAAGGCTCTGGAAACAAATGCTATCGGTTTAAGACCATCAGCAAATCTATGTGCTAGTACGCCAGATACGGCATTACTACTGGCATCAGTCGTTAAGACAATAGGCAAGTTTGCGTCATAATGCACTAAGACTTGTTCTGAAGTTATCTCACTTTTAATTCTCTCATATGCTTTGTTACATTCAACTGTCCAAACAAATTTTGAATCTTTCTGCAAAAGTACATATAATGGACTCATTATCTGTGCGAAGTTTTTAACAAACTTTGAATAATAATTCACCATTCCAATGAATGCTCGTAATTCAGATACATTTTTAGGTGTGGGTGCTAGTAAAACGCTGGAAACTCTATCAACATTTTTGCTTAATCCGTACCTGTCTATTGAGAACCCTAAGTAACGAATTTTAGATTTGAAAAATTCACATTTGTTTGCATTTAAAGTTAGTCCGGCTGATTTCAGCTTGCTAAGAACTGTTTTTAAATTTGAAATGTGTTCTTGAAGATTGCTTCCTGTTACTGTAATGTCGTCCTGATAAACTACGACTCCTTTTATTCCTTGGAATAAACATTCCATTGTCTTTTGGAATATTGCTGCTGCTGTTTTTATACCAAAAGGTAATCGTTTGACTTTTAAAAGTCCAATATGTGTGCTCCATGTGCACAACAACTGAGATTGCTCATCTAGGTGCAACTGGTTATAAGCATTGCTTAAATCAAGTTTAGTGTATAATACGCCTCCTTGAAGTGCTGCAAAAATATCATCAATTCGTGGTAACGGATATCGTACATCGACTAATGATCTATTTACGGAAACTTTGTAGTCTCCACAAATTCTTATATCACCATCTGGCTTAAGAATCGGAACCAATGGGGTTCCCCAATCAGAACTATCAACTTGTTCTAAAACTCCTAACTCAATCAAAGCGCGTAATTTTTGTTCAACGCGGTCTTTCCATGCTAATGGTAGCGGCCTAGGCTTGAAAAATATTGGCTTGGTGTTTTCCGCTATTTGTAACATAATTTTGCTCCCATTAAAAGAACCTAATTCGGGTCTAAACACATCTGCAAATTCACTTTTTATTTGTTTTGTAAGTACAGAGAGTTGTTCACTTTCGCTAACATTGTTAACTTGAACTAATTCAAAATTAAACGATCTCAAAAATGTTCTACCAAGTAAAGCTGGACTCATTGTTTTCGCAACTACTATAACCATTTCTTTTCTTATGCCTCGATATTCAATTGTTGCATCGTACTCACCGACAATTTCAATAAGACGACCATTGTAGTCCATGTACGGAACATTACATTCTCTGAGCGGCTTCTTCATCACTGCCTTCTCATAAACTGAATATGGAATAATTGTACAAGATGCTCCAGTATCGCAAGTGACGTTCATGTTACAACCATCAATTGTAACCGGTAACACGTAAACCTCACCAGAAGAAGTTGGTGCCACGCTAAATACAGAAAAATTAAATTCATTTAGCTTAGTATCTAACATAGGATCTTCAGATTGTAAATTCGATACGCAATTTATTCGTTTTGAATTACATACGCTCGCCAAATGACCCTTCTTCCCACAAGTGTGACAATTTAGATGTTTGTACTTGCACTCTTCAGATCGATGATTTTTCCAACCACAGTGCACACAGAATTTCTGCTGCTTTTTGCCTCTGCCTGCGTCGCCGTCACTACCGTCGCTGCTACTGCTTTTGAAGTTCATCCCATGTGATCTTCCGTTGCCCTTGAAACTTCCAGTGTCATAACTGCCGTTGTTTCTATTGTTGCAGTTTCGCTTTTTTCTTTGATTTGCGCTGCTTCTGTTCACGTAACTGATGTTCTCTCCTGTCCTCTTTGCAAAATCTTTGGTCTCCATTATCATTGCCTTTCTTAGTGCGTCAGAAAGAGATAGACGTTCATCTTCTTCGCACATGCGTTCAAATATTGCATTAGGAAGACTCATCACAAATTGGTTAAGTACGAATGCTTCCAAATAGACACCAAATTTACAGCTACATGCCAACTGTTTTAAACGGGCATACCATTCTGCAATTGTCTCATTTTCGCCTTTGACTGCCATATGAAACTTTTTTCGTTCTCGAAAAACAAGTGTAGGTGGTGTGTAGTGCGTTGAAAGTATTTCGCAAATTTCCTTGTATGACTTTGATACAGGTGAATCTGGACTGCATAAACTGTGTAATACACCATACGGGCCTGTTCCAATTGATTTCAACAACGTTGATTTTTTTGCATTTTCTTCACTCACACTTTGCTCGCACATGTGTATTTCAAATTTTTCTTTCCAAATTGCAAACGTTTCACTGTTTGGCACAAACTCGGGTATGCTTATCATGTGATAAAATTGTGGAGTTATAGGTGCTGCTGTAGTCATGCTGGTCATTTATTTGTTCTTCTTTAACTTTTATTTTCTTAACCTTTATTTTCCTAACTTTTATTTTCCTCGTCGCCAATTCTGTTGTGTATCAGGCCGCGTATATTTCCAGAATGTGTTACAATTCAAAATGTGTAGCTAAAGGGCACAAGATCAATGTGACCAGGTGACACTTTTACAATAATACTTAACAAGGTATCGAATACCTAACAGTTGTGTTGATCTTTTTTCTGCGTGTAACTCTTGTTCGTCAATTTAAGTAACCGTTGTAGTCCCTAAATCAATTTCAAGTCAATTGCAAAACAATTTGGTCTTACCATTAAGCAATGATACAGACATATTCAAAATGATGTTGGCTGGGGGAAATGGTCCAGTGGGCACAGAATTGGCTGAGCAAACATAAAGAAAATTAAAGAAATGGAACAAAATGCGTTAAGTATAATATAATTTATTATTAATTTGTTTTGTTTGTGTGTGCGAAAGATAAAGAAAGAAAGTGCGCGCAAATATGTGGCATGTAAATGGAGAGGAGATAAGGGCACCATGTGCTTAAAGCAAAATAAACGAAAATGTTGCAAATGCAATAAATTGAAAATACATACGTAAATACAAAGAAGTAACAACAAAAAAAAACAGAAAAAAACAAAAGCAACAACATTGAAAGAAAAAATTGAAATGAAACGAAACAAAACGAATTTTGCTGTGGCATCAAACGCGCATAATTTAATAAAGTCAAGTCGTGCCCAAAGGCAGCCTGCGCCGTAAAGTAGGCAATCACTTTATTAACAAGCCAAGCGCGCACACGCACACATACACACAGAGACGGACATACGTGTATACACATCTAGCGCAGCGGCTGACAGACAGTTCATAAAAAAGCAAACATAATAATAGCATCAAATTTGAAGATTTGCTTTGCCTGCCATGCGGCAAAATGCTTTTCAATATGACTACGGCTGTGGCGGATGTGTGTGTGTGTGTGTGTGTGTGCTTGTGTGTGTAAGGACGCGCGTTTATGTTGCCTACTTTTGTGCGCTAGCTGTTTATCAATTGCTATTGCTGCATTGGCATCGGCATTGGCAAAACGCGACGATAACATAGATATATGTGTGTGTATGTGTAGAGTAGTGTGCGTGCGCGTGCTTATATATTTAAATAACGCTTCATCATGCACGCTCTGAATGGCTCAACAATGGAGCGAGCACACAAAGCCAGTCAACATTGCGTATGTGTAATATGCAGTGTTGTTTGTTCGGCCGCCTTGGTGCTCGGAGTTTGGTGTTTGGGGTTTGGTCTTTGGGCCTTTTACTTTATTCGTTGGTTATTTTGTTCGTTTCTTTTCGTTTACCCGCCAGCCTTGTAAATAAAAATTTGATCCACTACACATTAAATTGTAGCACTGTTCTTTTCGTTGTTGTGGTTGTTATTGTTGTTGTTGTTAGCACTGGGTGAATCTTTTTTGTGGCGCTGCCTGCTGCAGCAGCATGTGATAAATTTTTGGGCTTATGATTTTATCCCTTTATTGTTGCCGCACCCCCCGAAACCGGCCCATTTCCACCCACAATTTGGGTGCCGTAGTTACCCAAGTGCGTCCTCTCTTATTTTATTTTATTTTGCTTTTTTCCTTTTCAGATTTCATTCTTGTTTGTTTGTTTGTTTGCTTTTTCTGGATTCAACGTTCAATGTTGTATGCGCTCAAGCGTGAAACTGCACTCACAGCCAGAGTGAGGAGCACATTATTTGTTAGCGAGCTGACATAAATATTAAATGAAAATGAATTCATTTTGAAATCCAAACAACAAAACGCACAGCACAATGGCAACATCAACGGCGACAGAAAAATTAAGTTTTCCCTTTTATATATACATTTATCTCTTTACCCTAACTGCTGCATTTCCATAACAACGGAAAGACAGCAACAACAAATCTGACTTAGCCGCAATACTTACGCCTACTTGGCTTATAACTTGGCCAATGTATAAGGACTTTATAGCTGTTGTAAGAATGTCAGTAAGCTTCGCACAAGACTTGTGCTTAGTAAGTGTGTAACCAATATCTTAGAGAATGATTATCTTTCTAATTTGACTGCATTACAATGCAGATCCAAAGCTAATTTGCTCCAAATATGTAAATAAATACCATTTATATATTCATTTATATACAAATGACGAGCACAGAAATGTAATTTATGTTTGTGGTTGATTGCACAGAACAATTTTCCTTGAACCATTAATATTCTATTAACTGTCTTAAAATTGTCTTCGATTTGAAAGATTTCTTAAGGCGCTTATTTGGAATTTACTGACAAGCTAGAATCAATTTTTTTTGTAATTAATGATCATTATATACTTGTATTTAGTGAAGCTGATACCAACTTTTTGTATTTTTTTTAGGTGGTAGCCCACTTAAGGTTTATTAGAATTTCTCAAAAAAAGCTGTAAACTAGTGTTCTTTTCGGGAGTGTGAATAATAATTGAATGATCTGACATGGCGAGCTCGACAACTATTCCGTTAACTATAAAATCGTCGAATCATCTATTCATACTAAGTATAATATGGGGTCTACATAGTGCCCCAATTTTTCAGAAAAGTGTATTAGAAATAATAATAATGACCAGTTGTGTGTTCTGAATTATGTATTTCGGAGACATCGTCGTAATTGCAAAAGGTACACCTTCCAACTTGCTGCGACGATGATCTAGTGAGAGCTAGAATTAATATGTTTTATAAATTTTGGGCGGTAAGCGGTATAGAAGTTATATATTTTGTCAATCTCATATTTTTTTTATGGTTTAAAAGCTATATATCTTTCTGCGGTTGTGATTTTGAATTCGAGCTGAAGAATTCATATTTATATTATTACAGCATGCATACCAACAAATTAATGTGAAATCGCTTTAACAAACACCCTATTAGCTGCTTTCCAATCTGTATAAGAAATGAAGGTATGTATTTTATTCATTCATAATAAAATATCACCATATATTCTTTCGGTGTAGCTACTTGTAATTAGATTATTGTTTTTCTTTAATACAAAAATTGGTTATTTACGACGGTTTTTCTATTCATCTTTATGCGCTGAAAGCCGATCGGTTGCAAGTTTAGACGTTGAATGTATGTGACTTTTAGGGTATAAGTATCTTCAAGCAGTCAATATAGTTACTTAATATACGAGTGAAGCTCAATTTGATTTCATGTGGTCATGCCCTGGCAAGTTGAATGCTCAATTAGTTGGCTAGCTGGCGCATAAGCCATCTGAAATGTCACTTAAATGCCATTAGCTAAAGGTTAAGTCAGAGCAGCAATACATCATCATCATTATCGTCATCGTAATCATGAACATTTTCAGTCAGAGTTTCAATCAATTCGTCAACAGGAGTCTCAACTGGGGCTATGATAACGCGCCTAAGTGAGCCCGGAAGCATTTTGTTCTGTTCATATTGACAACAACTGTGGCCTTCTATATACATATTTACAATATGTGTTTGTATGTGTGTGTGTGTGTGTGTGTGTGTGTGTGTGTGTGTGTGTGTGTGTAATTATGTGCTACATCATCTTTTATGTGCGAAACATCTATGCAATTTTTGCTTTTATTGTCAAATATACAATGCCAAGTTCGCGCTTTTGCTCAGCTGCGTTCGCCAACTCTCTCGTTTCGTCTCTCTCCCTTTCACTTACACTCTCTCTCTCTCTCTCTCTCTCTCTCTCTCTCTCTAACACACTCCTTTGTTGTTTGTGTTTAATATGGTTTTAATGCTTTCGAGCATCATCGTAAAAATTATTACATTAAATGTCAACGCAAAACATAAAAAAGAATGCATGGGAGTTGGCTGTCTGGGAAAGCAAAACAGGAAGACGTTGTGGGGCAGCGAGACAGCGAAATGTAAAGCAAAAGTAAAGCAAGAGGCGCAATGTGAGCCATCGGTTTAAGAGGGTCGTTATTATTAAATTTTACACACACACACACACATACAACCACGCGTGCCACAATAAAAGTGCGAATATATGCCCAGAAGACATGCTCGCCTTTTGCGCTCTCCCACGCTCGAACACACACACACACACACATACATATATATGTACTCGTCCTTTTCTTACGCCACTAAAATTCAATTTTTACGAGCACAATATCTGTTGCAATGGCAACACTGGCCATACACACACACACACAAGCAGTCAGATATGCAGTCAGACGGAGAGTTCTCAGTCAGCCTTCTTTAGGCGCTGACACGTTTATGCCTTTGTCTTTGGTCTGCGCTTTCATCCGCAATGATTTTCTTTTCTTTATGTGTGTGTCACACGTTATTAAATGAATTCAAGCGCAGAAAATTGCCGAGCAACACAACAGAACACAACCCAACCCAACACACCGCACCGTCAACCGTCAGGATCATCAATTGGCAAACCGGCGGCCAGTAGGTTGGCCAAGCCAGTCAACTGCTCGTAACATTGTTTGCACAAGTCCTCACCCGCTCCTTTTTGTCAATTCATAATGACAACATACCTATCAGATACAATTTTTGTTGTTGGTGCTATTATTACTCTTACTGTTTTTGCCTTCTGCTTGAGCACAAATTGAAAATTTCATAAATTGTACAATTTCACGGCCTTTATCATTCATTTTTATTGCCATTTGCAGTGCCTGACAGCTTCGACAGCTTCAGTATTTTCTGTTTTTCTGCGTGTGTGTGTGTGTGCGTTAAGTGTGCGCTTTATGGGCGTGACGTTTTGAAGCGACTGATTAACGGCTCATTAGTTTGAATTGGCCTTACGGGAATTGGGGTTGCTTCTGCACAAATATAAAACTTTCACATTCCAATTCACGCTCGATTACAATCACAGTAAAAGAAAACTTTGCACAAATCATCCCATTTTATAATAATATGCAACGGTCGATTCAGAAATGTTAGCTCTAAAACTTTGGGAAAGGTTCGATTAAATAATTCCCATGTTTTAGGAAAAATAATTATTGGTACAAGTAGAAGGTTGTTGGCTGCAAAGTGCAGTCGCTTGTTCAGTTGATGGGACCGCAGTCTAGTTTCTAAGCCGTCAAGTAGTCAAGTTGTCAAGCCACTGAATTAACAATTGTAGTTGAATCGGCACGCAAAACACCAACAGCCACAGGTGCCACACCATTTGTTTGCCATTAAATACAACAACAATACTCTATAACTCTATAATTGATAAAATCTTGTAAATATCTTCCCAGTTTCCATCTTCTAAGTTTACTACATTATTTTTAAAAATAATTTCCTTAAATTTCCTCACATATTGTTAAATGTATATACGAGAATGCAAATAGCTTCCCTATTATGAATAATTAGAAAACCACGTTGAAATTGAAGTTTAATAAATAATTAACCAATATGGTATTCCTTAGAAAAAATGGGACATCTGGCAATGTGAGCGCTCTAAAGAGAGGGGCAGAAAAGCGCACCCTTGCAACATGCGATACAATTATTAATATTATATTTAAATGAACAATATTGAAATACTACCAAATGGAACTCCGAATATTCTGAACACATTCTTCTAAACATTTTACCTTAATTTTACATGAGATGTTTATATTTTTTATGTTTATTCCCAAAGGTATACTCTGAACCTTTCATTTATATCAAATAAACTAAGTTCAATTAAAAATGTAATGTCGCTGCCAAATTAAAAAGTTAGGGAAATGATTTTTGGCGGCAAAGTATGTAAATCTGATGATTAAAAAGGAATCTTTACTTATGTATATGTATAGCTGCAACAAAAACGATCCTTTTGCAAATCAACAAACTAAACCAATTCATTGTGTTTAGTTTGAAAACTAGTGCAATGAATGCTGCAATGGGGCTGCCATTATTCGGATTTGCAATTAAAATGAAACTAACATATTTATATTTAATTATACGTGTTTGCAAAACCAAAAAGCTGGACTTCTTATTTTTGGAAATCGCTGCAAGCTAAAAAAAATAATAAATTATTCTACATAGAGGTGCGGCTGGCTTTAAATAAGCGTGGGAAGTTTCTAATAACAATATGAATTAGCCGTGCAAGTTGAGCTTTCAAAAAGGATATAGTTATGCCAAAAATGAAAAGTATTGCCGCTATAAAGAAAAGGCCAAGTTAGCAGAGGAAGAGGTGGAAGAACTACAACAAAAGCAAGAGCAGAATGTGTCAAGCAGCAAGTGGGCAAGTGCAAATGCTGCACTAACTACTTCCGGCCTGGGTGTGGCTTGTTGTGTGTATTTGCACAGGCCAAATGCGTAGCATACTTTTGAGCGCTGTCGCCCATTTAGCACGTTTGCTCCGGTTGACACGACTTCTGTGTTCTCACAGCTTATTACCAAGCGCCCAAGCTTTATTGTTGCTGCTTTTGTCATTTCCATGCACAAAGGCACAAGTACATACAGGCACAAAACTGACAGACACACACACACACTCACACACGCACACAAATATAGAACGCCTTCATGAAATGTAACTAATGAGGCGTATAATCATTGTTGTGTCAACACAGTTTTGCTGCTTTCGACAAACGACACACACACTCACACTCACACTCTTAGATTAATACACACTCATACGTGTACACACACTGACACAACGCAGCAGACCTGCAAGCAACACGTTCTCTTGCATGCAGCATACTTTTTTGGGACACAAGAAATCTTCTTTCGCATGTCAATATAAATAAGCGATGCCGCCGCCGTCAGCTGCCAGCACCCCCTCTCATACGCTCTCATACCCTCTCACCACCACAGCCATACTTCAGCTCTGTCATCTGCCCACAGCATGGGTGCTATGCAGTAGTGTTGAGTGTGTGTTGAAACTTTAGAGCAAGTTCTTTTTTGCCAAAGTGGCATGGGACTGAGGCGTAAAGTAGAAAAAAATTCATCATCATCCCCAGCAACAATATCATCATCCTGGTTGTCGTTTCATTGTGTCGTTGATTGTTTGGCTGGTCTGTGCGTAGAGTGGCCCCACGGTGTGGGTGGCACACACACACACACACACACCCCATAAGCTTGTGAACAAAAGACTGGAGGAGCCAGCCAGCATCATGTAGGAAATAAGCAATTTGAGAGATCATTAAAAAGTTGAAGCGACAAAAAAAGAAAAAACAAGTCCAAAAAATGATGAAGAAATAAAAACGACATCAGCGCTGAAAGACATTAAATGCCTCACGCATACACACACCAACACAAGCAGCAACACAAACACACACACACACACACACACAACAAGCACAGCATGCCTATCTTTTAGCATCTGTTAAATGCGTCAGACGGCACTCTACGAGTACGAGCATGTGATTGTGTTCTCCCTCAATCATTAAACCGATTTCAAAGTTTTTTTATGTGAGCGCACCTAGGCGTTAGAGACACCGACTTTTTCAATTGCTTTCTTTTGTCGGTATTGTCAAAAATTAGTTGTGTGTGTTTAAGCCATAATCGCTCCTTCTCAGCCTTTCTTTTTATCCTTGTCTTGCCTTGGATTACAAGGTTCATCTATTCTTTCTCAATCGACGAATACAAATAATTTAAAACGTGTTTCAATATTGGGAGTATTCGAAAATTTTGCTAAGGCCAAAAATAGTTTTACAAGGGGAAACGAGGACAGTCAAAGATAAATTAATAAATGGAGTGCTAGCATTATTTAAGTAAAAACCTACTTAGAATGCTGATCCCAGAGATAGGAATTTGGAAGGCAGTCGCAATGCAAAATCAAGTTCGATTGCCCATCCTAAAAATATAATAAAACAAGAGAGGACGAGCAAGTGCGACAGTTAAATACCCTATGCACACTCGCACTAAACTAATATACCCTTTTATCCTTTGGGTGCAGGGTATGCAGAGATATCAATGAATAAAATACCGACAAAAACACGGTCGTCTGGGGAGTCGTGTTAATAAAAGTAAAAATATAAATGAATTTAAAAAAATTATAAATAATAATGGCTGCGAAATTCAGCTTATTTATATAAAACTACACAAACCCTATGTAGAAAAGCGAAAAAAAATCACAGGCCTCACTCAAAGTTGGTATTTTATTTCGTACTATAACAAGAGCAAATTACAACATGTTATCGGATCAACGACTATCTACAACACCACTAACCATACAACATATGTTGTGACAACACTTAACGCTGTAAAACTTCTGGTTATCCTATTACAACACTGGTTATCCTATGCAACACTTTTGAAGAAGAGGCAACGCTAACACTGGATGATATTGCAAAATTGTGAGGCCGAGTTAGAGCTGGAGAAACATCGATGCTTACCCACATCGATGTTTCGATGTTTTTTGGGGAAGAACATCGATTTATCGAACTTCTATTAACGAATTTTTAAAAATGTATTATTGATTTTTAAACATAGGGAACTTCATTTTGATTTGTCATATTATTTAAAAAGCTAAGGTTTTGTATTAATTAGAAACAAACCATATTATCAGAAATTCAATGAATATAACAAAAACCAAAGAATGTATAACATAACAAAATAAAATTTATTGGTGGGCAAATAGGAAAGAACATCGAACATCGGAAATAAAATATCGATGTCTAAAAAAAAAAGATCGTAACTGCGATGTATCGATATTACATCGATGTTTTGTCCAGCACTGGGCTGAGTACAGCTGTGTACAACTTTTTTCTGCAAATTGCTAATAATTTCAAGAAATATTTTTCAAAATGCATCGCAAAAGTAGTAATATATTAAGGGATAATGCAAACATTGAGGAAGATATGGCATTCATTGATGGTATACTGGCTGCAAAGGGATTTACGGCCGAGCCGGAGGTTACTCCGTTGCTGTTGAGCCTTGCCTACAGTAAGCAATATTTTGTCTGTGTATCATTCCTGCAACTAAGACCAACTATTACTATATAGCCATGATGAAAGATAAGCTGCTGGCGGCCAAGCTCACTGTCGACATGCAAAATAAATCGGTTATTGAATTGGAAGATGTCATATTATCCCAATTAGGAACGGCAGAGGTTGCTGCAAAGACTCCGGCCGACCAGGCCGCAATTGCCTTCGCGAACTTATCAGTGGAAGAAAAGAATGACCCACCAACAGAGATATAAAGATTCTACTTGACCTATTTATAATGGATCTCAGCACCGGTTCCACAAAATATATTTCCAAGTATTAAGGCCAAGCAAGGCCCCATAAGACAAATAACAAGAACAATAATCAATAAAATGCATATAAACATTAATTAAAGAATGTTGAAGATCAGATTGATAGCAGAAAACGATCAGTCTTCAAGAATAAATTAAACACAACTTCTACACGCATACTGCCAAGGCTTTATTTTAAAGAAAAAAAAACAATAGTTTATTCGCCTTTTTATTTGTTATACATATGTAACAAAACAATATGAATATATTGCTCTAATTGACGAGTAAGCAAATACCTCGAGAACGTAATTGTTATTAAAATGGTTTATGTAATAATTTTAAGCTAGAAATCGAAAACGTCCTTTGTTTGAATAGTAAGTTTTGTGGAACGTGTCTTAAGTGAAAAATTGTAAGACCTCAAGAATTCGAAAATCAGAAATGGCAAGGAACATTTATTTTTCTGTCTTCAACACACTTAAAGATTTTTATCATGTTGTTAATCTGTATTTGTAGTATATATGTAAGACAGTTTGTCCTGACTGACTGATTGGCGATCAACGCACAGCCCAAACGGTAAGAGCTAGGAAGCAGAAATTTGGACAAAAGTTGTGTTTTATGGTGTAGGTGAGCACTAAGAAGGTATTTCGGTAGATTCGAGCTCCAAGTAGGGGAAAACGACCTCCAAAGTTTGTATGAAAAATCCGCATTTCCAAAACTCAACTTCATATTTAGGTTTTATAATCTGTAAAAGAATTCAAAATTAATATTAACTCTTTCAAATGAAAAGTTTGTGTTATAAATTTTGTCCGATTGATCAAATTTGCGTAATGTAATCTACAACTTTGGATTCAAGGATTTTCAAAATATACGGGTTTCGCTTTACAACAAACATAAAATGCATATCAAACAGTTGGGGACAACTTAGTATACACACATACATACACACGTAGGCAAGCAGCTGTTCATGTAGTTGCGTGCAAACAATTGAAATAGCCAAAGCAAAATGTGAGACGTACATATGTACATATGCATGCGTCAATGTACATATGTACACATGTATGTATGTATGTATTTGTAGTACATACTCAACATAACTAGAGCCAATTGCATAAAATAATTTTGAAAATAAATACTATACATAAATCGAATTTTTCTTTACTCTGTACACTAAAAATAACAAAAATTAACGAATAATTTAGGACAACGGACTACAAGGGCGTACATACACACATATGTATGTATGTATGTATATGTTTGTATATACACACATATGTATGTACATATATAGTGGACCATCGAGCACTGTTGTTTAATAATAATAAATAGTGTTCTATGGATTTAAGTCAGAAATTACATTTTTAAAACGAAAAGCAACAACGGCAACTGCAATTCATTGGCACGCTCTTATTCTTTCGTTCACATTTTTTGATCATCTACATACATATGTATGTATGTACAAGTATGTATGTACGCCTTTTAATTGCAAAGGCAAGATGCGAAAAGTTTACAGTTACCGTTGCTAGGCAACGAATGAGTAAGAGGTAGTAAAGCAGAAACCGAATAATGGAGCTACGCATATTCTGCTTCGCATTGCGGGCAGATGTATGTACATATGTGCATATCTATAAGAGTTCTAATTGATCTTAATAAATTATGTATAAGATGTTATTATTTAAATCTTCCGTTAATGGCACACAAACATTCGATGTATCGATATCGATAGTATCGGTGGATTCAACTATCGAAAGTTTTACTATATCAAATTGAGATGAGCACTGACAATGTGCTTTTTGTTCGTGGCTGCAGCTACCATACCAAATGAGGATTTACTTGTATGAAGTATTTTTAAATAAATGAAAATTAAATGTGAAGAACTATCATATCAAAATGATGGATTGTTATATGTATATGTAAGTCACAGCTGTGTGTAAAAGGTGTTATGTGATTTAAAAGTGCCTCTTTTTGTACACCTTCATCTTTCGAAGCAACGCTATTTTGTAGATAAGCGGCGTCCCAGGAACATAAAAAAATAATGGTTGAAGATATTTAAAAAAAAAGCACCATAACGTACGTAAAGAAATAGTTGGAACATGTCGATGAATCTGAGCGTGTATTAATAACTTATAAAACTAACTAGAATCCCTTTTGTATTTTAGATCGATTTGTCCCGTCATGTTGATAAAGAATATTTACACTTTATGGGGTCGGCAATGCTTCCTGCTACCTGTTATCTATTTTGCAGAAAGTAAACTTCTATTAAAAAAGAAAAACATTTACGGAAAGATCTCGGCGGAATGGAAATCTATTTTATACTTAACTTACTCCAAAAAACAGGTATAGTTTTCTTTAGTATGAAATACTTGTACCTCAGCATTACCTCCTGGCTTAGCAGGCCCAACTTTTAGAAATTAGCTTACCTCGAACCGACATCAGAGCTCAGCCATGTCGTGTGTTCCTTAATTTCAAATTCAATTTCATGTGAAATTTGCGCCAGTAGCGGCAACTGCCACGGAAATAGACTTAATTAACATGAATGTTATGACAGTAAAATGTGAAAAACGAAAGCCTTAAATGTCTGAGTTGGCCCTGGAAATATGCATTTGAACGCACTGCCACTCATCGCTCGAAGCCTTTGTCAAAAAGTTTGTCTCGACTCGGCTTGACTCGAGTCGAGTTTTGATTCAGTGCTTGTGCAAAACCCCGAACTCGCACAAGCACACAAAATATACATACATATATATTTACTTATATACATTTATATACATATGTACGAGTATATACGTACGTACGTATGTATGTGTATATAGTAAGTTCGTAGGGCTGGGTTGGGGCAATGGCAGCAGTCACAATTACAGTTCAACTGACTGAGAGTCTGCCTAAGACTTTGCGTCAACAGCAGCCGCAACAGTCGAAGCAGCAGCCAACAATGCTAAAATACTTCTTTCCACAAGCGACAGCAACAACAACAGCAACGACATCGGCAACAACAAAGGCACAAATTTTGTTAGTGGTTTTTGCCGAAGCGTGCCTTGCATTTGCAACGTCTGCTGCACTTTTTTGCGTCGCCATTTGTCCAACATCACTCGGAAAGTCGCCGTCACCGTCGCACAGTGGGCGAATTTCAATGTAGCGTGAACAGACGAGTATAGGTAATAGTGTCAAATGCCGAAACTGGAGGATTTATTCTCCATTAGGGTAAGGTAGTTTAAGAGCTGCAGTGTTTCCAGTAAGTTAGTTAGTAAGTTCTATGGCTTACAACATTTTCAAATGAAACTCGTTTAGTAATCGATTTCTCACATATTTCCTGTTTATTGCCAATTCACAAAATCTCGAATAATTGAAATCGAATTTCAATTACATAAGATTGAAATTTATAATACTAATTTCATAATTCGGCAGATGAACAATTAAAATTGTTGTCATGTGATTTCATTGTACATTCATTTATGAACCGATTTGGGACGTTATACTTGTACTTACATAAATATATACAAACATTTTTTGTATACGTTATAAGTGTTTCAGATTGGGACTTTGCTTCTTACAAATTCTGCAGTGTGACCATACCAGGCTTCAGCAAATGCGGTTACACAAATTTAAAAACGAGACCAACTTGATGAAGCAACACATAAAAATTTGTGAACTGCACGGTCGAAGGAAATCGCAGATTATAATTAACAAGAGTATTTGAATAAGCAAGTATATTTCATAAATATGGATATGGATCCATCAACCTTTCCTATATGTAGAAAACTAAATCAATTGCGGGAAGACAATTTTATTCTTGAGCTCTAGTGCAAAAAACGAAACTCCTTAAGTTCTGTGACATCGATGAACTTTTACGAACGATTTGCTCACCAAACACTGTGAAAATCTTTAGAGTCTTGCCCGACAGCCCTAAATGTGGACTTTGAAGTGCTTTCTTTGTTGTTATACTTGTACCTTCTTCCACTGTGCATCGCCGCCGTCATTGTTTTAGTTTTATTTTTCTTTGAAATAGTATTTGCATTTCACTCTGGCCCGTCGCTTACCCAACACTCTGCTCTAGTTAGCGACTTTTCGCTCCACTTTAAATGTCATTTGCTGAGTTTGTCGGCGCGAGCGCCGGCATCCGCGTCCCGTGCACGTCAGCATCAGGTTCGGTAGTCGTCATCAACTTGCAGTCAAAGCCGCCGACGTCGACGTTATCGTCATTATTGTTGGACCGCCTTTAAGTAAATTAATATAACGCTGTTATGCGTGTCCAGCATCAGCAGCGGCAGCAGCTGCGACAGCTACAGCCGCAACAGCTGCAGGACCTGGTCCCAAGGACCAACAGCCAGCCATTGTGTTTACTCATGCACATTTTCCGTGCTCACTGACGACATTCTGCGGTTGCCGTAGCCGTTGCCGTACATACTTGTTTTTATAATTGTTGCTGTTGTTGTGGCTGTTTTGGTCGCCTTTGTTCTAGTCGGGTGCACAGTAGCTGAAATTTTTCGTAACAAGATTTGCTTTTGATTTTGATTTCTGGCTGTGCAGCGAACAATGTACAATGCACAGGACAACTGGACAACTGGACAGCTGGACAACAGGACAACTGGGCCGACCGACCACGGACAATATCGTCAAGTCAAAGTGTGGCAAGAGCGCAGCGTTGCAACAGCGTTCGTTGTTTGTAAACAACTTTCTTTGTGCAGCAGCTCAGCTCAGTCGCATTCCAGAGGCACTTGAGCCAATTAGGATTTATGCCTCAGTGGATTTGCTGCTCGCTGCTGACTGCTGGCTGCTGGTTGCTGTTGGACGTCATTCGCCCACTTGCTTTGTCGCCTGTCACTTTTTCGCGCTGCTGGCTTTCTCTTAACATTTTCCAAAGTTCAATTGCAAATTGCCAACTCTCGAGTACGCCAAATATCGTTCAAAACAAAAATGTGGCACAGTACGAAAAGTGGAACTCTTTTTCGTTTGCTTTTAACTCGATTCGATCAATTTTAGCAACTTACAATCAAGCAAGTCAAATCAATTCAAATTTTTAACGAACTAATCTTTGATGGAGTGTACATTATTTAGCACTCGTGGGTAACACAATTATTAGATTTCGATTCAAGTTGATGTAAAGCGAACAAATCCAATAATAAAAAGAAGATATTACTTTTTTTTAATGCATAGTATGTACAAATGAATTCCAATTGCAACCGTTTTTTTTTTTATACAATACTTCATCATCATCATAGTATTCTAAAGCTTGTCTTATTATTTTTTAAATTTAAAAATGAACTCCAATTGCCACCGGGTTGTTTTAAATAATATCGCTAGACTTCTATTAATTAAAAGTAGTAGTATTCATGCCATTCAAAAGTTATTAAGACACACTTTCATAATCAATTGTTTGATTCAGGAAGGACCCTGAAGAGCCGTTGTGATTGGGGTTTATATTTTGGAATTCTCCAGCATGGTTAAATAAACAAACAGACTTACTTTTTCGACAAAAAATTGATATCACAAATATCGTGATCATAAGAGCACCAACTAGTTTTGATTTTTTAAAATTTTAAATGATTTTTCCGACGTTACTGTTTTTGTTACTATAAGTAAAAAGTGCAAGGTTTTCTCCTTATTAAAAAATTAAAAGAAAAAATTTGACGCAAAATCATAGCTTTTGACATTTTAAAACTAATCACATTCAAAAAATTACAATAAATTCCACTAATCATACATATAAATATAAATTCATGGATGCATATATATTCAAGGATGCAAAACAAAATGAGAATAGTACATTTTTATATACACTCAGCTCTTTTGCTTCAACTTTTAATTCCAATGAAATACAAGTAGGTTTAAAATTTGACAAATGATTTGTTGTGTATGATAAGTTTGAATGAATTATTAGAGATAGGAATAGTGCATTCGATACTCACAAAAGTGTCTTAGTAATTTTAAAAGTCGAGCTTCATATTATCATAAGCCTTTTAAGCCTTTACACAGGCTGTCCCAAACTATGCATAATGATGTTAGAGCTTTCTGATTAATATGTTGACCTTTGTCTCTGTTTCGATCGCAATCGTGCCGTGACATGAAGATGTATGCACAAATACGTTGCCAATATCCATCAACTTATTCACCCAATTTTAACAGTATTTTATTCTATGCCCTAGAAGAGCTCCTACTCCTTCGCCTCTCCACCATGGCTTCCTTCACCGTTCAGCTATTTTATTATGCTAAAAACTCTAGGGCCAAAGTGTGTGTTATATGCATAATCCACTAACGAAAATTGAGCACGAATTTATTACGAGTATATGTTTTTGGAGCGCAGCAGAACTGTGTGATTGTAGAACTTTGGGACAGTGGTGGGGGAGCTCCAATGTCCCAGACGTGTCGAGGGGCAGGTAGGGTAGGCCTAGCCTGGCTGGGGCAACAAAACATAATGAATTATGCAAGACATTCAGGCCGACTTCCATGTCCATGCTCCCACACACATAGACACAAACACATTAGACGCATAGCCATAGATACAAGGCAACGGCCGTATCAATAATTCAGCAGCAGCAGCAGCAGCAACAAACGAGAGGGCCAACAACAACAACAACAACAGCATGACAGAAATGGAAAAAAAGCAACAGCAAACAACAAACAGGACTCCACTGACTTGATGAATTATAGAAGTAAATCTGAATTGATATATAACAATATAACCATACACAAATAAAACGAAAACAACAACAGCAGCAAACACACATGACACCTAAGCAAGTGCTGTCAGCCGAAATGATTGGAAAGGGGGTAGATGTCGGGCCAATTCTGTTGCCTGCCCGAGTAAATTTATCACAACTTTTCGGTTATTATGACCAAATAAAATGCGCGCCATATGAAGTGTAATATTTCATCACGGGTTGGCAGAAAGACGGCCAAACAGACAAACATGCAGACAGGTAAATGGCAAATATGTTAGAGTACACACACACACACACACACAAAATAAATAAATAGATTTATTACACAAGTAGAGCATGTATGCGTGGGTGCATTTGAGTGTGTGGGTGCATGTGCTGAGCATAATTTATGCCCTGGAATATTGAATTAATTTATTTTGCTTTATCAATATTTGAGCAAACACCCGAGACCCAAGCGACTAATGAGCACCAGTTGGGCACCAGCTATCCAAAGCAGCTCAAGAACCACCTACTTATAAGCAACTTATCATCAATTCATGAAGCTTGCCAGTCTAATGAGTCAAGTGATGCCACTTACCGCCTTTTTACAAAATCCTTTGCCAATCCAATACCATGCCAACGGCTCGTGCCCACTCATCATATAACTGCTCATAAATATATGGAAAACAGCAAGAGCATCAGATTTCAAATAAAATTGCCCTTCAATGTGTGCAAGTGCATGTAAATCTGATTTAATAAAAAAGCTGTGTGGACCCAATTAACAGTTTTTACTTGTATTAAACAGGGTACACTAAGTAGTGTCGTACGAGTGCATGTAACTCCCAGAAGGAGGGGTGGCAGGTCGCACAAAGTGTATATTTTCATGATCTGTACGACAAAACTAATAGCAATAGCCATGCCCCTGCACCATAACCAAAATCTGGAGACCGGGAGCTACAAATAAACCGGAACACTAGTCGATATAATGCGAGGCTGTGAATTGCCAGGCCCCTCCGCACAGCTCGCCCAATTCAATTAAAAATTAAAAAACAAAAACCGTTTGTCTGAACGCAAGAATCTTGAAGACAACAAGTTTAGTCTAAGAAATTACAAGCTTATATTTTTGCTCAATACACCCCTTTTTCTCTGTATATTAGTGATTTTTTATAGCTCCTTCAATTATTGGTATATTTGCCAATTTGGGTATTTAAGAGTTATGCTCCAATCCGGCATTCCATTCTTGTTTCAATTGACATTTTCAAACGCAACAGCTTATAAGAAATTTCTAAAACTTTTGATTAATTAAATTATGAAATGAAATAATTCAGGAATTACCGAATATTCCACAATAAAAAGGATTTCTTATTTTATTATTTCTCTTTTATTTATCAATACGCAGCATATATGTATTTGCAATTTTTCACGTCATGGGTGTAAATTTTGTATATAATGGAATTTAATTTGTTGTTTGTAAAGAAATACATCAATGCTTTTTTCAACATTAGGCGACCAAAGAAAACTTTAACGAAATCTCTTTCATTTTTATAGCCTGTACCCAAAGGGTGAAAGGCTATACTAGTTTTGTGCGCATGTATGTAACACACAGAAGGAGGCGTGGCAGACCCCACAAAGTATATATATTCTTGATCAGGATGAGAAGCCGAGTCGATATAGCCTTGTCCGTCCGTCCGTCTGTCCGTCTGTCCGTCTGTCTGTCCGTCTGTCCGTATGAACGCAAGGATCTCAGAAAGTATAAGAGCTAGAATAACCAAACTTGGTTTCCATATTCTCCTAAGACCGAGAAAGTACGAGTTTGAGTTTTTTTTCGATGCACCCCCCCACTCCCCCGCAATTCGTGTTTTTTCTTATAACTTGCGTAATTCTCGGAATTTTGAAATCAATTTTGGTAGGTACATCCAGTTAGTACTAATGTGTCCGTGTGCCAAATTTCATCATGATAGGTCAATTCTGAAGAAAGTTATAGCCATAAGTAAAATCGCTGCTCATGCGCTGCCTCTGTCGGCAGCGCTGCCCGCAGCTGTTGTTGTTGTTGCTGCTTTGGTTCAACTTTGTGCTGCATACATACACGCATATAAACACGCATAGGTACGTGATGTAAATGTATGCTGTTAAAACTAAACATAAACATATATTCTAATTTAATTTAATTAATTAATTCATTAATTTTTTTTAATAATTTAATTTTTTTTTTAAATTTTTTTTTTTTAATTTTTCTTTTTTTGTGGAGAGTACAGGCTATTTTACTGTCGGGCTTGCTCGACTGTAGCGTTCTATCTTGTTTTTTTTTTTTTTCACTGTACATGAATTTGTTGGCTTTGGGCTAAGTAGCTTCGGTAACTGTGAGCTGGAAAAAGTAGCTAACAACCAACTGCGATTCAAGTTCCCAGTCACTTTCTTCAGATCAAGTGCACAAAAGTAGCTTAAGTGCAATAAGCACTTTACTGAAAGGTGATAGAAATCCTGGGGAAAAGCGAGAAGCGCATAGAGAGGCCCAAAGTTTCTGTGCCGTGTGGCAATGAGTGAGTAATACAGTAACATGCTAGTACGTGTGCGATGCATCATGCGGCTGCTCTTTCTATCCGTAATCCTCAAGTAAAGAGTGAGCCAAAAAAGAGCTTGAAAATAAAACTAAATTAAGAAAGAAATGCGTTGCAAAATTGAAACTTTTCCCAATAAAACAAAAAGAAAAAGAAAAGTGTTGAAATGCACAACAAGGTTGCTACAATTTTTGTAGAAAATATCCTTCAGTTTTCAATAAATACTAAACTTCTATACGTTTATAAGAAATCAACTTTCAACCATGAATACAATATACTGTATAGAAAATGTGCGGTTTCAATAAAAATACATTGAAAAGCAATGAATATTTGGAAAATGAAGAATACAAGTATAAGTATTCTATTTATTAATTTTGTAACAAATGTTTGCGAATCTGGTCGAATATTTATTGTCAAAAACACTAAAGCTTTTTAATAAAATAGTTTAATAACTTCTAATGGAACAAAAACTAATATGAGCCTTCAAATGAACATCAGAAACTAAGCACAATTGCTATAAAATGCAAATGGCACTTATCTAAAAGGCCAAGAAAATCACTGTCTTTATATCATGGTGCTTAAGAAATACACTTATAGAAATATGTAATGCTGAAACAATATGATTTCGTATTACTGTTTTATATTTTTCGTTCGTTTAAGCCTCCTTCCAAAAGTCTCTTTACATTATTGTTAATTGTGTAGAATTTGTTAGTATTATATAGCTTTTGGTGTGCCAATTTCCAAGTAGAATTTTGAAATATGTAAATGTTGTTTTGGAATTGTTTCTCCCTTTTGGTGTTCGACTTGTGTAAATTTCAGCTTCCCACCTCTTGCCGTTTGGGTTGTGCGTTGATCTCCAATCAGTCAGTCAACCAGGACAAACTGTTTTATATATACTTGTACAGATATTAGAGTGTACCTGTGTTTGTCAACATATAGCTATATATTTGTTTTTCAAGGCTTTTCATATCTCATGATATCTTAATTAGATCGCGCGATCAATCAACTATCGAAAGTAACCCTGGGTTATATATTTCAACTCTGTTTACAATTTTACAATGGCGCAGCGAACTTTTGTCCCTCTTTTTGAATAGTGAAGGGCGTACAGCACAAAAGTAATAAAGGATTAAAAATAAACTCATTTTGCCGAGGAATAATTAGTGTCTTTATAGTATACTCCAAGTTTCGTCACCATAGGGGTCGGAGCCGCTTCTGATACTTGCGATAGATTAAGATAGTCCTCACATACCCTTATACGCTTTCAGTAGAAGACTTCAAAATTAATTTCTAGCCCGAAGTTATAGTGGAGGGGGTAGAATGTTTCAACTCTTTGAACGTTTTAGAAGAGTAATATGAAGTACATCCAGTCAAAATGCACATCAGTTTGCGAGTGCTGATAGTTGCGGCAAACAAACTTCTTATGCAACAAGTCACAAACATCAGCTGTGGCATGACGGCTTCTCAGACCTTGGCTGCCATTTCGACAACTTGGCTGTAACTTATACAAGTACAAGTAGTATACCACAATAATCCATGCCCACTATATCGATTCTCAGCAATGCTGCGCTTATTCAATTAGCTGGCAAGCCATGCAGAGTCCATGATCCCGGTTGCAGTTTGCGGGCTGTCTTTGGTCGTTGGTCGGTTATTGGTTGTTGGTTGTACCATAGGTTGTAGGATACTGTTACAGCAGGCATACTCGTGCGAGTCCGCCCAACTGTCAATGGCGAGAGTGCACCCGAATTAAGCTACTTAAACAATAATTGACTTGAACAAACTGCATTTGTTGCGCATTTATCTTGGCTGCCGTTTCTTGGCCCGTGTCGGTTATTTGCAGAGCAACCAGTTGGGTGAGGACCTCACCACCACCAGTCCCCAGTCGCCAACGAAATCAGGCAGGCAGCCATCCAGTCAGCCAGTCAGCCAGCTCCTCGTTAAGCTTAAGTCCCACAAAAGATAAAAAGTAAACTTTCCCAGCAAGTCAGCCTGGCGTCGTCGTCGTCGTCGTCCTCATCCGCAACCTCGTCCGCGTCGTTGAAGTGCGTTAGGTTTTGTTTACTCGCGCGGCATTGGCAGCAGCAGCGTGTATGTGGCTGGAGGCAGGGGCCAGCCACAGCTGCCAGCCACTTACAAGCAACAGCAAACCAAGTGGGTAACTACACTTGGCCGAAATTGTTGTTTTTTTAATTGCTCCAAAGGCACACATATATAGTATGTATTTAAAAGCTAGTATAAATAAATAAATCTGAAATAAGAAATACATGTTTAATTAACAACCATAGTCATCATTCGTGATACTTGATAAAATGCCTTATTAGTGGCTTGGGATTTATGGCGCTATTTTTTTATTTCTTTTGACTTTACATTTCACATTTACTTGTATGTTATACTCGCGATAGCTTGAAAGATGAGATGAAAGAGGCTGGGAATGTTTCATTCAAAGTTGTTTAAATAATTTCTGTTTTTAGAACTTAACAATTATAGAATAGTGCCGGTTAGCTATATCCAACGTAAAACAACAGACCTCAATTAAATATAAAGCCTCTTTCATATTAATTTTTAACGAAAAGTATACTCAAAACTAGTAGGAACTAAAAAGGCTTAACTAAATATAGTTTACCTTCTCCAATACTGCTAACAAATTTAAACTGTTTGAATGTAATTTTGAACATAAAGCTATTGAAATCTATTGGATTAATTGTAGGAATATCATTCGAGCTTGTTGTAGGAAGATATTGGAGGTTAATACCTTCATACCTTTACTAAATTGGGTCACTAAACTAGAACGTTTGCTTTAAAAAAATGGTTGATTATTATTTAGAATTGCATTTTTAATTTTTAATAATATTATTATTATTTTCTTTTTCTTCTCTAATAATTTTTTGTTTCAATTTTTATTATAAACTTGATAAAAATAAAACTAACTAATATATGTAAAACTCTGTTTAATGCCTGAGTTCTTAAAAGGATTGGCTCCACTTGTTGTACTAGAAAGTAATTACCAAAAAATAAATGACTTCATTTATTTGTTTTGATAATTTTAGCATTTCTCTTTATTAAATATTTATTATTTCTGTTTTTATCTCTTTTTTATTATTTGTTTATTCAAATGATTGTTTTGCTTGAATTTAATATCTCCAAACTTGTTAATCTATTAGTTAGTTGTAACCAATTTTCAACATTTAAATTTCTGTTTTTTTCAAAGTGCAGCAAGACTGTTGCTGCTGGGGACTGAAGCTGCTGGGCTCCGTAGCTGCTGCTCCATCAAATTGCAATATCCGCGGCATCAAGTGCTTGGCATCGGCATCAACATCGATATCGATGTGCCTGCTGCTCCTCTTGATGTCCTTGTGCGTGTTTGTGCGTGAGTGTGTGTGTGTGGGTTTGTGTATGCCAGATTAATGCATTTTAGCCTGGTAGCTCATTGCGTCAGCTTGTGTGCGAGTGTACGGGTGTACTGGTGTGTGGGTGAATTTATGTGTGTGTGTGTGTGTGTGTATGCGTCTTAAGACTTTGGTTTCACTTAAAATGAGCATCACCGACTTTCTCGCTGCCGTTGCCTCCATGACGCCCAAGAAACGTCTCGTAACCGCAGGCGCTCCAAGCACTTTACATATCCTTGCATACTCGTATCCATAGTTTTTGCTTGACTCCATTTGCGCAAACCGTCGCTGACTTGTTACTGTTGTTTAAAACTATACTACTACGAGTATATACTTTTGCAAACTCATTGAGTGGTGGCACTGGAAAAGTCTGAGTGTTGGTGGTAGCATGCAAGGGGGGGAGAGGGTTCGGTTTTCCAAGGGCTCGACTTGAAACTGCACACGTTTGATTGATCGGCGTTCATTCATCAGACTTAAACAGTTTCAAACTGTTGGATGTGTTTGTACTTGTATGTACTATGCTATACGATATACGAACGGGTATATGCGCTTGTGCGTGTATCCGTGTATGCGTGTATGCGTGTGGGTGTGTGCGTATATGGGTGTGTTCATTATTTACAGCTCTAACATAATTTACCGTTTGATGAGGTTTAATTGTAGCTAAAATTGTTGAGTTGATTGATTGCATGGCAATTGATGCTGACGCGCACAAATTAAATATGTACATACGAGTATGCAAGCTCTCAACCTAAGCACAAACACACATAAATACACATAAATATACAAACATACAATATGTGTATGCATGTGTGTGAGTGTGTGTGCGACTGCTCGGATATTTATTCATAGCACTTTTGTAAAACTATTCTTTTATTACTGTTCGGTTAAGTATTGAGGAATGAAATCACATTTTGCTTTACAAAAACTAATTGCCCTTAACGAATTCGCACAATTTATGCAACCATTGAAGAGGGAATAATGTGCAATCATTTAATATGTATTTGTACACTTAATCTACTAGGTATATTAGATATAATAAGTACATTTAGTTACCTAACACAGGCACTTTCTCACAGGAGAACCTGAGCCTAACTGCCGCGAATGCGGGGAATTCTGTCAATTGAACATCTATTTGATAATTCCACAATTCTAAAATTAGCACTTTTGGGGAATCTAAGCCATCCAGCCTATTGGTACACCTTACAAGTCAAAATACTGAACAAATTATACAATTTCTTAAGAAATGTAATCATTTCCATCCAACCTAACCTAATCTTTTCCATAAACTGTGAATATCTACAATTTAAAAGTGGAGTCGATTGCTAGCACTTCTAATTTGTAATTAGTTTTTAATTTTTTATTATAATAATAATAATATTTGCTATACATAATAGCAACTAATGTAAATAACAGGAAATGTTCTATTTTATTTAAGTATTTTAATTTTAATGTAATCTTGCTTTTTCTTTATGTTTTATTGGCATGTCTTCGTTTTATTTTTATTTTTTGTTAGGTACTATAACGTCTCTGATTACTCTGTGCTGTAATCGGAGCATAGCTTTCCATTTGGCAAATAAAATCCCATCACCGAGTTGGATTCGTTATTAGATATTATTATAATTTGTATAGGCTTTTTTATTCCTTAATTTTATTAAGTTTAAGTCCTCTATTGCATTGCAGTTTTCTTAAAAAGATTCTTAAAAGCCAATCTTTAAAATCAAATGAGAGAAAAGTGGGCCGAGTGCTAGCGTCGTCGAATGCTAAACTCCATGTGCATACCAATTATAGTATATAGTATTATACATATATAATTTGGCTTAAAGTGCGTACAGTAGCGACTGGCAGAGCATGGACAGGTGTTACATTCTCAGCTATTGAGATAAACCGTGCCAAATTTGTTCATAAAAATCCTTTTCTTTTGTCAAAATGATCTTTAAGTCTTCAACACGAGTATAGTCTGCTTTTTATGCGATATCTTACTCCAGCGGTCTTCCAACATTTCTAATAGAAGACCTTATATGTACTTAGATCTCAAAACAGATATTTTTTTCACCTTTGACATCACCTTTTGAGAAATGAAATAGAACTTTTTTCTTCGCTAAATAAGGACGTACATCTGTGTACATCCCAAAAAAAACAGTGGCCATAACACTGACCTGCAGATATAAAATTTGAATACCCACAAAAATTCAGAAAAGATATGCCCTTAAACTTTGTGCTTCATGCTTATCATGTTCTCACTTTAAGGACTATCATCAACCAATTTGTGAGCTATTCAAGTTTCCAGAAAATGTTCGCATGTCTACCTACTGAATAAATGCCAGCATGTTGTAAGCATGGAGAAGGAACTCGAGCACTAAACTGAGAGAAACATTCAAACAAATTCCACTAGGACGGCAAAATTGTAAATTAATTTGCGAAGAAGGGGAATGAATGCAACGAGAACACAAAATAAACAAAAAGGAAAGAGGGCGAAAGAGCAACAAATTAAATTATATTTAAGTATTGTGACAAACTGCACAGAGACGTCTGAAAAGGGCCACTAGATGGCGCCAGTGTTACAAAATAAACACCAGCAGTCGTTGCTAAAAGTTACTCCAAAACCTACACATACTAAAACAGAAGTTCAAGTAACGGCAAACGAGTGTAAGTGTGCTTCTGTGTATGCAACAGAATTTGTAGGTATGTGTGCGTTCGAGTGCGTGTGTGTGTGTGTAGATGTGTGTCGCATTTGATAAAACTAACAAAACACGTGGATAATTTTAATTTTATGTACTTTTCTGTTGCAGGCACACGAGTAAAACTTTTCAAAATTGTTTTGCTAACGACGACGGGCAACAACTACTGCAACAACAGAAACTGTAGCAACAACTACAACAACAACAACAGCAGTAAAAAGAACATACTGCAGCAGTTGTTCCTATAAATCTTAGCATACCGCACGCCGTATAGTGCCAAGGAACTTTTCTGTTCGGCTATGTTCTGTGTGCTGCCACCGAGTGGCACAATGCGGTTTGAGCAATTTGTGCAACAGCAACAACCACAAAAGCAGCAGCATCACTAACTACACCAACAACTACAACTACAACTATAGCAACAACAAAATCATCAACTATATCCAGTGCAAAAAGTATGTTCAAATAATATTGTATGTGAGTAGAAAGAATAACCCACAACTATTGACACTTACCAAAATAGTTGTGTTATTTTGCCATAAAAATTGAGAAAAAATCTCTTTGATATTGAATAATATTACTTATTCCTATTCTTGGTATTGTGTAAGAAACTAAAACCCCAAGTAAATAAAAATCAATTCGCAACCGAGTTGACAAAGTTATGATTTGCGTATAAGCCATTTCCCAATTGCGACCACATGAAGACTGACAACAGCCAATAATAAAAATAATAAAATAATATTATATGTGAGCTCGCATTCAACTCGATATAAACTCGTATCGTGAAGGAGTGGGCAGACACGCAAATTGTCTGGGGGCGAGCAAAGACAAACATGATTTGTGAGATAGTTGCTTGTCGCTTTATACTCGTGGTAGGGCATTCGCAGTTGTACAGAAATATACTTGTAGAGGAGTTCCGGAAAGAAATGCCACTATATTAAAAAGTAGTGCTGAACGTTTCGTTGATATGCTTTTTTTTTAAAAGATCAATTAATTACCGAGGTTCGATGTTCTTAACTACTTGTCCACGGCTGAATTTTAATTGTTGTATGTTATAATTTCTTTTGCTTTTCGTATTTAATAAGAAACCGTAGCTTTAAAAATAAGATGACAAATCAAAGATCTACTGAATACTTTTTATTCAATAATTGCATTTATTAAAATACGCATGTGTTTTAAAAAGAATACCATTAATAAAGGCGGCTTCAACGCTCTTTCATCAATGGGCTTGGAACTAGCGTATCTGATCTTAACATTAGAATTCGTTTGCTACCCAAACATTGTACTTTCATTTTGAACATCATTTTATGTTATTTGAAATGATGCGTCTTGTCATATTCCATGACAATTTGATTCTGAGAAGAATCTCAGAAGAAAAAAGAATTTACCACAGAGTACTGCAAATAGTTTTTCAAACGAGCAGCAAGTTGTTTTCAAATCTAGAAAAATGTTGCCATCAGGGAGCGATTTGGAAGAATGGGAACCTAAAATTTGTTGAGTGTACATATATTTACGGTACACTGTTTTGGTTTCATCGGCATACGCCATTCTACGGCTTACACACGTAGTACTTTTACGAGATATACACACATACTATCTATGTATTAAGAAAAATTGCACAGGCAATAGGCGATGCCAAAAAAGGAACAAAGAAAACAACGGAATATTACACCGTACCAATAACAAAACCCAGCACGAAAAGGCAAAGAGCCAAAAACAGTAAAAACAACCTTTTTTTTACTTCGAAAGTAATTGCAGCTTCTCTGAAAAACAGAAAGAAAAAACTACTCAACCAAAGAGTTGAGCTGGGAGTTGAAAATGTGGTTAAACAATTCCTCATTTCTACGGATATGCTGAAAAATCAACAATGAATAACAATGGCTGCTGACCCCCGCTAGATGCGAATGAATAAGTAATTGCTCATATAAGGACATTTTGAACAAAGGAAACACGCCAATTATGCGAAAGCACGTCTACTATACATTCGATGAGAACGAATTCTTCAGTTTCATGTGCAAATGTTAAATATTAATTATTTATCAATGTATCATACGGCTCCTCACCGCAGAAACTTTTATTATAGCCCTTTCTTCCCTGCCACTGCCAAGTCGCCAGATAATGTTTGTAGTCCCATCATTAATTACCACGTCCCTTTAGAGAAGCTTGCCACTCAGGGTATTTATAAATTCAAGTCGAATATAACTGATAATCGAGTTTGCTTGACATCATTCATTAGTGGCATCAAATGATTTATACTAATTGGCTTATGCATTACTTCTGTTCGCATTTCGCCTGCGTCGTCATTCCAATTATTTCATATTTTTAGCACTACCGCTGCCCATGCCCCATCAATGACATTTTTATCACGAAATTACACTAATTAACAAATTACTAATGGCATTTCTATTGATCCTAGTGCACAACAAATAGTAATCTAGTATTTAATTAGAGCGAAGGAGCACGGCATAAAATATCTTTCTGTCTGCTTTTTTTCTATCAAAAATATAATTGTAATAGTTTCAAAAGAGTTCATAAACATTCATTTTTGTGGAGTGACGTAATTATAATAAGTCAAATATTCCTTTGGAATTCAATAAATAAATTGGTAATGCCAACTGCATATTGTACTTTTATGATTAAAAATTATATATATATATATATATATATTTGTGTGTTGCCTAGCATATCATTCGAACATGTTATAGCCTAAGCTCTAAAGTTCTCTACAAATTATTAAAATATATTGGGAATTTTTTGAACAAAAGCTTAGGTTGGCGCAAAAGTTAATTAAAAAAGAAAATAATGAAAGGATATATATACTTTGCCGCATTCCATCCTTCACATTCCATAATTCACATACACATTTCTAAATACGAAAAAAGTTTTAAAATTAGAGCCAACGGCTCACAGCTCGGGCTGGGAGGTCATCGAATTGATTGTTTGGATGTGTTACAAATGGAAAATCAGACTGCATGCTGGCCAGCGCGATATAAATTGATAACATCAGCCTGAATTTCCACATTAAATACCAGGAAACAACTAAAATATTAAAACATGTGCTTACCGATATACATACCCATGTGTATGTCTGTCTGTTTGTATGTAAGCCATACTTATATACATATGTATGTATGTATGCACATAAAGTGAAATTTAATTTTATTTTATTCTTCTTTTTCGCTGTTTTCATATTTGCATAAAGAAAATTTGCAAACTTTTGCAAATTTGCAATTGACGTAATTTCCATGATTGTGAATGTACTTGTACATACAAGTATAGCCCATATAGGATGTCTCCCTCTGTGCGTGTGTGTGTGTGTGTGTGTGTGAGTATATGAGTGTGTGCGTGTGTGACTATGTTATGTGTGCGTTTTACCTTGATGTTTTTATTTGTGTTTTTACGGCGGCACACTTGCAAATGTGCAAACAGTCGCAGAAACTGCAGATTCGTAACTCTACATCGTGCTATGTGTACATAAGTAAGTATATAGAATTTATGTATACACACTCACATTTATTCAGTATTTACAATTCATTAAACATCGTGGGAAATCAATGAATACAACATTAAAAAACACCAAATATAAATACAAAATCGAGTGCAGGTAAACCAATACTCGTGTATAAACATAAGCATTGCGAATTGCGCATACGCCCCGTATCGCCATTCAGCGTCAGTGGCAGGTTTCAATGGTTAAATGAAATGCATGTTTCAAAAATCCACAATATACTTTTGTTTCACAGTAACATACAAACAGAAAAGCCTGCTCAGCTTGCATTTCCCCATCGGGATAACATACGTGTATATACGTAAATCTGTTTTAATGGAGAGCATTTTTCAAGCGGCGCCACGCATTTTGAAAATATGATATACTTGTATTTCAAAAAGTGGTAGCGCTTATCAAGTTAAAGTGCTATTATCAAAACGGGGGATCTGGCTCATCTAATGTTCTTGAAATCTATAAAATGAAATGTGTTCCTTTTTTAATAAAAGTTTAAAAAACGTTCATTTAACAATTTCTCTTTTAATTTCATTTAGATTTTGTTTTCATTTTATGATCTATGAAATCATTAATTATATAAAACTATTTGTTTTATAATAAATAAAATTATGATTAATTTCAAAATAAATTTCATATTAAAAAAACGAATATATCTTAACCGATTACACATCAATCTATAATATTCAGTGATAAAAACCAACTGCACTTGATATGCACGAGCCCTGTGGAATATAATTATACGGAACTGAGTATATAAAGCACATCGACTAAAATATTTCTTATAGAGCGTGAATTTAATCATCGTCAAAGGCTTTCAAGATTGGAATAAACACACCCAACTATTGAGACAAATAGCATTTAATTTAAGTCCGAAACAATTGAATCCTTCTGAGAAGAATATCTCACAAAACCAGTTTAAAATAAGTAGAGAAGCTAAAGTCAGATGTCCTGACTTGGAAATATTATAGAAATTTAAAAAAAATGAAAACAAACTTGCACATAAGACATATTTGTGCAAAGTCTCTCTTTTGTAGTCTCTGAGGACAGATAGACAGACAGGGCTAGATCGACTCGTTTTGTCACGCTGATCAAGAAAATATATACTTTGTGGGGTTAGCTAGTGCAAACCTAATATACTCTTGTATATTTCATGTTCAGAGTAAAATTAATAATTAAAACTATAACGACACGCTTTCTTAGAGGTGCTTACAAAAATTGGAACCTGATTATAATTACTTCTATAACTATTGGACTACAATATTCCGTCTTATGAATCCAATATAATGTCTAACAAAACTGATGTACTACTATATGTTCACGGAGCTTCAGAATAAATTATAATTCGAATCTAAGCTTTTTGAAAGTGAGATTCGTATTTTGTGAACAATCAGTAATTTCTTGTACTTATCCGTTTTTCTAAAATAAACAATATAACAAACTAAATAATATGTATAACAATAAATTATATAATAATAAACCAAATAATAAAAAATTATTTAACAAACTAAATAATACTTATAACAATAAACTATATAATAGTAAACTATATAACAAATGACAAAGTTCAACAAAAATGTATTAGCCCTACTTAAATTAATAATAACCTTGTGGCAAATTTTGTTTCCGGTTCAACAGAGGTTTTCTATTTTTCATTTACACGTTCTGAAAAGAGATTTTTGTAGGCTTTGAAGCATAAGATACTCGCATACTCGTAGTTCAAGCTCTGGCGCACACAATACTCTTGGCGTTGCGGCACACATGTGCGACAAGTTCAGTTTGTCAAGTCATTGACTGCTCGAAATACTAATAAAGCACTTGGGGGCAGTGGCAGTGGCAGTCGGAGCCGCAGCGTCAACTTCTGCAGCTTAGGGTGAACTCAATTATCGATGGCCAGCAAGCTGCCCGAGTGGAGCGGCATTGGGGGGTCGGAGGTGAACGAACGGGAGTGGGGCATGGCGGTGGCTTCACCATTTGTCAATGACCTCAAGGATCGGTGAACGCGCTCGCAAATAACTGTATAACTGTATAGATGTGTATGTATGTGTGTACGTGTATCTGTGGCTTGCCAATAGGTTTAATCGGAAGCCACTGACGCATACCAGCGACCTCTGTTGGGGCACAGACCAAGCGCAAATAATGTCGTGCAAATAAGTAATGCATTTTATATGCGCCCGACTGCGTCGCCTGACTGACTGCCTGGCTAAGAGATTGACTAAAAGTCCGACTGACTGACTGACTGCCTCACTGAGTGGAAGTGCATGACAGCTTCCCGCTCGCTATGTATGTAAGACAGTGTCTGTGTCTGTGTTTGTGCTCCTGTTCGAGTGTGCATGTCGAAATGCAGGAAAATTATTTGCTATGACGTAATTAACATGATTTATAGACGAGCACATAACAAACAGCGAACAGCGAAGAGTGAACAGCAGAAGGCAGACGATAGACTACAGGAGCCAGCACCGTCCTGCCCCATCGCCTGGGTAAGTGTGTGTTGATATACGAGTATGTATGTATGTTGGCTGTGCCTCATGACTCCAATCGGCAATTGAATTCCTGCATGGATGCCAAGGGCTTCCATCGGGGATGGGGTGCAGTCCATGCAAATGCAAATATCATATTGCCATCAGAGATAGTGAGCTGCCAGAAATTCTGGTTCTCCCCGGTTATATCGATATAATATAAACAAGAATAGTCCGACTCTTAAAAACCTTGCGTCCACACCCGTAGAATTTTTTCGGGTTATATTAGGAGATAGGGATTTATTTAGAAATTAATAACATATGTTTGCTAAATTTTAATAGGTAGTTAGAACAAATCTTCTAATGTCATGCATTACCGGATCTAGTAATACCTAAATCTTGCGCCGTGGCACTGGACGATCTTCCATTATCAATTCACGTACAACACAATTCGCACATCAGCCCTAACGAAATTCTTAAGAACAAAACCTTATCGCCGAAATTCAAAGCTAGGTGATCGACACACTGTTGTCTTGATAAGTCATATCGAAGTATTGCTTGTAGATCAAAAGTTCCGAGTACTCTTCAATGGAAATTTCAAATCGCAGCTGTTTTTTTCCAATTGAAATAACTTACAATTGCATTAACCAAAGCTTTTTAGAGCATTTCGATAGTAAAAGGTAATAGCGGGAGTTCCGACAAAAAAAAGTGGAAAAATCAATCCCTTTATTTCAAATGGATTCCCTAGAATTATATCGATGTATGAACAGACATGTTCGCATGTTCGTGTTACTTGTTGTCATACGTTAGCTTCTCAATGTTGTTTTAAATGTTAAATTAAGCTTATAATATAATTTTAAATAGTAAGCCTTTAAATTCCTACATGCAGGTGTTGCAGCATTAATGTGCAATCGTATAATGAAATATGAATATTTATATATACATACACACACAAATTTGTGTGTGTACGAGCATGTTTGTGTGCGTGTAAGTAGATTTCGTGCACGACTCTTTAAACTCGTGCTTGACTTTATTTGCAAAAATCCCTTTATTCGGTGATAGCAGCTCAAATGCACATTGTTTATATGTATATGTGCCATTTTACTTTTATGCTTAAAACTGTTGTCCTTTCATGACAGCCACGCCCCGCATTTGCCATGCCCACTTGATGACACACTTGGCAACTTGGTCTTTTGTTGTTTACGAACGCAGCACTTGACAACCCTTTTTATTTGTTTCTTGTGCTTGTGCTTGTGCTTCTGCTTACGCTTGTTTCCACGCCCATTGCCACACACTTCTTTGGGCTCATGGCCGCTGTAGTTTTGGACACAAACACACCAACACCAACATTCACGCACACCCATGGACCCATAAAATGACCGCCATAGTTGTCGAGATTTAGACACAAAAATGCTTCAATACAAAGTGTCGACGGCGTCTGCGTCAAGAATGGCAACGATGTCGACGCACGCTTCCCATATTCAACGCTCACTTCACTTTCGATGGCCGTTGGCGTTACAATGGGCTACACTGATAGCCATCGCCACAACTTCAAGCCACCAGGGAGATGTACAGTGGTACAAAATACTAACTGAACAGCCTGCATTTTTAAATGCACACAGATATTGTTTTATTGATCTGTCTACCGCACATTTTCCTATGCTGCAATTGTTAGCCTTATTAATTAATTGCGAATTTTCCTAAACTTTATGAAAAACACACCACTTGTGTTAATTTACCCGTATTCGCTGAGTGCTTTGGAACTTGAGATATATGCTCACACTATACTCAAACCATCAAAGTCGCAACGAACTTCGTCTAAAGAGCATGTGGTGCTCAAGAAATCTGTAGGTATTAATTATTATCAAGGAAGGCGTACAAGTAGATACAGTGACAGGCTTCTGAGTCACCGCAGTTTGCTTGCAAGAGGACTCCTTCCTGCTAGACCTTTGCGAAGACTGAAACGATTAGGTTTTTTCAAAACATTTAGATAAGCATAAGCCACCACTAACTTATTAATCCTCGCGCGGAAGTGCTCGAGGTTGGGCTATTTCTTATATTTGTAAAAATGTATTGTTAAGGTGCTAATCTGAATGCACGGCTTCAATGCTTTGATTAAACAGAAGAAAAAAAAAATTATCAACATCATTACACACTGTGTCCATATTTATGTAACGAAAGCGCTTAACGAAAAGAAATCATGATAGGGCAGCCGTATTGAAAAGCAAAAAAAAAACACATCTAATACATATGAGATGGAATCGTGGCACTTGCTGTCGACATTTTTATGCTGTTTAATATCTAATAATAAAACATAATTGTGTTTATTCAAGAAATGTTTTTAGCGAAGTACTTGGAAAAGCTCTTCAACAATTTGAATAGAAGCACCTGCCGTATTTGCGGCCACGAAGTGTAGTTAATTTTCAAAAAAACATCACATGCGGACACAAGAATTACATTTCATATACTCGCACTTACATAGCATAGCCTTTTTTTTTGTGCACAGGGTATTCAAACAAATAAATAAGAAAAAAAAACACACCCCTTTAGTGAAGAAAAGTAATTATCAGTACACTCCTATTTAGCTTCAATAATAAACAATTAAAGATAACTTTCTCTGTCAGAAAGAATATATACGATAAGCTGGTCTCGCAAAAGCTTGAAGAATAATTTTGTTGTTTAAAAAAATTGAACAGAAAATTGCGTGTCACTAGTTATAAGTTGTTTAGAAAATGTTTAAACTCGGTTAGTTTAAATATTGCTTAGTTGTGAATTTAAATAGAGTTACTTATACTTAACGTACAAGCTCTTCAAATCCATCTTTCTTGATTTGATACTCTACTTTTACACTACCCTTTTTAGAACCCATTTTGTTTATTTTTTTTTAATTTGGGACCACGGTGAGGCGGGCAAGCAGGCGGACAGCACTCTTGAATGCATGTAAAGCAGGTCGCTAGCCCTAAGTGTCGTTACTCATTCATTCATTCATTCAGTCAGTCAGTCAGAAATTCAGGGTGCTAGGCGGTCAGTTTGTTGGCTGATCGGTTGGGCGGCCGGTTGGTCGGCAGTTCAGTCAATGGCAATAATCTGGCATGCAGTCGCTTATACACCATTTGCGCCTTGGCATATGCTTCGTTTTTTATGTATATGCGCTCCTAATACGCACACAGTTGTAACAAACACACAACATGTTTTCTATGTTTGTTGTGTTGTATGTATGTGGCTGGCAGCCCTTTTGCCTTTTGTTTGTCGCCGTTTCTTGTTGTTGTTATGTTGCCGCCGTTTAATGCAGTGGAAAAATTATTTGACTGCCAATGCTCGTTTTCTTTTTGCTTTATTTTTCGGTTTCTTTTTATGTTGCTGTTGTTGTTATTGTTTTTGTTGTGGTTGACTTTCATGGAAAAAACTGAAGCGTCCATTGGTGGTCCGCTCATGGGCAGTTGGTTGCCTTTGTTATCCTGTCGATGCTGCGGGCTTTGTTGTTGTATAGTGCGTGTGTGCTGGAAATTTATGATTTGCCATTTGACTTTGAAAAGTCGTCGTCGTCGTTGTTGTTTGCGTCTTTGCCTGAGCCTTCGTCTGCTTAACATTTTACTTTTGTTGTCAAGGGTTTCTTGTTGTTGTTGCTGTTGTTGGTGGTGGCGGTGGTGCCATTGTTCATACTATTGTGCGCCTTTTTACACACAGTCGTATTTACTTTAAAGCGTTTTCCGTTTGCCTTTTTGCTGACAACAACATACTATACTATATACTTATTTTTGCTCGCTCAGCCCATAAGTAGGCAACGCTTTCTTTTAATTATTTCCTTACGCCTCACTTGAGGCAACGTCCGTGGCAATTTTTGCGGCTCTTTTAAGCCTTTGCTTTGGCCTGTAAGCTAAGCTGCCAGTAATGCCAGCGATGTAGCCGTTCCTGCTGCTGCCGCTGCCACTGCCACTGCCGCTGCCGCTGTTGCCGTCGCCGTATCTTTGAAGCAAAAGCGAATCAATAAGGAGGATTTGGGCGCATGTCGTTTTGTTGTTCTTGTTGTAGTTGTTGCTGTGGTTGTCGTAGTCACAACAAACGATTTAATCTTTGCAACTCTGCCACTAACCAAGCGTCGCCGCTCTGTGGATAATTGCGGGCTTAAGTATACGTATAAAAGTCATTACGTTGACTCCCACAAAACGACCAATTTAGATTTATATTATAATTAGCATCAGCAACAGTAGCAGCAGCAGTGGCAGCGGCAGTGGCAGTAGCAGCAACAAGAACCATTTCAAATGCTAATCAGCTACAGTAGCAAACAATGCTAAACAATGCCGCCTAAAATGGTTTTGACAAATGTAAAGGCTTGTGTTTTCTTTATGCTGCGAGCACTCTGGAGCCTCTTAGGCAATGAAGTTGCTTGGAAAATGAAGTTGTGAGACAGAAGCAGCCGCAGTGTCGTCTGTCGCAGCTGTTGAGCTCCATTGTCGCAGCTTAATTTAAAATAATTTGCTCACATTTCGAATGTTTATTGGCGCGTGTTTTAGCCGCTTAGTGCGTCTTACGCGTGAGTTTTCATTTAATTTATATAAATACATTTCAATTTGTGGCAGCTGTTTCATTTCACTTACCCAGCAACGTTAGCTATATCCTTCGTTTGGGTCCTTTTTTGGCGACACTATTCAAGGCGACATCGATGAAAACAGTCCTGCACTAAAAATAAACGAAACCTGCTTTAGAAGTGATTGAGTTCTGCATTGAACACAAATCACTTGTGCGTTAATATCATAAAGGTCTGTTATACATACTTGTAAATATATTTCCTTTCAATAATTGATATACATAAATATATTTCCTTTCAATAATTGACAGAGTGATTAAAATTTAAGCTTTTTCCCATTTTGAAAAACTTAGCCTTAACGCAGTAAAATTATTTATTGATGTGGTTTCTATTTTAACATTAGTTTTACATTAGCAAATGTTTACAAAACGGCTTCAAATTCAAACGAATGGTCATGCAGAATAAACAAAAAACTATCGCAAACATCAGGTTTTAGGTCAGATTTTGCACCTTAGGTATTTTTTTTTTTTAATAGTTTTAGTCTAAGGCTGGTAAGGCATGATCTTCTTATCTTCGTTGGAATCGAAATTTTTTTGTAAAAGGGCACTCTTCTATCATTTTCGTTCAGATCCAAGTATGTATATTTAACTGAACAAGGAAGAAAGTTGCATGTATATTTAAAGGCTTTTAAACCAAAAATAGCCCATAAATAACGGACATTTTTTAAATGGATTCAATGAAAGCAACAACGTTTTCCAATAACAAGTTTCATAAGTTCGTTATTATTATATTAATCTGTAATACTTGTATTAACCCAAAGCTATTAGCTCGCATCCCACATAGCTGCTAGGGAAATAATCAATGGGCTATCATAAACAACTTTTAATGGCCTTACTTCCAACTGACTTTTTCAAACATATTTCGTTTCTCCATTAGTTAGTAATGTGTGCAGTGGCAGATGGAATAAGTTCGGTTAACATATAGGCGTGCGGCAGTCGAACAATTGTATTCCAAAGAACATTTCTAAAAATATATCTCTATAAATATTTTGTCAATTTTGGTTTTTCTTTGCATGTTGCACAGGCCGCTCTTAACAAAAAATAATAAACAAACATTTCATTTCAAACTTTCTCTGCCCTAGCTGGTATTTTACAACAACTAAATTAAATTATGGGCTTAGTCCGCATAATTGCATTTAATGTTTGAAGATTTTTTCCTGCTAACGTTCGACCTCATCATTATGTGAATATGATTGCGATATATATACACGTATATATATACTATATGCACATATATGTAAAGGCATCGTATGTGCAGACATCGTGCTCACCGAGTGTGCGGCATTACCTTTTCACACAATTTTCCCTTTTTTTATTTAACTGTGTCAGTTAACGTTTTCAACTGTTACAACAGGCAGCGCTTGTACGAGTATGTCTGTTTTTACCACCACATTGTCATCTGGTATGGTTCCAGAACTGCACACAAAGCATGTGTCCAACACTTTGAAATCGCTTGAATCGCCAGCCAGTGTCAGTTTCAGTTTCAGAGCCATACCCGCAGCCATCTTACCACAACATTGCGTCCTCGCATTGCCTTCATTTCATCTTCTGAAGCACCAACTGCCAACTGCTTCAGTACGTACCCGGCGGCAGTGCCAGCACGCGCTCACGCCATATTAATTATCCACGCAACACAAACACTTTGTTGCAAAGTTGCTCGCTCCCCACACATACTGCCACAGAAACTGTTGCCTGCTTTCTGCTGCCTGGTGCCTGCTGCCAACCATATTTTGCCATCCGGGCTGCCACAGCGGCCATTAAATATTTAACGCCTGCCAAAACACTAATGACAAACACTAAAACTCGACACTAAATTTGAAACGCTTTAAAATTTTATTTAAGAATCCATTAAGCGGGCACTTTAACAATGGCACCCGTGGCGAGGGCAGCGAAGAGGACTATTCGACGCGTACACGGGTCGTATGCGCAATCGCAAAATAAACGCAACATAAAATCAACTAACACCAAAGAAATTTGTTGCTGCCCCAATGAGTGTAGGAGTCTGTGTAGGTGCTTTCGTGTGCGTGTGTGTGTGTGTGTGTGTGTGTGTGTGTGCACTATTTCAAAGTGCTGCCAGTGCTGCCACTCTTTATTTTTATTGGCCGAACGGCGCGCCCAAAAAACACAAACAACAACAACAAAAACAATAACAAAGAAAAAAGCGAAAAACGGCGAGCATAAAATTTTAATCACATTAGGTTGGCGTTCCTTGCACGCGTAAAAGATGCGAATATATAGTGCAGCTGTCTGTGTGTGTTTGTGCGTCTTGTGTCCCCGCAGTTCGGGGGAGCAGCCGTCTAAAACGTCGCATTTACCTGCGCCTGTGACGTTTTACACCTGGCCTTCCGTTCCTAGTGGCTACGTTCTCGTCAACCGTCCAGGGTCCGATTCAAGGGTGCCAGTCATGTACAGTTCCAGCACCGGTATATTGATTAAGTACCTTTCTTATCCTTTACAACTTTTTTTTTATTTGTATTCGGTTCGGCTGTCTCAATCATTCCCATTTATAAATTAATTATGTTGTGGCATCCTCTGGCATGTCCCGTGTTTTTATGAAAAATGAAATTTGTGCAAGTTACGGGATTGAGTTCTGTGACGACTGTCTTGCCACTAAGTTAGCAACAAGTTATAACGAGTATATGAGTATATATATATATATATATATATATATATTATATATATATATATATATATATATATCTATATATATGTATATATCTATATCTATATATATATATCTATCTATATATATATATCTCTATATCTATGTATCTCTCTTATCTATCTATCTCTCTCTCTCTATCTCTATCTGAGTATATACTTTGTGGGGTCTGCCACGCCTCCTTGTGCCTGAAAAAAGCCAAACACATTTCTAAAAAATCCAGAATTCCCGCTTCTCGCAATTCCGAAACAGCCAGATTTGACGGGGAAAAAACCGAAATTGGCAGCCCTGTCTACGAGCACTCGTACAGCTGCCACACTACGAAGTAGTCCTGCGATCGGTGCTTTCGTAGCAGTTTCATCGACCTACAGGGATGTGTTTGGCTTTACATGTCCGTGAGTGTGTGTGTGTGTGCATGTAAGTGTGTTTGTAATAAATATTTGCAAGTTCTGCCTTGAGTTCCATTGCAAACAAACTTAAAAAGTGTAGCGCACTCAAGCAAAATAAATACTCGAGCAGCAGCAACAACAATAACAATGTGCTGCTGGCATCGACGTCGCTGCCGCTGCCGCTATTGGTACTGTTGCTGGTGTTGGTGTTGGTGGGGCTGCTGACGTTGACGTCACTTCTTTTTTGCTACATTTATTTGGGTAAGTGACTTTGGTGCCGCAGTCACCGTCGCCGTCGCCACAGGCAATGCCGTTCTGATGTGTGGGTGAACTTATGTATGTATGTACATATATATGTGTGTGTGTGTGTGGTGTATGTGTACTCGCATGTTAGTGTGTTTGTGTGTGTCGAGCCATGCATATTGAAACAAAGTGCTGTGTCTCTGTTTGGCTTAAGCGCGCATTTCAGCCACAGCTCAAGTTGGGCTAATGCGATACGCCCCTGCCCGCCCAATATCCTGAAAGCGCCTTCAACTCAACTGAACTCGTCATCAACATCCTTGTCGGCATCCACCATTGCACGCCTTTGTGCATAACAAGTCAAAGTCAAATGCGCTGTAGTTTAATTTGTTATTTACAATGAGTTGCAACGCTTTACGAATATACTTACATACAGTACGAATATGGGCACGTTTGTATGTTTTTGCACAACAACAACAACAACAACAGGAACAAACCAACTAGCAACTTTGTAGATAAGTCCAAGGACAGCATTATACTATATACTACAGAAATTATTACCCAACCACATATGCTAGCTGAATTTTGAAACGCCTTGCAGGCCTGCAGCAACTTTGCTTTGGCCTTGCGCAATGTAAATTACTGAATCACTGAATTGTAAATATATTATTTAAATTCCCCATCGCCTAAACAATACATTACAAAAAAAAAAAAAAAACAAACAAAACAATTTATCGAGCTATCATAAAGAGGATATCTCTCTTGAAGGCAATTTTTAAATAAAAGAGCAACTGATTTGTTCAATACTTCTCCAAAGGAGATGTCTTCATTTCCATACTCAGGGAAAAATAGGACCAACACTTTAAATAACGAAAATCGTCCAAAATTTCGATTAAGGTTTTCACACATTTTGTGCTATAACTACAAACTGACCACTTGGGTGGCATAGTACGGCACTATGGGGTTTGCTCGACTCTTGTTTATTCCCTGCATACATTTAAATCTAAAATTCCAGAGTACTTTTGACAAAGGAAAATGTTCATAAAATTCGTCGACATCTGTTCCCCCGGCACTTATAAGGTCTCTTCAAAAGAAAAGGTGAATTTTGATTTTTTTTTTTTGAAAAGCATTTATTTATATTAATCAATATCCATTTTGTTCCCTTTAAAGAAATCCCCCTTAGATATAATGCACTTATGCCAGCGCTTCTTCCAATCCTCGCAGCATTCTGAAATGCGATTTTCGGTTCGTTCTTCGATTCTCACTTTATCTCATCAATTGTGGCGAAACGCTTTCCTTTCATTGCTCTCTTCAGTTTTGGGAATAGGAAAAAGTCGCAAGGAGCCAAATCTTTTGAATACGGTGGTTGAGACATTTTTTTTTTTCAAAATTAAAAAACCGTAATACTTGTACACACAAAAATGTGATTTACCTCTTCAGTTGTCAACAATAAACTACTGATCTAAATTGGCTGATAATGCCAAGATATGATAAACATATGTGTAGCAATATAACGAGAAAAAATATCGATAATCGAATGTACACAGCCTGCGAAAATTCAAAATTGAACATTCACCTTTTCTTTTGAACAGACCTCGAATATTACAAAAGTACATTCGAATTTCTAGAGCGGGCTTTCCTGTCTATACTGAATCCATTCCACGTTGTACTGAAAATTGGAGCGCTTCATTCTGAAATTATTTAAATACGTTTTTACAAACTATTAACTATTTGGATCATATATCAATCACCATAGGAATGCTGTAATAAAATAATACATAGTGTTGCGAATTGGCAGCTATGTATAACGAATTGTTTCGTTCGATTCGTCTTGGATTATTATCGAAAAAACAGAGACCCCATTCAAATCTTCAGATGTAGTCATAAAAATTGTGACAGCAGTAGTTAATGGAGCGACTGTTCACTATTCTGGTTTTGGTGTTGGCACAGGGAGAATCGCAGAAAACAGACTTTTGCAATAAAAAGCTGTGCAAGGATGGTTTGAAGCACTTGGCTTGCGGAAATCAAGTAAGTTGTTCCTGTTTAGTTTTATTATATATTCTTAATGATGGCCGTAATTGTTATGTACAGGATTGGAATTGGGATGAATGTGGTGATGATCCGTATTTGGTGGCCATAACGGGCAGCACCAAGAAACTGATTTTGAAAGAACATAATGCGTATCGAAGCCTTGTTGGCAGCGGAAAGCTGCACGGATTACCTCCCGCAGGGTATATGTTGGCTCTGAAGTGGAATCCAGAGCTGGCCTTTATAGCTGAGGTTTTGGTAAAGCGCTGCTCCCTCGAAGACGTCAACAAGTGCCTTGCAACCGACAAATATTCGCACCCTGGCTATAACTCGGCGTACAACATATTTACTGGGGAGCAAGACGAAGTAAAAATTATACGTGCACAAATTAGGGCATGGTATTATCAGTATAGGTACACCACTATCGATAGTTTAGGTACTGGTAGGGGGCAGAAGGGGTAAGTGAGAGAAGAAAACTATTAACTCGTATCTTTATATTTAATTTACGAATGGCAGAAAGGAAATTGGACATTTTCTTCAACTGATATTTGGATACAACGACGCAGTCGGCTGTGCAATTGCCAGATACACTCAAGAGGGTAAGATTGTCCAGCTGATGTACTGTGTCTACGGTTGCAGCAGATATAAATGCCAACTTACTTATGAAGCTGCAAAGCGTGCCGGAAAGAATTGTTTATGGGGTGTACATAAAGACTACAACTTTTTATGCAGTTCAACGGATGAAGTTGAGGGCTGTGGTTACAAGAAACGCTGTAAAGGTGCTAAATCCTCTGATGAAATCGACATCGCCGAAATCGAAGAAATAAGAGCCGGCCTTGACAAATGCGAGTTGTTCCCAAGGCCAGCAACAAAGCGCCCCAAAAATAAACCCACAAGGAGGCCCAGGAAGAAACTTACGTGCATTATTGATATACTGGGTATTTGTGATGATGCACTTATATCTGTCGGTGACATCCTGGGCTCAATGTTTTGAGCATAGCAAATTATTTGTAAAAAAATAATTACAATACTAATTCAGAAGACCCCCAAATTTCAAATCGTATTTAAAAGTTTACAATATTACCTTAGGATGGGCGAATGTATGAAACTTACAGAAGGAGGCGAGGCAGGCCTTACAAGGTATATACATATATTCTTCATCAAGGTGACAAGCCGAGACATGTCCGCCTGTCCGTCCGTTTGTATGAACGCAAGAATCGCAGAAAGTGCAAGAGCTAGAATAACCAAACTTGGTATCCAGATTCTCCCTCGCTATTTGCGATTACCCGTAATTCTTGAAATTTTTATTTTAAATTCGGCAATTACACCTCTTCAGTGCTTATGTGCTTGTATGTTAAGTTTCATAATGATAGGCAAATTAGGAAAAAAAGCTGTTGGCATCAAAGTATCTCTGCACAAGCTCTGCCCGCAGCTGTTGTTTCTGCTTTGACTTGGGTACAGGGTATAGAGAATTGACTGGCAGGTACTTATTAGCGAGCTCTAGTGGCTTTTTCTTCTAAACTATACAGATCTCCACCTCCAGAGACTTGCGAGGAACAACGGAATGGTGAATCACACAGTCAGTTCATAAATAAATGAATATTGGGATTATCTTCAAATAATTTAAAGGAAGAAAGCTTTCATGATATCAATATTCAAAGCAACTAGTTTTAGATTTTCGATTTGACTTCCACACTCTGACGATCATAATCTGAATCTTGGCATTCGATATTTCATTGCATGAGCACCGCATCAAAGGTGGGAAAGAACGCTAAGAGCTGAAAAAATATTAGACATCGCTTATCAGTAAAAGACGGTAAGCAGGGGGCTACGAAAAGAACATCGAATCCTATAAGGATATGAAAGGGTCTGCTTTCAGGTGGTGCCACCTTGTTTTTGATTTGAATACATTTTCGAAGCACATAAGCGGCTTTTCCTTTAATTTCAATATCTTAGTTTGTTGTATTATTTAGCATAGAGACATCATTCACAGACTAGCATTCGTCAGAATCAGATCAAATTCTAGAAAATATTTTTTAAGGATTGAGCACACTCACAGGTAAGCGCAGAAAAAAATAAAAATAAAAAAGAGAGGAGAAATATGTACATAAAATTCAAGTCCAGGATATCCAAGAAGCTAGCAATGCAGCCATTTTCTTATCTTATTTCGGTTGACTTTGAGGCTACCTGCTGGGAGAACCAACCAGCCCCGCAGTACCGCATGTCGGAGATTATTGAATTTCCAGCGGTTCTCATGAACATGAAGACTGGGATGATCGAGGCCGAGTTCCACAAATATGTGATGCCGGTGGAGTCGCCAAAGCTCAGCAGCTACTGTACTCAGTTGACGGGCATACAACAGCATACCGTTGACAATGGGGTGTTGCTCAAGGTTGCTCTTATGATGTTCCATGAATGGCTGCGTAGGGAGCTGGGCGCAAGGAACTTGTGTCTTCCGAAGATGCGCAGGGAGAACGTTGTGGGTAATTGTGCCCTCGTTACCTGGACAGATTGGGACTTTGGCATCTGCTTGTCCAAGGAGTGCATTCGCAAGGACATGCAGAAGCCATCCTATTTCGATCAGTGGATCGATGCCCGTGCCATCTATAGGAACTACTACAGCTACCGGCCATCTAGCTTCACCGATGCCCTCACCCATGTTGGACTCCCATTATTGGGACGCTTACACTCCGGCATTGATGATGCCAAGAATCTGTGTGCTCTTATGTGCAAAATGAGGCGCGATGGCGCTAAGTTCTCCATTACCAAGGATCTGACTCCAAATCAGATGCTTAACTCCCATTGTGTGTTGTAAACAAAACAGCATACTCATAAACATATATTATAAATAACTCAATTAGTGTTATATTTTTCAAAACACGTAAACGATTTTGTGCGAGGAAGAAACATGTAAACCTCACAGACATACAATTATACTGTTATGAGTCATCTCATCAATATTATCTTGAGGTCAGTTGTATTTGTATATACTTGACAAGTGAATGGAAAAAACTGGAGAAATTACACTTCGGGGTTGCCTTCATGTGCTGTCTAAAATTCTTCCAATTCCTTTTCTAGTTATTACTTTACACGATAAGTAGACAATTTAACGAGCTCTCTGTGGGACTGACTGTAAGTAATGTTGAAGATTTAGAACACCAGATACTTACTGAAAAATTTAGTTTTTGTCATGCCTAACAATATTACAATATTTATATGGATCGGATAAGCCGACTCTATTTGGGACATGCTGCCAGATCTCATGTTTTTCATTTGTCTTACAAGGAGAATGAAGAACTTGGAAATAGCAGCTTCTTAGTTAATTAGAAGCAACTAGCTATCATGTTTCAATTGCTTTGTTGAACTCATAAAAATTTCAATTTTGAACTTGCACTGAATTTTGAAAAATTCATCCAGAAAACACACACGTAGGTTTTAATCAAGTTGGGATAAGACCGGAAAGCTGATGATAACGAGTTTACCAACCGATACAAGTTGAAGCTAAAAGCAACGTTTTAGGTTTGACTTTCCAGTCCTTTAGAAACATGCACGTTCATATTTCGTAGCATACGAGCAGCAATGAACATTGATGGAAGATGGAAGCATTGGCAGCAATTCATAAAGTTTGGGGGCGCCAATGGTAAGTGCAGCAAATGCAGCTGCCTCCGCCAACGACAACAATTCACCGAGTCTTGCCAATCACTTCTCCCCCGTATGAGTCCTACACACCCACATACACACACCCAGATTCAATCAGGCTCAGGCAAAGTGCTGCGCTTGCGACTCGAATCTCAAACCAAAACTTAAACCCTAATGGCGGCCCATTTTCAATGCTGTTCGACCAAGTTGCACAACCGAAAAGCTGCCGCACTCACAGAATACTCGGCACAGACACACACACACACACACACACATATGGACTTACCACACACACGTGCATGACTGTATGTTTGTATGAATATATGCATGTGGCACATAACAATTGCATGCAAAGCGAGGCTGTAAAAAAAAAATACAGAAACCAGAATGCTATTAAATACACAAGGGAAGCTACTTTTAACCCAAATCTGCGGGCATAAAAGCCAGCCGCGACCGAAAGCACCACCACATACACAAGTATTGCTCCCATACACAGGCACACACACACACACACACATACACATGCATACAAACAAATGCAGCACGGCGGTCACGTGGAGCGCTGCCAAAGGCGAACACGACAGCGGACACTTGTCTGACAATAGCAGCCAGGCAGGCAGGCGTCTAAGCTAACGACACATTCACACACACACACTCAAATATACTCAAGCACATTCACATACGTACACTCGGAAAAATAGATTTCTAAATCTTAATACTTCAATTCTTGTATATCACTGAATGGCGATATCCTTTTATAACGAGCTACTATATTACTAAGCTAGGGCTTTAAATGTTTCGAATTTTGAATAAATGAAAACTGACCCAGCAGTACGGCATACCGGTCCAAAACCGGTGAGTATACCAGTCCGCATCGCACCAGCACCAGTCCGCACTCATGCCATGTCTCCCTTCGTTTTTACACACGATGTCAAAGGAAGCGGACAATTGTCCCCGTCTCGTCAACATCGGACTGGCAAATGGACCCGTCCCTTTTTATAACGAGTGGACTACCCAATGGACTGGTCCGTGACTACCCCATTTGGGTATAGCTCTGCCAGACAGATAAATCAATACATAAATTCATTATAATTCGGTTTATTGTATACATATTAATTACATAATATCTTAAACAAATATGTACAAATATTAACATTCATATTAATTATTTATTTGAAATTTTTTCCTCCTGCACAATAGATTTTCAAGCAATTCTGAAATTGTAAATTTATTTCATTTCATGTATAACATTTATATGTATAAATACTATATTCTTACCATTTTATATGTTGCACTTTTTATACTCTGTACATGAAATGTACAGAAGTATGTATATTAGGTTTGCGGGAGCTGAAAAATTTAACAGGCAGAAGGAGGCGTGGCAGACCCCACAAAGTATATATATTCTTGATCAGCATGACGAGACGAGTCGATCTAGCCCTGTCTGTCTGTCTGTCCGTCCGTATGAACACCTGGATCTCAGAGACTATAAGAGATAGAGACACCAAATTTTGCACAAAGATGCCTTATTCTATACGAGTTTGTTTTAGAGAGAACAAAGTAGCGAGACTTGTCTAATATTTGTTATTGTTACTTGACGACGAACACAGGGCAACGAAAGACGAGGCAATATTTTTTCGTAATTCTGTTTTGTGTCGATGTCCTACTGGTGTGGCGCTGCCTTTGCAAAGGGACCGGTGCTGACGTCCACATTGTGACGTATACTTTTTTATTTCGAGTGTACGACACTCACACGGCACTTTGAAACCGCCTGCTCGTATTTTGGCTGCCGGCATTCACAAGCTCCTTCTCTCATGCTGTCCCGGTCTTTAGTTCTGCTTCTCGGCGTGATTAAGCTGCAATTTTTATACAATATTTACATATGCGTTGGCCATAGTTGGGGGCAGAGGGTGGCCCGCTGGCTCAAGCGCGAGGGTGGCTGGAATTGGGGCTGCCTCGATGCCCCGAACGGGACGTTGGAAGTGCAGAGTATGGCCTGCCAATAATGACATTCATGCATAGTTGCAAATGCCGCTCGGTAGTCTGTAGCTGGCGCTGCTATATAATACAGATATTACAATATGCGGATTATTAGGCATTATGCATGTGTGTCTATCTGCTGTCTCCCCATATGAATGAGTGTATGAGTGTGCGAATGGGAATGTGTGAATGTGTTATTGTGCTAACAATTTCTATTCATAAAAATGTGTGTTCTATGCAAGTTTATATTGTGCAGTGGCATTTCATTTGACTGGCACGGGCTTTACGCCGGATTTGTGAGTACGTGTGAGGCGTGTGTGTTGGGTGCCAAGGCTTTTTTAATTGTGGTCGAATTGAGAGCTGTCAATCATTAGTTAGCCATTTGTTTGGAATCCGCAATAAGAAAGAAAGAGCCGAGCCATAAGTGAGCACTTAAATAAGAGTTTACGCGATAGTTATACAAGTATATGCATACATATAGCTTATACATATATGTTTGAGCCCCTTGCTAAATAAATTAAGTCAATGTTTACTATAAATAAGAATTATTGCGATATTTAATATTACCTTAAAATGGCATTTTATTTTGTAAGAATAACATGTGATCCAATCAGCTCCAAAAATTCTTTCTTAAAATTCTATTGCTCCTAAATCATGTATTATGTGAAACCAATGCTAAGAAATTCAAATGCAAGAAACCAATAGTAATTATGCAGGACTAGTGGTTGAGAGTAGAAACGCGTAGCATCAGAGGCTTTGAACTTTCTAACTTTCTTGACTCAACATCTTCGTGAATAGTGTTTCATTAACACTGTTTTCATTATATGGCTTTCTTTGCTGCTACTTTTTAATGTGTTGTCTGTTTATCATCGCATGCATATAAATATGTATTGAAATATATAGTAATTTAATAGAAGAGAGCATACTTTTCGTTTCTCTCTAAGGACATCGTGAACACGTTAATTGTATTTCAGTCAAATCTGCTTACAGGCGAAACAAACACACACACAACCACATGTCGTGGCAGTCCCAGTCGCAGTCGCAATGAAATGAACAATTATTTTTCGCACTAAGCCTTTTATTACAACTGGGCCATTTGATCACTGGCTGTTTCAATCAGGCCTCGCTAGCACTTCAGTCAACTCAACACAATTCAACTCAGCTCAATGCATTTATTTGTTTTCACATTTTTTCACTTAAGCGCTTAAGTGCCCGCCAAATGCGATAATCAACAATAAATTACATTTGCAATAAAACCCATTTAAAAACAGAACAGAGAACCAAATAAAACATGCAAACATTAAAATGGGCAGAATACAATAAAAGAAAAAATTGATATATCATTAAACAAATGAAAAGTGGCAACAAATAAAACAGTGTCGTTATTAATTAAGTGGCATTAACTGCAAATGCTGCATCGACCAATTCGCATGCAAAATGACCAACAGCTATAGCAATGGCAATGGCAACAACAACAACAACAACAATAAAAATACTCGTAACAACAACATCGCGCATCACTGACACTGAAAACAACAAATATAACGCGGGGGGTGCCTACAAGAGCAACCTGCAATCACATTTCATTAGATTTAATTGAAAATTTCTTTGTGCAACCGCAACAGCAACAGGCAAATCGATTCGAATCGAATCGAATATAATCGTCCCAAACCAATCCGAATTAAACTAAATGGGGGGCGCCTGCCGCATCCCGTATCAATCGGCATTGGATAAAACCCCAAAGCTGTGGCCGGACTGGAGCCTGGCGTTTCATAGTTAGATGACTATTTGGGACAGTTTTTGTTGCCGCATTGGCATTTGACAGTTTAAAAAAATGTGCTTGGTGCCACAAATTTGATTTGATTTTAATTTGAAATTGCCATAGAAACCTAACGAAACGAATACTTAACGCCCTTTGCCTGTGGCAATTGTTAGAGACTGTCAACGATTGGTTGCTGTTGTTGCTCTTACCATTACTGCGGCTTTTGGTTCAGTCATATGCAGTAATTGCCACTTGCATTGGTGTCAATCTATGATATGAAAAGCAATTTGCAGTTAATTAGCACAATAGATCGAAATTGAACCCAGCTTGAAAGCCCACACAGTGCTGTGCTGTCTGAAAACTTAAACAGACAAATAAAGGCATTGTGTGATTGAAAATCTAATCTCAATACTACAGCATTGGATAACAGCAGTGTGCTTGTGCTAGTTTTAACGAGACTGAATTCATTTTTTTAGTATGAGTGAGTAAGAGAGACCTAGTTCACTAATAAAATTAGCAAGTATATGTATTTTCCTAGCGAAGCAAGCTTCAATTGTTTTAGATTAAAAACCAATTCACGATTTAACAGTTTGTTAATTGGATTATAATAAGATAAATATGGTTGCTGTCTTAAGCACTATTTATTGAAAAATTCCTAATATCAAATTTCAACGAAAATGAAACCCATTCCTTGTCATTCCTTGAGCTGGATTGTAGCCAGCCATCTACAAGTAATATTTTCTTCAAAAAACGTTTGAATATCCCTGATGGAATAATAGAAGAAGAATATAAACTTTTTTAAACACACTTGCATTGTTAATCTGTTAATCAAGTCACAAACTGTTTATTTTTGTTGTATTAGGCATCATGCTGAGAATGAAGGCAACTTTTGTTTTAAATCAAATTTCTCTTAACTCTATTCGCTCGAAGCATTTAGAAGCATGTTATTTAAATTGGTTGCTGTTTCGAATACTTGAACTAAGCATGCGAGTACATATTAATTATATTACTGAGCAATATTACTTCACCTTGCCACACAACATTTAAAGCATTCGAACAAAACATACTATATACATACAAGTATGTAGGTAAGTAATTTATTAAAATGTGCAAATAGCAAATCTTTACGAAACTTTTTAAAATGTATATCGAAGTAACATGACATTTAACCCGAAGCTGACAGACGACAGAATTGATATTAGTACAGAAATCTTGACATCATTAAGCCAGGTCTAAAGAATTTGTTCGGCAACATGACAGATTTCATTTAATTTTTAATTTGAGATGGGATGATGAAACATCTGTAAAATATTTGAAGAGGGTTGAGAATTTGTGAAAACTCTTGTCCAACATTGCGTTCGAGCCATACATATTTTATAAAGCCTTACTACTAGTATTAAGCTGTTTTGTTCGCCATAATTATTCGCAATTTAGTGAACATGTAAAGATGCCTTCATTTTAAAATTACTTATAAGGCACAACAAGAGCATTAATCAGCATTGTGCAAAGGTAATCACGTGTCAGAATCCATAATTGGTTGACACCGCTTATTCAGACATCAAATTGAAGTGACTCGAAATTAACAGGAGCAGGCTATTTTTTGGTAGTGCCACATATTAATGGGTAAATCTTTTCTTGACATCCCGTCAGAATTTATTGACATTCGAATAGATAGTAGTTGAGTAATCGTACACTGTGTGTGTGCCAGGGACCGCAAATAATGATTTTTTTTTAAACGAAAAAATCATTCACTTATAGTAACTTTGAGAAATCGAGGAATTTACCAATATCCTTTTTATAGGATGATAACATCACGTTTTAAAAATTGTATTTCCTATTCATTCTCTCAAAAATTAATGATTCATTTTAAGTTTTAATAACAATAATAACTAATAAAATAATAATTGTTGTTTAAGTTTTATTTTATTTTATAAAAAAAAAAAAAATTTGTAATTGTCATAACGAATAAATTGATATTAAAAAAATTTACATTATTTTGTAGCCACGATTTATTGAATTCAGCCATTTTAGACAGTTTATAATCTGTAATATAAGATACTTATAGTTGACCAACTAGATAACACCAAATTCAAAATGATATTGAGCTAAAATACACAAAATAAGAATTAGTGTCATAAACATAACAGTGTGTTTAATAAACAGCAAAATTTTCCTATTTACGGCTAACCTTACGGCTAACTGTTGCAACGTTTTCTCGTATCTAAAAATTCAATATTGGACAGTCAATAAAGAAATTCCGATTCCATTTCTATTGAAATATCTGTCACTGCAGATTTTGCATTGCAAAACAATTTTGACTTGAAAAAAATAATATGCGCCCACCACTATGGTATTGAAAAGGTGAGTAGTTCAGATTCTCAATGAACTCCATAAGCTCTTATTGCCTTGTTAAATAATTATAGCAATTCAATAATAAAGGCTGTCCTTTTCATTGCATAATCGTCTTAATATTTCATAATTTTGTTTAATTTTCAGTCCATTTTCAGTCACACAAACACGCACACATGCCAGGCACCAAGCAATAAGTACAAGTATAATCTACTATCGAGCCAAAAACATCAATCTATTTGCAATTCCAACACAATTAGCACGCAGATAAAGGCCTATATGTACTATGTACAAAACACAGCAGCAATAATACGTAATAGCTACAACAACAACAATTGCAAACTGGCAAGTCAGGCACAATCTCTATATAGGATTATGTATATATTTGTGCGTGTGTGTGTGTGTGTGTGTGTGCGACAAACATTTGTAATGGCAAACATAAATAAAACAATGCAAATTCGATGGAAACGGCAGAGACAAGTTAACTAGATAGATGAATGACTAGACGGATGACCATTGCTGCTATTGTTCTTGCTGTTGTTGATGGTGCCTGTGGTAGCCATCCTGCTGATGCTGTTACTAACTGGTTTGACACCAGGACGAGGTGAAGCGAAAAAGCCACAAACGGGCGCGCAAATCGAGATATGCAATTACAATTAACGTATATTTTAGGGGTTTGTCCGCCTCGCCGCTCGTCCGTTTGCTAAATGCACTGACATATTGATTATGCGATTCTCCCTCTGCCTCTGAGTGGACGTGCGTATGGGCGGAACACATTTATCATACGCACTGTATGCTAGCGGCCAGCCTAGTCGAAAATCTGCCATACGCCGCCCAGGCGATTGTCAGCTGCTACCGTCCGTTGCTGCTGCTGCTGCTGCCTGAGGCAACCTGACTCCATCTACATCAACAACTCAGCAGCACACCTCCTCCATCCCCACCCCCTGGAGGGCAACACTGTTATAATTTAGCCTGCAACTGTTATTTAAAATTAATTTATGCATTAGTAGAACGCTTAAATTAATCAGTAAATTGCATGCTGCATATCAAAAGCGTCATATGGCGCCCTAACATGCATCCGGTCCAGCTTAGCAAGGATTTATATATCCATATACTCGTGTGTATGTACATATGTATAGTATATATGTGCATGTGTATTTACATACAAGTATATGCTTAAAACATTCTGTGTGCTGAGCATCGTGTGACATTTCAAATAAATTAAAATACACATTTTAATCATGTGGTAAAGGGCCTCAAAAACTACAGCAGTACGTTTACACAAAATAATTAATATTTGAAAATAATGACTACCTATGTACAACTTCTACAAATTAAACAATAAAAACCAAAGTAACTGAAACTTTTATTTTTCATCCCTAATAACTAGTTTTTTTTCAAACCAAATACAAAAGAGAAAGATATAGTCGTGCAAGCGCACTTATATGCGCCCATAGCAGAAACAAAGTTTTTTTCAGTGCCCGAAGTTTTACTAAAATCGGCTCACTATATCATATAGCTATCATAGGAAGGATCGGTGCAAAATTTAATTTTTGGGCCAAAAACTTGTTTGCTTATTACAATATCGTGTCCAAATTTGTTGTTTGTATGTATAGTGCCTTGCCACATATATCATGTAGCTGCCGAATACACTAATATTTCTATAGTTCGTTTAGGCTTCACTGATCATTCGATCTGTTGGGAAAGTTTGAGAGTAACTGAAGTTTTTACATTTAGCATTGCCCTTAACATGGCTTGATTAAGCCATGCAGCTTCAGCTCTGCTTACGAGTAAGATCAAAATGTTAAGGGGAACTGCTATGATAAGCAATTGACTGCAGTTCGGGTTTGACATGCACTGCTGGAAGGCGAGTTTAGAGCTCGCTGTTAACATTGCCTGATTAAGCTTAACAGTTTGACAAGTGCTGCGACTGCTGAACCGCCCGCAGATGCAGAGTTTGAGGGAAACTGTAATGTTCATTTTTCGACGCGAAACAAAAACAGAATTAAAAGAAACACAAGTCAAATTTTTTTCTGAAGCATTCAAATACATGTTTTTCTCATAGATCTAATTATATTTATATTTTATTTTAACATTTATTTATTTTTAAGTAAGTAAGCAAGATCGAAAATCCGAAAAACCAATATTCAATAATATTATACATAATTATTAATTTATTTACATAAGGGGTGGTATTAGTACATTTCATCTGATATATGAACCATATGAACGTAACGATCAATCGATCATAAGTATAAAATTAAAATAGAAATAGCTTCATTTGAACTGGAGAATACCTGTTTTAATCAATTATATCTTTTGATATAATAACAGACAGGGTCATATCAACTTAAAATGATACACAAGTATTATATTTTCAAATCACATGTTCTGCAAAAAGTAATGAAACTGAAAAATCGCCATTCTAAGGGTTTTACAAATATTGGCCTTGCCTTAAATGTACTTTATCGATATTATTTATATGTAGAGTACATATGTACTTGTATAAAAAGTAGTGAACTTATCATTATCAACAAACTTAAAATATTGGAAAGTACATTTTGGTAATGGTCAAAGGAATGATATGAAAACTAAAAAAAATAAAAAACTTCATTATACGTATTCACATTCCCTTCGCAGACTTTGTATTTAGGAAATATCGATGTCGTATTGTGACCATAAAGCATCGTCTAAATATCGTCTATCAACTTAAAATGATTCACAAGTATTATATTTTCAAATCATATGTTCTGCAAAAAGTAATGAAACTGAAAAATCGCCATCCTAAGGGGTTTACAAATATTGGCCTTGCCTTAAATGTACTTTATCGATATTATTTATACATAGAGTACATATATACTTGTATATGTATAAAAAGTGAACTTATCATTCTTAACAACAAACTTAAAATATTGGAAAGTACATTTTGGTAATGTACTAGTCAAAGGATTGGTATGAAAACTAAACATTCCCTTCGCAGACTTTGTATTTAGGAAATATCGATGTCGTATTGTCACCATAAAGCATCGTCTTAATATAAAAGAACACCATTTGTCTGATTTAATTCAATGTACTTTGAATCAATTTGTTGTAACTAAATAAAAAAGGAGAAAAGAAGGTATAAGTTCTTAAACAAGATAACAAAACATCATTTCTTTGACTCACTTCGGCCGGTTTTAGTTTAAATGCGATTAACAATTTTAACGGCTTTTGCACACTCAGATCTCTAACAGAGTGCAGTATTTTAGTCACTTCAAGAATAAAACTAACATCAAGAAAAATAATTCTCTTTATCATCATACATTCCAGTTGCGGATTAGCTTGTATTATTTTATAGAGTTGTATGATGATGATATTATCCACGACACCTTCCAAGGCGACCAGAAGTTTTCTTAGCTCCGTAAGTTGACTTATCAATTCCAAAGATCCGACATCAATTCGACACGTCAAATGTTTTAGGGATTTCATTCTGGCAATGATTTTGGCGGATTGAAGTTTAACAAGAAACGGAACACAGAGGTCAAGCATTTCTATTTGTGCTAGTTTTTCAGATCTGATTTCTGGCAGAAAATGTAAAATATGGCCTGGGTGTCCAGTGATACATAAATTTTTCAATTTTGGTAAGCGGGCAAAAGGGGTGTACTTGTATGCGTTACTTATGTGTATTATCAGATGTTCTACATTAGGACAATGTTTTTCAATGCCATCCAATTTTGTTTTGGGTCCAAAAAAGATATCATATAAAGATAAAACTTGAAGATTTTTATTTGATTTGCAGCATTCGATCAAATCTTCAGCTTCTATTCCTGAGGTCGTTTCAAACGTTTCAAGGTGTGTTAAGAATCGGATGTTCTCCGTGCCATCAACACCTGAAAAATAATTTGAGAATTGGTATTTGGAGAAAAGTATGCATTATATACATACATATGTACATAAACATGCGTATGTGTGTATATACTTGCTTATATACTACGACAATGAAGCGGGTTTACAATAGAACTGATTTAATCCGCGACTTTCAGCAATTCTTTACTGCACGACTGCCCTTTAACGCATCTCGTTCATACATACATTTGTATGTATGTACGTGTGTATGCATGCAAGCATGAACATACATATATATTGACATATATACATATATACATAACATCTTATACATATACATCTGTATATTGTAAATTGTTACAAGATTTTGTAATGACAAAACAGTCCAATATACACACACATACATATGTACATACATAAGTATGAACTCATATGTTATCGATGGGATTTTCAAATAGATATAATACAGTAATTTAAATATTACTTGCCAGCAATACGCAAGACTCTCAAATCCGGTAAGTTTCTAGCAGCGTATATAATTGAGCTATACGATGCAGCACATTTGTCGGTATCGGGGATCTTTACAAACTCTAACTTCTTTAGGTTGGTCATGTGTCCTATGTTGTCGACAAGCATGTCTAATAATGAATAATTGGGAGCGTTCATCTCGTGGTGAACACATAATTCCCTACAACTAGCTATAGACACAAGACATGCTTCAACACTGATCTTATAAGTGTTCAAATACTTGTGCTTTTTTTGCGACCTCCTGACCATTTGGCGTAGTCTCGTGCAAACTTGCGATAATTTGTAAAGATTTTCGTCACTCAAATAGCTCATTACGAGAAGCAGACTGTATTCATCCAGGTCTAAAAGAGAAATTTCACTCATTTCAAAGACCACGTGTTTTCTTTCTCTCTCTGTACGCAAAACACTTCCTAAAACGACCCGTTCAATGAGACAGCCGACGACAAACTGAAAGAATTGTAAAACATCGATTTTTTTTGCCATCGTCGATGTTTGGATAAACAGTACTCGACTTCTTCCGATGTTTTTTTGAGGGCGATCATCGATGTTTAGGCGTGAACATCGAAAAATTCATTTTAAAAGAAATTTAAAAGCAAACGGAATCTTGTTGGAGACTCAAGAGTTAAATATAATATAAATATAAATTTCACATAAATACCGAAAAATAAATAAATCGATGCATCTATTTTGTGTCGCGATATATCGAAGTACAATCGATGGCACTTAACGATAGATCGACTGCATTTTAGGATTGTAAATCAATTCCAAATCATCGATGTTTTACACAATCGCTCTAGTGCCGTCAATTGTAGTTGAATAAATCACCACGAAGTAGTAATGCATCGATTTTATTGTTTTGTATGACTGAACCCTAAAATACCAAGTATTCAAAAAAATAACCTAATATTTCCCATTCTGGCGATCATATTAATAATCTTATTTATAATTTTCAACTTTTTTTTCTTTTTGCTTTTTTACAGCTTTATTGACCGTATGTTGAATATAAATTAATCAGCCAGCCGCTGTTTCATA